>NC_056745.1:926690897-926990897 GCF_019279795.1 Protopterus annectens
AGAGTGAGGTCTTATGTTCTGTGGAATTTGCTTTCCATGGTAGGAGTAACAGAATCTTATGCAATTTCCTATCCACTTGGAGATTGTCTGTTTGGAAATTGCTTTTCCTTCCCTTCCTGTTGCATAAGCTATTAGAAGCTGGTCAGTTTTTCTATTGTCCTTGGTTCTGTCCAGGTAGTAGCGCAACTGTCTATGTACATCCAAGGTATGCAGCAGTCTTTCCCCCCTGTTCTGTGGATTGGGAAAGAAGGTAGGTAGGTGGATTGCCTGGTTTAGAGACACTCTGGATACCACCTTAGGCATAAATGTAGGATTAGTTCTCATAGACACTCTGTCTTGATGGAAGATTAGGAAGGGTTGTACTGCCATTAAGGCCTGTAGTTCCGAAACCCTTCTTGCTGAAGTAATTGCCAGTAGGAAAGCAGTTTTCCAGGATAGGTGTTGAAGATCTGCTGTTGCTGCTGGTTCAAATGGAGGGAGTGTCAATTTTTCTAGCACAAAGTTCAAGTCCCATGCTGGTAATGGTGGTTTCCTAGGAGGTTTTACATTCTTGATTCCTCTGAGGAACTGCCTGAGTAGAGGATGTGAGAAGACAGGGGGATCGAAGCTGTATTCTGCAGAAATAGCTGATGCATGTATCTTGATGGAGGAATAGGACAGGCCTGTATGGAGAAGCTCTGCCAAGTACTCCAGGATGTTAGCAATATCTATCTTTGACACATCTTTTCCTCTTTCAGTACTCCAAATGACAAACCTTTTCCATTTTCCTGCATAGTTCCTTCTTGTTGAAGGTCTGCGGGCCTCAAGGATAATGCCTTTAACCCTTTGGGATAAATCTGGGTTAGTTGCTGTTATGTAATGTTCCAGGCAGTCAGTTGCAGAGGTTTTAGGTTTGGATGCATGATGTTGTAGTCGTTCTGAGTTAACATCAAAGGCATCAGGGGTAAGTGTCCACATTCTCCCCCGAGACATGCTCCTCAGCAATGGATACCAGTGTTGTCTTGGCCAATTTGGAGCTATCAGAATTATCCTTGGACGTTCCTCTTTGATTTTCAGTAGTACCTTGTGCATCAAAGGAAGAGGTGGAAATGCATATGCTGTCAGGCCTTTCCAACTGAAGGATAGAGTCTCCACCTTCCATGCAAGTGGGTGGTATGTCCTTGTGCAGAATTTCTTGAGCTGGTGATTGAGTGGGGATGCGAATAGGTCTATTTGTGGCATTCCCCATTTCTTTGTGATGGCCTTGAAGATGTCCGGGTGTAGCATCCATTCGTGAGCATCCGAGGTAGTTCTGCTTAGCATGTCTGCTAGGATGTTTTCTTTTCCCGGTACAAATATTGCCTGTAACTGGATGTTGTAGCTCAGAGCCATATTCCATAGGTCCAGAGTCATTCGGCATAGGGGGTATGAATGAGTGCCTCCCTGTTTGTTGATGTGCCACATGACCATGGTGTTGTCTGTCTATCATTAAATGGCCTTCTTTGAGGAATGGTCTGAAATTCTGGATTGCTAGTTTTACTGCCAGCATTTCTTTTTGATTTATGTGCAGGTGCAGCTGGTCTGGAGTCCATAATCCTTGTATGCATTTGTCCAGCATGTGTGCCCCCCAACCTAGGTCTGAGGCGTCCATTGTGATGGTTTGGCTTGCTTGCAATTTGTGGAAGGGCAAGCCTGGGTTTGACTGGCATGCTTGAGCCCACCATAGGAACTCTTGTTTCAGGCATGGGATTAGTGGTATTTCGGTTTCTAAGCTGTGCCTGTGTTGAGACCATAAATTCTTTAGGTACCACTGTAGCTTTCTCATATGCAGTCTGGCATGGGGGACCAGGATTATGCATGATGCCATGAAGCCCAATGCCTGCAGTACTTTCCTTGCTGTTAGTTTGTTCTGCTTTGTTAATGCCAAGAAGTAAAGAGGGAGTTGTTCTTGTTTTTCTGCAGTTAGGAATGCCATCTGTTTTACCGTGTCCAATTCTGCACCCAAGAATGTTCTTGTTTGGGATGGTATCAGTCTTGACTTTTTTTAAATTGACTGTGTATCCCAGGGCTTGTAGTAAGCAAATGACTCTTTGTAAATCTGTTGTCAGCTTGCTTTTGTTGTCCGCTTGTAACAGGCAGTCGTCCAGGTATGGATAAATTTGGATTCCCTGTAGCCTGCAATGAGCGATTACTGATGCCAGGCATTTTGTGAATACTCTGGGCGCAGTAGATAAGCCAAAGGGCAATGCTGAGAATTGATAGTGCTCTGATCCTGCAAGAAATCTGAGGTATCTTCTGCAATTTGGTCGTATGGGGACGTGCAGGTATGCCTCCTTGAGATCTAGAGTTACCAGCCAACACTCCTTGCCCAGCATGGGAAGAAGTTGCTGTAGGGTCAGCATTTTGAATTTTGGAACAATGATGAATGTGTTTAAGGCAGACAGGTCGAGAATAGGTCTCCAACTTTTCTCTTTTCTTGGTACTAGGAAAAGTCTGGAGTAGAATCCTTTGCCCTGTTCTGTAGGTGGTACCCTTTCCACAGCTCTCATCTTTGTTAATTGAGCTATCTGTTTTAGAGCTTCTGTTTTTTGATTTGGAGGTAGGTTTGGCATTCCTCTTTTTACTGGTAAGGTGTGGAAATGAAACCTGTAGCCTTGGTCTATAGTTTGCAAAATCCACTTGTCTCTTGTGATATAGTGCCAATTTTTTGAAAATAAGGCTAACTTTCCGCCTAAGGGTGCTGCTATTTGTTCCCTGGTAGGCGGTGTCAGAGCCAAGTCACTGTGATTGTCCTGTTGCAGTGGCAGTGGTTGTGTCTGTGCCTCGTTGGTTATTGCCTTGCCACTGGCGTCCTCTGTAGGCACCTCCTCTGGATTGATTTCTGCCTCTGGAACGTCTATTCCTGCCTCTCTGAGGTTTAGAGGAGTCTGGAAAGGACCAATTTTTGGAAGGCCAGTTCCTGCTAAACCTTGGGGGCTGAACCTGTAAGAAATCTTTAACTGTTTGTACAGATTTTGCCTTCTCTTCCATTTTCTTCATTACTTGCTGGGCAGGAGAACCAAATAGACTGACCTTATCCATAGGAGCATCTAATAGCTTTGCTTTAACATGATCCGGCAAGACCTGTTCTTTCAACCATGCATGCCTTCTTATAACTGTGCCAGTCATGGCTGATCTAAATGAAGCCTCCAGTGCATCATAGCCACATTTTAAAGAATGGTTACTAACCTGCTGAATGTTATTCACCATTTCTAAAACATATTTCTTATCTAAGGAATCATCAGAGGACAGTTTCTTAGTTAACTGATCAAGCATAAACTCTTGGTATTGGATCATATGAAACTGACAGTTCAAAGCTCTAGCTGAGAGAGTAGCAGAGGTGTAAACTTTTTTACCCCATCTCTAAGGACCTGGATTCCCTTTCAGAAGGGAGAGGGTTTTTTGCTGAGGTCGAAGCTACTGCCTTAGGCCCCTGGGAGATAGTCTCAGGATCTGCAAGGGGAGCCTTGCATAGGTGGTGATGAGTGTCCGGGACCCTGTAAAACCTATCGGGCTTGGCAGGGGCTGGAGGTAAAGTATCAGGAGCAGTGCAAACATCATTAAATGCATCATCCACAACAGGAAGAACTGGAGGTATAGCTAAGGGCCTATGTTGCGGTAAATGTAGAAAGGTCCTAAGCCTTTTTCTTGAATCAGAGAAATCTTGTCCCTGCCATTGGAATTGCTCTCTCATGGCATGTAAGGTTTCCCCAAAGGAAAATTCCTCTGGTGGAGAGGCAGAAGGGATAGATTCTTCAGCATCGGAATCTTCATAAGTAGAAAAAGGAGCCTCTGGATGGTCTGTATTGTCTGAATCATCAGAAGAATCATCTGAGGACACTGGCTCAGGGGGCTCTGCTCTAGGTCTCTTTTCTGGAGGCTGTGAGGCCCTGTCTGGGTGAGATTGGGATCCCCTTATTAAAGAGATGAGATCCTCTGCCAGAGTAAGCATTTGAGAACTGGAACTGGGCCTGTGTGAGGGGGGCTTAACAGGCACAGATTTAGCAGATTTGGCTGCTTTAGCCCTGGCAAAGGCCTTTATAGACATGGCTGCAGGAGGCCTAGCAGCACCACGTGCTGGGGTAGAGACATCCAAAGGGATGGTGTCCGATAATTCTAGAGGAACCACATTAATAGGCAAAACTTCAGAGGCCGATTCAACTAGGGTAGCAGGAGCCTTGGTAGTAGTCATGGAGTCGGCTGAAGACTGACCCGTTTGCTCGGTTTCGACCGAAACCGAGACACTCGCGGTTTGCTTAACCGTGGTTTCGGCCGAAACCGCGGACCGCGAGTGTCGGTCTTTTTCTTTGCGTTTCTTAACAATTTGAGAAGTCGGAGGATCCAACGGCATAATGTACGCAAAATCTGAGCCGAAAAACTGTTCAGCAAACTCCGACCGACGCCTAAGCGTTCGTCGGTTGAAGGAAGCACAGGCTAAACAGGCTGCTACGTCGTGGTCTGGGCCTAAACAAGGTAAGCAGGAAGAGTGGAAATCTTTATGAGGTATTTGTTTCCCACAAGTTAAACAGTTATTCACTTTTTCTGACATCGGCTGAGGCAAGAAAGAGTCCCCAACGGGGTACTTAGCTTTTAGAAGTCTTCGAAGTAGTATTCGGTAGTAGTAATCTCTGGATCTGACCGACCGGCACTTGCGAACAGCTTCTGCTTCGGGCGCCACGCGGCAAGAAAGACTGAGGAAAATGGCGTCGGCTGATGCCTTTATACCCGAAGACCAGCAGAGATGACGTCGGGTGAAGTGCGACACCAGCCGAGGCCGGACCCAGACTTTGGAATCCGGCCGACCGAGGGGCTGCCTGACGACAGGACAACCCATTTGTTAGGACTGCAGATGCATCCTTGAAGGACATCATAGTATTTAGTTGAAGGGTGTGTACACTTGTGCAACCAGCGTATTGTACATTTTTTATATTTTTCCCCCTAACATATTTTTCAATTGAATTGTACAGGTAAATAGGTCACATTTAAGTTGGGAAAAGTTTTGAAATGATTTACTGTCTTCTCATTTTTTTATATCATAAAAACCTGGCATTTTAACAGGGTGTGTACACTTTTTATATCCACTGTAGCTCCTTAGGTGAAAACTGGCGCCAAAAATTCAAGGAAATTTTGTACACGGGCTGAAAAGGATCAATATGTTTCTGAAGTGCCCAATAAACAAGCCTCTTCCATTTCCTTCTGTAAAGTTTTCTTTTAGAAGCTTTATGAGAAGATAAAAGTATATGATGGACAGAGGATGAGAGCATAGGTTGTGTGGTTATTAAAGGAAGTGAAGAAACAACCCCATCAGCTTTATGGTTGAGCTATCCAGGTGAATTATATCTGTCAGGTAAGACAGGAGGTCTGAAATTGGATCCAGAATCCAAGGTGGGTAAATTAGATGAGGCCAAATAAAGGGGAACCAAATTAAGGTGCAAAGAGGATGACTTTGCTCATCAACCGGAAAGCTTTCTGCAGAAATTTGGGGATCAAGGGAGTTGGGGATACACAGAGAAGACTGGTGTGGTCAATCATGTAGTAGAGGGTCTCTCGGTGATTCACCCTGTGGGGCGATTACAGAAAGAAGCTGCTACGCATGTTGTTCACGGGAGATGAAAAGAGACTGCAGCAAAGCCAGCCCCACTGGTGAAAAATCACTTCCACCACCCTTCATGTTGAGACATCACTCGTGAGGTAGAATGGACCTGCTAAATGTGTCTGCTATCATGCTGCACTTCCTTGGAATGTGCATTGCTATCAGATAATGGTTGGATGTGATTGCCCACTGCCACATTCTGAGGGCTTCTCAACACAAGGGGTAAGACCTGGTTCCTCCTTATTTGTTGATGTACCAGGCTACTGACAATGTGTGTCTGAATAGCAACTGTCCCTTAAGAGAGAGGGTCTTGGAAGGCCTGCAGTACTAAGTGCACTACTCTCATTTCCAGGACATTTACATGTGTGTTAGCATCTTTGGGAGACCAAGTGCCTTGGACTACTTTCCCCAGGAAATGCCCCCTCCCCACTCAATTTGGTATGCATCCATGGTCACTATGACCTTAGGCTGAGGAAGAATGAAAGGACGGCCTTATAGAACCGGATATGATCGAATCCATCACCAAAGGTATCTCTTGCATGCCTCAGTGATTCTTATTTGGGCTGACATGTTGGTAAAGAATAGACCACTGAGTTGCTAACATCCACTGAAGAATTCTCATGTGAAATATTACTAGAGAATTAAGACTACAGCAGTCATTGATTCGACATGCCTTGGGATCAATCAGGCTGAGATTGTGGTGCTGTGAATTATTTTTCTGACCTGGAATCTGATAGTTTGTACTCGAGATAGGAACAGAAGCGATCACTGATACCATGTTGAAAATTGCACCTGTGAATTCCAATGTGCGAGGCAGTTCTAACTGAGATTTGCTGTAATTTATGGTAATCCCTAGATGGGAGCAAGTCTAAAGTAACTGATATCACGCTCTTAGTAGATGCCTGGTCAGGGTGGAAATGAGCCAGTCTTCCAAGCACGGAACTGAGCTGCTACCACTGCCATGCATTTGGTGAACATGCTGGGGGCTGTGGTGAGGCCAAAGGGCAGTGTTCTAAACTGTTAATGACTAGCTCCCAGCTGGGAGCATAAATACCTTCTGGACTGTGTGTTCATTTTTATGTGATAGTAAACATCCTGAAGGTCTATCGAGCACATCTAGTCATCTTTGCACAAGAAGTGCAGAATGGACTGAACACTGACCATCCAAAACTGCATGTGTTGAACTGACGTGTTCAAGTTGCTGAGATCCAAAATATGTCTCCAGTCCCGTTTTTTTTTTTTTTTTTTTTGGCACTTTGGTAAGTTCTGGACTCTATCTGGTCTGGTGGGACCTCTTATGACATTTCTAGCAGCTTCTGTATTTCTACTGATGCTGCTTCCGTCTGACTGGGTGGAACATCAGGAAACTTATCTACAGATGGAGATGGAAGGGAAAAGGGAATTATATAACCTCTGAAAATAATCCTCTGCACACACGTATCTTTGTGATGTCTAGCCAGGCTCTCTGGTGTAGGGATAATTGATCCCCAGTTGCTTGCAGAGGGTGACAATTGGGCCTCCTTTCAGGAGTGCTGGCAGTGTCCATCAGAGAAGGAATCTCTAGACCCTTGGTTCTGCGGGTCATCTCTGCCAAGTGGGAAACATCTTTCATTTGAGTTCCCTCTGCCCCTGGGGGGAGAACTATCTCCATGTGAATCTTGGAAAGGACCCTGGGACTTTCTGAATGAAGTCTTTCAACGACCTTGTTGATTCCTAGAGAAGGTACTTTAGGGGGTCAAAAAACTTACTCTCACTGCAAAGAGGGTCTTTCCATCTTGCTCACACCTGGAGAGGGTGTCCTTTACCTTAGAACTAAAACTGCCATCACAAGGTGTATCGGCATAAAGGGACTTGAAGGGCCCAGCAAAATCACACAAGTGTCACTAGGCATGCCTCCTAAAGGAAATGCCTGAACCCGCCTTCCTTGAGGTACCCTCAGCTGCATGAGAGAAGAGGCTCTTGGATGAATTAGAAATGGATTGTAAGGTTGTCAATTGTAAGGCCACAGAAGTCTGAGTCTTAGCAGTAGTGGTCAAGGGATTTTGACAGTTCTTTTATCAAGTCCCTCTGTAGTCTCGTAAAGTGTGCCAAGCAGTTCAGCGATCTAAGAGCAAAGGTAGCTGAAGCATACACACACACTTTCCAAATATGTCCAAAGCCTTAGACTGTTAGAGGTATGGACACAGGAACTCTGCTCTGCAAGTTTCTTCTTGGTGGCCGCCGCCACCATGTCCATAGTGCCTACAGGCACTCGCTTGCTCCAAAACTCCCTTCTGACAGGTGGTGCCAGAATTCGATCCGGTCTTTTGGGGATTGGCTCAACTGTCTCTGGCTCCTTCCATGCTTGCCTCAACATCAAGTCAATGAGCTCGTCGGTGGTCGGAGCTACCCAGGAGGTAGCCAGGCCAGACCCAAAGTCCTCCAGGGAAGCAAGTTCCACTGGGAAAGGGTTACTGGTAGACCATTCAACCCTTTGCTTAAGAATCTGAAAGATGTATCCATCTTCGGGTAGTGTAGTAATCTTGGGGACCCTTCCCCTTCATCAATATCAGTATCTTCCATGACAGAATCCAGAGGGGAGTCCAAGTGCCTCCCTTTTGCACTTCCTCTTCCTAGGGACTTCTTCGGTGGGGTGCTCTGGAGAAGTGTAGGAAAATATAGTAATCCCCTGCTGGGTAACCTGGAGGCTTTGGGCTGGCTGTCTCTGTAGCATAGAATGACGGGGCTCAAGGCGCAGAGACACACATGATCCAGGGGGAAGACCCGAGGGGTTAAGAGCCATCCATCCTGCAGAGGTAGAGACCACTCTCTCCACCACCTCAAAAGCAGAATGCTCCTGGGAGAAGGAAGCCAATGGAGCCTAGAAGCCACGCTTCCTCTCCATCGGCCCCTCCTGCCCCAAAGGCAGTCCAGTCGAGGTGGACGTCAGAGTTCAGCTGCTCAATGCTGAGGGGAAGAGATGGCTCAAAAAACTTTGGAGTCAACTTAATGCCTCGGATCCGACAGGAAAGCTTCGGCTCAGAGAGTTGTTTGGCTGCAAAACAGTCTAAGCCAGTGCACTGAAAGGCAGTCTCAGAGCCGAAAATGCTAACATCTTTGGATCCAATCTGGATGGTCCTGGAAGATTCAGATCCAAGGGCTCTGAAGGGACAGTTTGGATCAGAGAAGGAGCCGAGACTGGTGGATTAGTACAAACAAGGGCTTCCTGCCTCAAAGAGGTAGGAGCTGGGAGAACTCCCATCTGAATCTGCATGGACAGAAATTTCCTCATCATTCTGTCCACATTAGCCTTGGTCAGACTTCTAGAAGAATGAGAAGAAGCTACTGGTGGGGGCCTAGAGTGCCGGTGGGATTTGAGATATGGGGAAGATACTCAAGAAGGTACAAGGTCTATGGATGGGGAATACTTGGTCCTGGGCAAAGGTACTGAATCTGAATAGCTGGGATACGAGGAAGCCTTTGTCAACTCTGACGCCGGCTGAGCAGGAGCAGTCTTCAGACTAACTTATGCTTTTTATGTAGTGGTTTTGTGGTAGGATTCAATGAGGGAGCTGAGGATCCCAAAGGCCTTGAAGGCTTAGTTGATGGCTCTATTAACTTAAGTTTGGGGGGCTGAGTCCCAGAAATAGCCTCTGAAAGGGATAAAGGTAGCAATAATTTTAGGATCAATTTATTCTTCCAATCCATGATTGCTTGTGGGTTGAAGGCCTTACAGATGAACAAACTACCTGTAGATGGTCTGGACCCAAACCGTAAATGCACAAAGGGTGCACACATTGGAAAGAGGCAACTTGTGCCTGCATTTTTGGCACTTTTTAAAGCCAGAAGGACCCTTTTCAGACATTCTGAAAATAGTAAAACAAAAATAGTAGAAAAGTTTTTTTTTTAAGTAGTAAAAATAGAAATAAAGAAAAAAACAGCAATGGTACATAGAACTACACTAAAAAAGTGTAAGAGAGAAAGGCAAAAGAAGAGTTTACCAACTATGCTAATAAGACTAAAGAAAGTGTAAACAAGGGGAGGATGCATTGATGTAAAAATCTAAGATCTTACAGGGAATAGAAAAAGAAGAAATACATTTTTTCTTTACTGAAATGCTTGAGACCTCAGTGACCACTTCTAAACATTAAAGTGGCAAACAAGTTCTGGGCTATGTTAAGGGATGGTGCATTATGGGTATGGGAGGAGCTCAACAGCTTTCTAGTGGCCACAAGCTAAAATAATGTCCGAATCATGAAGTGGCCAGGAAGCCCTCTTGATTCTAGGATGCTGTCTACAAGATAGGGACAGAGGAAGACATGACAGACAAGTAGTAAAAAATGAATGCAGATGGGAAGGATGGGGGGAAGGAATATTCCAACAGTGTGATCAGTAGGACACTTACTATTAGTGTAAGTCCTTACACAGCTGTACTAAGTCCTGACTGAAATCACTGTTAGAGTATTCCTAATCAAAAGGCGATTCTCAGAACTGAAGGGGAGGTAAGGGGGTTTGCTTAGTAAGCTGCAGAACTATCCAACGGGCCTAAAAGGACTGACCTAGTGAAGGCAGCTATGTACCTAGAAAAGGCATCAATCCTGCAGTCTTTAGTGAAAGTGTGTAAATAACACCAGGTGGCAGCTCCCAGTATGGCACAGACATCCACCCTTTTGTAGAAGGACAAAACAGGAGTCTGTGTCTCCGACGACATTATATAGTTAAAAGCTTTCCCAAAGTAGTGCTGGGCAAACTCCGTTCGACGCTTAATAGTGCATTTATTGAAAGTAGCACAAAAGCGACAGCCCGAGACGTCGTGGTCTGGGCCTAAACAAGGTATACAGAGGGAATGGAAATCCTTATGTGGTATTTGCTTCCCACAAGAAATACAATTGTTAACTTTGTCTGACATCGGTCTGAGGCAAGAAAAGTTTCCCCAACGGGGTACTTAGCTTTAAAGAAGACTTCGGTTTCAAAATTTTCGTAATTTCAGGAGCTGGCTGACCGGCACTTGTGATCTGCTTCTGCTTCGGGCACCGCGCGGCAAAAAAGACTGAAGAAAATGGCGTTGGCTGGTTCTTTTATACCCCTGTCGCACTGACGTCAGGGAAGAAGTGACTACAATCGACGCCGGACCTAGACTTTGGAATTCGGCCGACCGAGGACCCGCCTGACGGCAGGAGAACCCATCTGTAATGACTGCAGCTGTATGCACGATGAACATCTTAAATCATCAGGGACTTTATAAAATCCATCTGGCCTGTTGGGGGCAAGGAGCTTTGAGTCAGGAGTAGCAGAAATGGAATGAAGACATCCAAGATGCCTAAAGAACAGGAGGAAAGTACAGTTGTGTACACCTACCATAAATGTAGATGTTCGAGTGTCTTCACTGTTGCAGTCATAACTGTAGGGTGCTCCTGCCGGCAGGCAGCCCGAGGTCGGCCAGAATCCCAAAGTCTGGGTCCGGCGTCGGCTGTACAAGCTAGTACCCTGACGTCAGTACGCTCTGGTACATAGCCCTCAGCCGACGCCATCTTCTCCAGCCTTTCTTGCCCTAGATGTCAGAAGTCCCCAATAAAACAAAAATGAATCCAACAAGGAAACACAAATACACCACAAAAGAGAAAAAGAGGGGATAGGAGGGAGGGAAACACCGACTGCAACAGTGAAGACACTCGAACATCTACATTTATGGTAGGTGTACACAACTGTACTATGTTCTTCATGTTTCACTGTTGCAGTCATAACTGTAGGGTGGAATCCCAAAGCAGTGAAAAAGGGGAGGAGGCTTTAGACAGAAGAAGGGGAGGCAAGAATACCCTGCAAAACAGCAGAGGCAAAGCCTGCCCTGGTCTTAGAATACAGAGGGAGATTGTAGTGCTTGGAAAAAGAACTCCAAGTGGCAGCTTCCAAGATATCCTTGGTAGGAACTCCTCTGAGGAAAGCTGTAGAAGTGGCAGCTGCTCTAGTAGAATGACTTCTAATGGTACCTGGAAACTGTTTCCCATGATGAGTGTAACAAAATCTGATTCCATAAGCAATCCATTTGGAAATAGTTTGTTTAGAAATAGGTTTTCCAAGAGAACTGGAGGCAAAAGAAACAAACAATTGATTAGACTTTCTGAACTCTTTAGTCTTGTCCAGGTAAAATCGTAACTGTCTGTGTACATCCAATGAATGCAAAATCCTTTCCCCTTTATTTTGAGGATTAGGAAAGAAAGTAGGAAGGTGAATTGTCTGATTTAAAGCCACTTTCGAAATCACCTTAGGCATGAAAGTAGGATTAGTCCTCAAGGATACTCTGTCCTGATGGAAAATAAGGTATGGTTCCACAGCCATGAGAGCTTGCAACTCTGAGACCCTTCTGGCAGAAGTCAATGCTAATAAAAGAACAGTCTTCCAAGATAAAAACTTAATATCTGAAGATGCAGCAGGCTCAAAAGGAGGCAAAGTAAGTTGTTCTAAAACATAATTAAGATCCCAGGCAGGAACAGGAGGGGTCCTGTGAGGCCGCAAATTTTTAGTCCCTCTCAAGAATGGTCTCACCAAAGGATGAGAAAAAACAGGAGGATCAGAATTGAAATGAGCAGAAATAGCAGAAGCATGAATCTTAATGGAAGAAAAGGAAAGTCCTTTAGATAAAAGATCCGAAAGGTAAAGCAAAATAGAAGAGAGATCAAGGACCAGAGGATCCGAGCCTCGGTCCTGCATCCAAATACAAAACCTCTTCCATTTAGAGGCATAGGATTTCCTAGTGCTAGGCCGTCTAGCTTCCAGAAGAACATCCAAAACTTGTTTGGGAAGACTAGAGGAAATCAAATTCCTTTGAAGAGCCAAGCTGCCAGGCAAAGGGTCTTCAGATTGGAATGTAGTAACTGACCCTGATGCTGGGACAGAAGAGAAGGGTTCAGAGGGAGAATCCAAGGAGGCTCCAAGAACAGGTGCTTTAAAGTTGGATACCAAAACTGCCGAGGCCAATTTGGAGCAATCAAGATGAGGAACTTGGGCTTGTCCTGTTTTATCTTCAGTAATACCCGAGGTAGTAGAGGAAGAGGAGGGAAGGCATATCCTGAAAGGCTTCTCCAGCTGAAGGACAGGGCATCCACTTTCCAAGCTGCTTTGTGGAAGGACCTGGTGCAAAAGCGAGGCAGCTGATGATTGAGATGGGATGCAAACAGATCTATCTGGGGACATCCCCAAACTGCAGTAATCCTGTTGAATAAGTTGGTGTCTAGCATCCATTCGTGAGGATCTGAAATGTTTCTGCTCAGGCTGTCTGCTAAGAGATTCTGTTCCCCTGGAATGAATTGAGCCTGGAGATGTACATTCAAAATTCGAGCTGTGTCCCATAAAGCCATAGCTAGTCTGCAAAGGGGGTACGAATGAGAACCCCCCTGCTTGTTGATGTACCACATGACCGTGGTGTTGTCTGTACGAATTAGCAGAGGCCCTGGTTGCAAAAGGTTCTTGAAGGCTAGAAGAGCATTTTGAACTGCCAACATTTCCTTCAGATTGATTTGTCAAGGTCCCCTGCTGGCGATTGTCTAGAAAGTGTGCTCCCCAAGCATAATCCGAGGCGTCCGTGGTTAGGATTTGAGTAGGTTGAGGTAGACGAAAAGGCTTTCCTTCGTTTAAAGCACATACCCTGGACCACCAGAGGAACTCTCTCTGGAGGCAGGGGATCAGAGGAATCAGAATATCCAGATCTTGGTAATGCTGTGACCATACACTTTTCAGATACCATTGAAACTTTCTCATATGAAGCCTTGCGTTTGGGATCAACAGAATGCAGGAAGCCATGTAGCCCAGAGTCTGCAGGAATTTCCTTGCAGTGAGCTGAGATAGAGTTGCCAAGGTGTTGAAAATAGAAGCCAGCTGTGTTTGTTTTTCTGGAGTGAGGAAGGCCCTTTGTAAGGTTGTATTTAAGAGGGCTCCCAAGAATACCATTTGTTGAGAAGGGATCAAATGTGACTTTTTTGTGTTCACTGAGAATCTCAGTAGGAGGAGAAGACATTGAACAAAGTCTAGATGTTGAAGTAGAAGATCTTTGCTGTCTGCCTGAATAAGGCAGTCGTCCAAATAGGGGTAAATCTGGATCCCCTGAAGTCTGCAATAAGCCACTACTGGTGCCAGGCACTTTGTAAAGACTCTGGGCGCAGTAGATAAACCAAAGGGCAGTACAGAGAATTGAAAGTGCCTCGAACCTGCCTTGAACCTGAGGAATTTCCTGCGTTCCTGCCTGATGGGAATGTGTAAGTAGGCTTCCTTTAAGTCCAATGTCACCATCCAGGCGTCCTGAGAGAGCATTGGAATTAGTTGCTGCAGAGTAAGCATCTTGAATTTTGGAATTTCCAAAAAGGTGTTTAACACAGAAAGGTCCAGAATAGGTCTCCATGAGTTTTGTTTTCTTGGAACCAGAAACAGTCTTGAATAAAAACCTTTTCCCATCTCCGAGAGTGGAACAGGCTCTATGGCTCTCATGGCCAGAAGAGCATCCACTTGATTTAAGGCCTCTGACCATTGATGTTTTGGCAGATCTGGCCAACCGTGAGCCCTTGGCAAAGTATGAAAGTGGAATTTGTAACCTTTTAAAATCACATCCAATACCCATCTGTCCTGGGTAATATAAGTCCAATTTCTGTAAAAAAGAGACAGTTTTCCTCCGAGAGGGCCATCCAGGTGAAGGGGTCCTGTAGCCCAACCGAGTCATTGAGTTTGCTTTCTTTGAGATTGGGATCTGTCTTCTCCCCTTCTAGGTGAAGAAGCAGTCCATTCTCTAGATCTGTAAGAGGCCTGACCTTGACCACGACCTCTGGAGCGTCTATATCTTCCCCTTTGAGGCCTGTCAGACGTGGGAAAGGACCAATTTTTAGAGGGCCAATTCCTGGAAAATCTAGGAGGCTGAACTTGCAAGAAATCTTTTACAGTCTGCATAGATTTTGCCTTTTCTTCCATCTTTTTAATAACTTCCTCAGCCTTAGATCCAAAAAGAACATCATGTTGAACAGGGGCATCTAATAACTTAGCCTTAACCTGTTCAGGTAAACTTTGTTCACGAAGCCAGGCATGTCTCCTGATAACAGTACCAGAGGCTGCAGCCCTGCAAGAAGCATCCAAAGCATCAAAACCACAATGTAAACTATGTTTGTTCACTTGTTCAGTAGCATGTAAGACATCCTGAAGTTCCTTATCCTCTGCACATGCAGGAAGGGAAGCAAGCTTTTGCTTTAAAACAGACTAAAGAAATTGCTGATACTTAAACATATGAAACTGGCAATTTAAAGCCCTTACAGCCAGGGTAGCAGAAGTATATACCTTTTTTCCCCACCTGTCTAAAGCACGAGAATCCTTCTCAGAGGGAATAGGATTTTTAGAAGTAGCAACCTTAGCAGCCTTAGAGCCCTGAGAAATAGTTTCAGGATCCAGAAGGGTTCTTAAATAAGAATAAATGAGAGTCAGGAACCCTATAAAATCTATCAGGCTTAGAAGGAGCAGGAGGCATGGAATCAGGATTCAAATTAGCCTCAGAAAAAGCATCATCTACAATGTGCAAAACAGGAGGGATAGCTAAAGGCCTATGCTGAGGAAGAAGAAGAAATTCTCTAAGCCTCTTCTTGGAAGCAGAATACTCCTGTCCTTCCCAATGAAAATGTTCCCTCATCTCATGCAAGGTTTCCCCAAAAGAGAAATCTTCAGGCGGAGAGGCAGAGGGTAAGGAGTCCTCAGCATCCGAATCCTCATAAGGAGGAAAAGAATAGTCCTGATCTGAGGAAGAGACAGAAGATACAGAAGCCTGGTCAGAGGAATCCAGAGGAACATCCTGTCGAGGCCTTTTCTCTGGAGGGGGGTGAGAACCCCTAATCATTGTAAGCAAATCTTCAGCCATCTTTAATAATTGCTTCTGTGTCCTGGGAGTAGATTCAGAAGCAGCTTGAACAGGAACTTTAGACTTAACGGGAGTCTTTGTCTTTGCCTTTGAAATAGTGATGTGAGTAATCCTGAAAACCCCCTCAGAAGCCGGTACCCGCACAGCGGTTCCGGACCCATCTGAGAGAGCGACGTCCGAAGGTCCTGCAGCAGTTAAAATAGTAGGCCTTGATGGCTCCCCATGGGAGTCCGTATCGGCCATCGGTTCAGAAGTGGCGGACGACAGGGGCTGCAAAAGCGCCTCACTGACGACAGCCGAACCGGACGCTGCCTCCAGCTGCAACGAGTCCTGTTTGGACCTCGGAGGCCTGTCTTTGTCTTTGCGCTTCTTTTGAATTCCGGTAGTGTCGGACGACATTCTATAATTGAAGCGTCTGCCAAAATAATTTAGAGCCCTATCGTACCTGCTTGATAGTACGAGAGTTGAACCTGGCACAGAACCGACAACAAGAAACGTCGTGGTCAGGGCCTAAGCAAGGTAGACAGTAAGAGTGGAAATCTTTATGAGGTATTTGTTTCCCACACGTTATACAATTATTAACTTTTTCTGACATCGGAGGAACAAGAAAAAGATTCCCCAACGGGGTACTTAGCTTTGAGAAGAGAAGTAAGAACTTCGGACCGACAACAACAAAATACGCTGTTTGAAAATCGCCAACCAACGACTTGCGAGCTGCTTTCCACCGCACGGCAAGAAAGACTGGAGAAGATGGCGTCGGCTGAGAGCTATGTACCAGAGCGTACTGACGTCAGGGTACTAGCTTGTACAGCCGACGCCGGACCCAGACTTTGGGATTCTGGCCGACCTCGGGCTGCCTGCCGGCAGGAGCACCCTGCAGTTATGACTGCAACAGTGAAACACGAAGAACATCTGTGGAAGTGGATGTAGTGCGCCCTCTTCTAAGTTGTAGCATCTTTTCTGGACCTTTATAATCTGCCTAGTCTCTCACTTAAAATGATTCATTACATTTCATATTGTCTGTTCAACAGAAGCTTCTTCCATAAGAGAGACAAGAAAAAGGTAATCTTCATCATCACAAGGGACTTAGCCAGGAGGATGGATATGAGAGGATTATCAGAAACAGAAGCCTCTTCAACTTTAATGAAAGATGAATCCACAGCAACCTTGAGTGGGAGAGAAGACTAGGAAGAAACGGATGCAAGCTTCAGAGCCAAAAAGGCCTTGATCAAGCCTTGAGAAAAGTCCAGCCATTCCTTCTCCCTAGAAGTTACATCCCGAGTGTTTTGGCATGACACCTACCTGAACCAAACATGGTGCTTCAGATCCCTGATGTACTTCAATAAGTTTACCTACGATCTCTTCCCTAACTAGTATTTGGGAAATTCCCTCTTAGCCCTCGAGTTGGAGTCTCTGGCCTAGTACTTTTAAGATTTTATCTTAAACTGCAGAGATACAGCTGGGGAAGCAAGATCTGCCATACTGGAGTGGGTCAAGCTTTTCAGACATTGGGTCTCCAGAAAAACATTGAGTGAGAAAGTACAGTTGTGTACACTTAACATAAATGTAGATGTTAGAGTGTATTCACTGTTGCAGTCATTACATTTGGGTAATCTGCTGGCAAGTAGCCCTCAGTCGGCCTGAATTCCAAAGTCTTGGGTCCTGAATCGGTTGCTGTGTTCTCTTCCATGACGTCAGGTCGTCAGGGGTATAAAACATGCAGCCGACACCATTTTCTTTAGTTTTTCTTGCCCCAGATGTCAGGTGCCCCCAAAAAGGTAGCCAATTTATATATATATATAATTATACATGCAGCAATATAAACTTTACCTTCATCTACAAGCAAATACACCACATAGGATGCAGAAGATAGATAAGGAAAGATAAATTTCAGAATGACAGGGGGATGGTGGGAGGGTAACCTGGACTGCAACAGTGAATACACTCGAACATCTACATTTATGGTAAGTGTACACAAATGTACTATGTTCTTCATGTTTCACTGCTGCAGTCATCACATCTGGGTAGATTCCCAAAGCTAAGGCTGGGAAGAGGAATTTAGATAGCATTAGGACCAGCAATAAGGCCCTGCAAGACTGCAGTGGCAAATCCAGTTCTGGATTTAGAGAAAATTGGCAGATGGTAATGCTTGGTGTTAGGTTAGGTTCTAACTTATGTTGTAATTTGCTGGAATTTCACCTTTACAGAAGGGATGACAACACATTGTTTTGCATTAAGTTTGAGTCCGTGGCTTTGGCAGAAATCAATTGTCTGTGTAAGCCCTTTTTGTAGTACAGTGACATTGTTTTGGGTTTCAATGATTGCACCCAGTTTGCAGTCATCAGCAAACTTGGTAAGCCGCAGGCTATCTATTTTTGCCTGAACTTCTGAGAAATAGATTCCAGACAGAAGTGGAACCAGCACAGATCCTTACGTAACACCACTAGTAACAAGTCTGCGGGTAGAGGTGGAATCCCCTACCTGACTGTATGCGTTCTGTCAGTAAGCCAGTTTGCTACTCATCTAATGACATATGGGTTTATCCCCAGATGGGTGACTTTACTGATGATGCCCAAGTGAAGGATAGTGTCAAAGGCCTTGGCTAAGTCAAGATAGGCAGTATGTACTGTTCTGCCTTCATCCAAAGCTTTGGTGACATTTTTGAAGAAGTCCACCAAGCATGATCTGCTCTTAACGAAACCAAACTGGGTTGGGTCAAGAGTTTCAAGGTCTCCTATATCCTTGTTGATTAGGTCCATGAAGATTCTTTCCATGGTCTTACAGATAAGGCTGGTTAGGCTTAGGGGTCTATAAATTCCTGGGTCGGTTGAAGGACCCCCTTTGTGCAAATGGATCACAGTTGCAGTTTTCCATTCGGGTGGGACAGAGCCAGTACTTACACTGTGGCTGAAGAGAGTACCCAACAGTTCCACAAGCTCCTGTTTTAAACCATCCCCAGCCTGGGATGTTGTCCATTCCCACAGAGGCTGTGTTTTTGGATGTGGAGAGGGTGGCTATGACCTGCTCATTGGAGATGCTAGGTACAGGACAGGTAAACAGGTATATTTTGGGGTATGATTGGTAGGGACAATGGAGTGAAGTTTTTGCTGAACCTGTCTGCTAGCAGGTTGGCAGTTTTCACAGGTTCTGCATGAGTGGTACCGTCCACTACTAGGTTGGCGCACATCTGAGCCTTCCCTTTAAATTTTGGACATAGTTATAGAATGCCTTGATTTCATAATTAGCTTTGGAGGGCTTAACAAGATGTCTAATTTGCTTACTCAAACTGTGGAGGGTGACTTTCCTCTGTTGAAACCTTTTCTTCTTGGTCTTAGTCAGCAATTTGTTACTCTTGTTGTATAACCTATTTATGCTGGATGTCCACCAGGGTAGTTTGTTTATTTCATGAGGATCCTAATTTAATCCATTCAGGTACGGTTGTGCCTACACACTTGTATAGGTGTCTATACAAGGCATTAGTGTACTATTCAGTATAAGAGACTGCTGTCAGTGGTGAGCAGAGGTTTGAAATTATTTATGCCATCGTTTAGAAGGCTATAGTTTGCTTTGGAGAAATGTTTATACCTTTTTCCTCCGGGAGGGGGGGGGGGGTCCTACTGTAATTGTTACTTCAAACAAAGCAGACTGTGATCTGACCTTACCAGGGAGACCCCACATATGTGGTGGTGCAGTGATCTCCCATGTTGGTGAGCACTAGGTCAAGGATATTTGAGCCCCTTGTGCAGGCGCCAACTATATGTTCCAGACTATTTGTGCTAAAGTCCAGGAAATCTTAGGGTGAGCGTGTTAGTGCTTGCATATGTAATGTTGCACAATCGATGGAAGGATAAGTTAAAAGTCATCTATGACTAGGGTGTTTAGCTGTACTGTTCGGTGACTAAAGTAGGTCCAGGTAGGCAGTGTGGTTTACATGGTTCATAATGGGGGACCTCTACCTAACAATGATGTGGAGGGGGGGAGGTCTTTTCTACAATTACCTGGACTTGAAGTAGCAGTAGGGAGTCATACTGTTTAACCAGTCTTGAGGTGTATTTGTCCTTGATGAAGATGGATACACCTCCCACTCCGGCTCTTTCACATTTGTTTTGTGGTATGAACGTGTGGAAGGCACTATAGCCTTGTAAAGCCGGGTACTCTCTGTAGCCTTGAACCATATTTCTGATACTGCACAGACATCTGTGTCTTCCAAAGTAAGGAGTGTGACTGCAGAGTCTGATTTAGACTCCTACAGCGGATATAAAAAGAGTACACACCCCTGTTAAAATGCCAGGTTTTTGTGATATAGAAAAATGAGACCACAATAAATCATTTCAAAACTTTTCCCACCTTTAATGTGACCTATAACCTGTACAATTCAATTGAAAAACAAACAAATCTGTTGGGGGAGAAAAAATAAAAAAAAGTACAATAAGCTGGTTGAATAAGTGTACACACCCATAAATTAATACTTTGTTTAAGCACCTTTTGATTTAATTACAGCATTCAATCTTCTTGGGTAGGAGTCTATCAAGCATGGCACATCTTGACCTGGCAATTATTTGCCCACTCTTCCTTGCAAAAGCATTCCAAATCTGTCAAATTGTGAGGGCATCTCTTGTGCACAGCCCTCTTCAGGTCAACCAACAGATTTTCTATTGGATTTGGGCCTGGGCTCCAGCTGGGCCATTCCAAAACTTTAATTTTCTTCTGGTGAAGCCATTCTTTTGTTGATTTGGATATATGCTTGGGGTCATTGTCATGTTGAAAGGTGAAATTCCTCTTCATCTTCAGCTTTCTAGAAGACGCCTGAAGGTTTTGGGCCAGAAGTGACTGGTATTTGAAACTGTTCATAATTCCCTCCACCTTGACTAAAGCCCCAGTTCCAGCTGAAGAAAAGGAAAGTACAGTTTTGTACCTACCATAAATGTAGATGTCCGAACTGGATAGCATCTGCAGTCATAACAACTGGGTTGTCCTGTCGTCAGGCAGACCTTCAGTCGGCCGGATTCCAAAGTCCGGGTCCGGCTTCTGCTGATGTCGCACTTCACCCGACGTCATCTCTGTTGGTCTTCGGGTATAAAGGCATCAGCCGACGCCATTTTCCTCAGTGTTTCTTGCCCCAGATGCCAGTAGCCCTCTTGCAGGCTAAAATTTGGATAAATGCCAATGTTTCCAAAAAGATAGAGGTAAACACAAAAATAAGCATGTATGTACATATATACAAACAAATACACCAAAAAAGACTCCCCCCACCAGCTAGCTATTAGGAGTGTAAACACCCTAGGAGTACCACAGAGGGGAAGGAGGGAGGGTAATCCTGACTGCAGATGCTATCCAGTTCGGACATCTACATTTATGGTAGGTACAAAACTGTACTATGTCCTTCATGGATGCATCTGCAGTCATAACAACTGGGTAGAATACCATAGCCAACTAGGGGAGGAGGAAAAAACTAGATTATGGTGTGTTTAGGATCCCTTGCAGTACAGCAGTGGCAAACCCTGCTCGGGATCTGGAATATAGAGGCAAATTATAATGCTTGGCAAATGTATGCACGGAGGTCCAAGTAGCCGCCTCAATAATGTCTTTGGTTGCCACTCCTCGTAAGAAGGCTGTGGTAGTGGCTGTTGCCCTTGTAGAATGAGGTCTTATGTTCTGTGGAATTGGTTTTCCATGGAAGGAGTAACAGAATCGTATGCAATTTCCTATCCATTTGGAGATTGTCTGTTTGGAAATAGCTTTTCCTTCCCTTCCTGTTGCATAGGCTACAAAAAGCTGGTCAGTTTTTCTGCTACTTTTTGTTCTGTCCAAGTAGTAGCGTAGCTGTCTATGTACATCCAAGGTATGCAGTATTCTTTCCCCTCTGTTTTGTGGGTTGGGAAAGAAGGTAGGTAGGTGGATTGCCTGGTTTAAAGACACTCTGGATACCACCTTAGGCATAAATGTAGGATTAGTCCTCATGGACACTCTATCTTGGTGGAAGATTAGGAAGGGTTGTACTGCCATTAGGGCCTGAAGTTCAGAAACCCTCCTGGCTGAGGTTATTGCCAGTAGGAAGGCCGTTTTCCACGATAGATGCTGTAGGTCTGCTGTTGCTGCTGGTTCAAAGGGTGATAGTGTCAACTTTTCTAGCACAAAGTTCAAGTCCCAAGCTGGCAATGGTGGTTTCCTTGGAGGTTTTACATTCCTGATTCCTCTGAGGAACTGCCTGAGTAAAGGGTGTGAAAAAACAGGTGGATCAAAGCTGTATTCTGCTGATATAGCTGATGCATGTATCTTGATGGAGGAGTAGGACAGGCCTGAATGTAGAAGTTCGACCAGATACTCCAGAATGTTAGGCATATCTATGTTTGACACATCTTTTCCTCTTTCAGTACTCCAAATGACAAACCTTTTCCATTTTCCTGCATAGTTCCTTCTTGTTGAAGGTCTGCGGGCTTCAAGAATAATGTCTTTAACTCTTTGGGAAAGTTCTGGGTTAGCTGCTGCTATGTGATGTTCCATGCAGTCAGTTGCAACGTTTTTAGGTTTGGATGCATGATGCTGTAGTTGTTCTGAGTTAACATCAAAGGCATCAGGGGTATTGGCCACACATTGTTCCGAGACATGCTCCTCAGCAGTGGGTACCAGTGTTGTCTTGGCCAGTTTGGAGCTATCAGGATTATCCTTGGAAGTTCTTCCTTGATTTTTAGTAATACCTTGTGTATCAAGGGAACAGGTGGGAATGCATATGCTGTTAGGCCTTTCCAGCTGAAGGAGAGCGAATCCACTTTCCATGCTAGTGGGTGGAATGTCCTTGTGCAGAATTTTTTGAGCTGGTGATTGAGAGGGGAAGCGAATAGATCTATCTGAGGCATTCCCCATTTCTTTGAGATGGTCTTGAAGATGTCCGGGTGTAGCATCCATTCGTGGGCATCCGATGTGGTTCTGCTTAATATGTCTGCTAGAGTATTTTCTTTTCCCGCTACAAATATTGCCTGTAACTGGATGTTCTAGCTGAGTCCCAGGTTCCTCAGCTCCACAGTCATTCTGCTTAGGGGGTATGAATGAGTGCCTCCCTGTTTGTTGATGTACCACATGACTGTGGTGTTGTCTGTCCTTATCATCAACTGGCCCTCTTTGAGAAATGGTCTGAACTTTTGGATTGCCAGTTTTACTGCCAGCATTTCTTTTAGGTTGATGTGCAGGTGAAGTTGATCCCAAGCGTCCACAATGCGTGCACGCATTTGTCCAGCATGTGGGCCCCCCATCCTAAGTCTGAAGCGTCTGTTGTGATGGTCTGGCTTGCTTGACATCTGCGAAAGGGTAGTCCTGGGTTTGACTGGCATGCTTGAGCCCACCATAGGAACTCCTGTTTTAAGCATGGAATTAGTGGAATTTCTGTTTCTAGGCTGTGTCTGTGTTGGGACCATAAATTCTTTAGGTACCACTGTAGTTTTCTCATATGTAGTCTGGCAAGTGGGACCAAGATTATGCATGATGCCATGAAGCCCAAGGCCTGCAGTACTTTTCTTGCTGTTAGCTTGTTCTGTTTTGTTAGTGCCAAGAAGTAAAGAGGGAGTTCTTTTTGTTTTTCTGCAGTTAGGAATGCCATTTGTTTTACTGTGTCCAATTCCGCACCCAAGAATGTCCTTGTTTGGGATGGTATCAGCCTTGATTTTTGTAAATTGACTGTGTATCCCAGTGCTTGTAGCAAGTAAATGACCCTTTGTAAATCTGTTGTCAGCTTGCTTTTGTTGTCCCCTTGTAGCAGGCAGTCGTCCAGGTATGGGTAAATTTGAATTCCCTGTAGTCTGCAGTGGGCGATTACTGATGCCAGGCATTTTGTGAATACTCTGGGCAGTAGATAAGCCAAAGGGCAATGCTGAGAATTGATAATGCTCTGATCCTGCAAGAAATCTGAGGTATCTTCTGCAGATTGGTCGA
This sequence comes from Protopterus annectens, assembly GCF_019279795.1. Lineage (NCBI taxonomy): Eukaryota > Metazoa > Chordata > Ceratodontiformes > Protopteridae > Protopterus > Protopterus annectens. Next base: position 926,714,297 of record NC_056745.1, read on the forward strand.
ATGGGGACGTGCAGGTATGCCTCCTTGAGATCTAGAGTTACCAGCCAACACTCCTTGCCCAGCATGGGAAGAAGTTGCTGTAGGGTCAGCATTTTGAATTTTGGGACAATGATGTATGTATTTAAGGTGGACAGGTCGAGAATAGGTCTCCAACTTTTTTCCTTTCTTGGAACTAGGAATAGTCTGGAGTAGAATCCCTTTCCTTGTTCTGTTGTTGGCACTCTTTCCACAGCTCTCATGTTTGCTAACAGCATTATCTGTTGTAGAGCCTCTGTTTCTTGATTTGGAGGTAGATTTGGCATTCCTCTTTTGACTGTTAAAGTGTGGAAGTGGAACCGGTAACCTTGATCTATGGTTTGTAAAATCCACTTGTCTTTTGTGATATAGTGCCAGTTCTTTGAAAATAAGGTTAATTTGCCGCCTAATGGAGCTGCTATTTGTTCCCTGGTAGGCGGATTTAGAGTTAAGTCACTGTGGTTGTGTTGTTGTAGTGGCAGTGGTTGTGTCTGTGCCTCTGTTGTTACCTTGCCACTGTCGTCCTCTGTAGGCACCTCCTCTGGATTGGTTTCTGCCTCTGGAACGTCTATTCCTGCCCCTTTGGGATCTTGTGGAGTCAGGAAAGGACCAATTTTTGGCAGGCCAGTTCCTGCTAAACCTTGGGGGTTGAACCTGCAGGAAATCTTTAACTGTTTGAACAGATTTTGCCTTTTCTTCCATTTTCTTCATTACCTGCTGGGCAGGTGTACCAAACAAGCTGGTCTTATCCATAGGAGCATCTAATAACTTAGCTTTAACATGATCCGGTAAAGCTTGTTCCTTTAGCCATGCATGCCTTCTTATCACTGTGCCAGTCATGGCTGATCTAAATGAAGCCTCCAGTGCATCATAGCCACATTTTAAGGAATGGTTACTAACCTGTTGTATGTTATTTACCATTTCTAATACATATTTCTTATCAATAGATTCATCAGAGGATAGCTTTTTTGTTAACTGATCAAGCATAAACTCTTGGTATTGTATCATGTGAAACTGACAGTTTAAAGCTCTAGCTGAGAGAGTAGCTGAGGTGTAGACCTTTTTTCCCCATCTGTCTAATGACCTGGCTTCCCTTTCAGAAGGAATAGGGTTTTTAGCTATGGTCGCGGCTGCTGCCCTGGGACCCTGGGATATAGTTTCGGGGTCTGCAAGTGGGGCCTTGTAAAGGTGGCGATGAGTGTCTGGTACCCTGTAAAATCTGTCTGGTTTGGCAGGGGCTGGAGGTAAAGAATCTGGAGCAGAGCAGACATCATTAAAGGCATCATCCACCACAGAGAGAACAGGAGGTATAGCTAAGGGCCTGTGCTGTGGAAGGTGCAGAAAGGTCCTAAGTCTTTTTCTGGAGTCTGAGAAATCCTGCTGCTGCCATTGGAACTGCTCTCGCATGGCATGTAAGGTTTCCCCAAAGGAGAATTCTTCTGGTGGGGAAGCAGCTGGAATGGATTCTTCAGCATCTGAATCTTCAAAATTGGAGAAAGGAGCCTCTGGCTGGTCTGTTATGTCTGATTCATCGGCAGAATCATCAGAGGACACAGGCTCGGGGGGCTCTGCCCTAGGTCTCTTCTCTGGGGGCTGAGAGGCCCTGTCTGGGTGAGATTGAGATCCCCTAATTAATGAAATTAAATCTTCTGCCAGAGTAAGCATTTGTGAAGTAGAAGAGGGCCTGGTTGTAGGGGGTTTAACAGGCACTGTTTTAGTAGTTTTGGCTGCTTTAGCCCTGGCAAAGGCCTTAATGGACATGGCTGCTGGAGGCCTAGCAGCACCACGTGCTGGGGTAGAGACATCCAAGGGAATGGTGTCTGATAAGTCAGTGGCAACCACCGTAGTGGATAAAATTTCTGAGGCCGATTCAAGAGAAGTAGCAGGGGCCTCAGTAGTAGTGATAGATTCAGCTGTACTTTGATCAGTTTTCTCGGTTTCGGCCGAAACAGAGACACTCGCGGTTTGCTTAACCATGGTTTCGGCCGAAACCGCGGACCGTGAGTGTCGGTCTTTATCTTTGCGTTTTTTAGCAGTTTGGGTAGTCGGAGGATCCGACGGCATAATATACGCAAAATCAGAACCGAAAAACTGTTCAGCAAACTCTGACCGACGCCTAAGCGTTCGTCGGTTGAATGAAGCACAGGCCGAACAGGCTGCTACGTCGTGGGCTGGGCCTAAACAAGGCAGACAATAAGAGTGGAAATCTTTATGAGGTATTTGTTTCCCACAGGTTAAACAATTATTAACTTTTTCTGACATCGGCTGAGGCAAGAAAGAGTCCCCAACGGGGTACTTAGCTTTAGAAGTCTTCGAAGTAGTATTCGGTAGAAGTAATCTCTGGATCTGACCGACCGGCACTTGCGAACAGCTTCTGCTTCGGGCGCCACGCGGCAAGAAAGACTGGGGAAAATGGCGTCGGCTGATGCCTTTATACCCGAAGACCAACAGAGATGACGTCGGGTGAAGTGCGACATCAGCCGAAGCCGGACCCGGACTTTGGAATCCGGCCGACTGAAGGGCTGCCTGACGACAGGACAACCCAGTTGTTATGACTGCAGATGCATCCATGAAGGACATCCCCAAAGCATGATACTGCCACCACCATGCTTCACTGTGGGGATGGTGTTCTTTTGGTGATGCGAAGTGTTGTTTTTGCGCAAAATGTACCTTTTCGAATTGTGGACAAAAAGTTCAACCTTGGTCTCAGCAGACCATAACACATTTTCCCACATGCTTTTGGATAATTTATGTATTGTTTTGCAAATTGTAGCCAGGCTTAGATGTTTTTCTGTGTAAGAAAAGGCTACCGTCTTGCAACCCTACCCTACAATCCAGACGCATGGAGAATACGGGAGATTGTCATATGTAGTACACAACCAGTACTTGCCGGAAATTCCTGCAGCTCCTTCAGTATTGCTGTAAGTCTCTTGGCAGCCTATCTGACCAGTTTTCGTCTTGGCTTTTCATCAGTTTTGGAGGGACGTCCAGTTCTTTGCAACATCACTGTTGTCCCATATTTTCTCCGCTGCGTTCCATGGTATATCCAATGCTGTATAAATTTTTTGTACCCTATTCCTGACTGATACCTTTCAACAATGAGATCCCTCTGATGCTTTGTAAGCTCTCTGTGAACCATGGCTTTTGCTGTAGCAGGCAACTGAGTAAATGTCAGTAAAATCCTACCAGGACAGCTGAACTTTATTTGGGGTTAATCAAAGTCTCTTTAATTGATGGCAGGTGTGCACCCAAGAAGACTGAATGCTGTAATTAAATCAAAAGGTGCTTCAACAAAGTATTAGTTTAAGGGTGTGCACACTTATGCAACCAGCTTATTGTACGTTTTTTATTTTTTATATTTTTTCCCCTAACAGATTTGTTTGTTTTTCAATTGAATTGTACAGGTTTTATGTCACATTAAAGGTGGGAAACGTTTTGAAATGATTTATTGTGGTCTCATTTTTTTTTATATCACAAAAACCTGGCATTTTAATAGGGGTGTGTAAACTTTTTATATCCACTGTAGCATTGAGTTTGTCTCTAGAAGATGTTTTTATGCTGGGAATTTTGTTCTTAAGACATTGCCTAAAAAGGTACTATAGGGGAGACAAGTACCTTAGCCAGTAACCAGAAGCCAAGAGGTGACAGGTGAAGACTATCCCTGACAAAGTAGGATGGTCTTGTGACCGAGGTTGTCCCAGGCTGTCAGATATTGCATCCACCTGGATCGACACCAGAAGCTAAGCCAATTGTTAAAGTTAATCATTTTTTGTTTGCAGTGAGGCATGAACAAACAGGAGTAAAGTCTTTTCATAGGCTTACCCTACCAATGAAACATTGCTCATCTAAGCAGTTAAAGAATCTATACTCTTTCCCTTCCTGCTCTAGAGACAAGGAGTATCGTGCATCACTGTTTATGGCTACTTGATTAGGGATAAGAAGCAAGGGCTAGTTGTTGATGTCCCCAAAACGGACAATAAATTGATAAGTCATTATTACAGGAATATCAGGAAATTAAAATATTGTGTTTTGCCCAGGCATGTTTGAAGGAGAGAGACTGCACTGATGCCTGCAAATTCACATTCAACAGTAGTAATTTTTCATTTACACATGTACTTACTTTCAGATGATTCTGCATGTTCCTTCCTGTCCCTGTACTCCAGCTGCCCTCTTCTGACCTCTGTGTTCCACATTGAAGATCATGAGTTTGGATCCCATCTTCACTACTTTTACTAGTCACTTTTCCATCAAGGGACACGTATCCATTGTCAGTCTCAGTTGACTTGTCTATCCATTTCTTCGACTTTTTAGCTCTGAAAAGTAAAACAGTAATTATGGGAAAAGTTTTAAATAATTAGCAGCTTATTTCATCAACTGGTATATTTCTGGGAGTATGTTAAAAACTCCTCAGTTCTAGCATACATAGCACAATGCAGTGTTTTTTTATACCTATAAAACTGCATTAGCTTTGAACTAATGTACTATTCCAAGCCAATTTAGAGATCAGAAAGTACAGTTGTGTACACTTACCATAAATGTAGATGTTAGAGTGTATTCACTGTTGCAGTCATTATATTTGGGTTATCTGCCTGCAGGTAGCCCTCAACTGGCCTGAATACCAGAGTCTTGGATTCCTGCGTCGGATGCTGTCTCTTCTTCCATGACGTCAGGTCGTCAGGGGGTATAAAACATGCAGCCGAAGCCATTACATCAGTTTTTCTTGCCCCAGATGTCAGGTGCCCCCATAATGGTAAGCAATTATATGTTATGTTACACCTCCAACAAAAAGCAAATACCCCAGAAAGCTCAAATACACCAAACAAGAACGAAGGTAGAGCCATGAGAAGTCAGAGGGCTTGAGGGAGGGTAACCAGGACTGCAATAGTGAATACATTTGAACATCTACATTTATGGTAAGTGTACACAATTGTATTATGCTCTCCGTGTTTCACTGTTGCAGTCATTACATTTGGATAGATTCCCAAAGCTAAGGAAGGGACGAGGAAGTTAGAGAGCATTAGGACCAGCAATGAAGCCCTGCAAGACTGGAGTGGCAAAACCAGCTCTGGATTTAGAAAAAATAGGCACGTGGTAATGCTTGGTGAAGGTATGAACAGAGCTCTGGGTAGCAGCTTCTAGGATGTCCTTGGTAGGGATCCCTCTGAGAAAGGCTGTAGAGGTAGATGCAGCCCTCTTGGAATGTGATCTTATCCCCTGTGGGGTAGGTTTTCCATAGTGCTTATAGCAGAAATTAATGCAATGGGCTATCCATTTACAAATGGTTTGCTTTGAAATCGCCTTCCCCCTCTGCCCCTGTAGCAAAGCCAACTAGCAGATGTTCATATTTTCTGAGTGGCTTAGTCCTGTCCAAAGAAAATCTAAGTTGTCTGTGCACGTCCAGAGAGTGCAGAATTCGTTCTCCTTTGTTTTGTGGATTAGGGAAAAAGGTAGGCAAATGAATAGACTGATTTAGGGCCACACTAGACACCACCTTGGGCATAAAGGAAGGACTGGTCCTGAGGGAAACCCTGTCTGCATGGAAGATAATGAAGGGCTCCACTGCCATGACGGCCTGTAATTCAGACACTCTTCTTGCTGAAGTGATGGCTAGAAGGAAGGCTGTTTTCCAAGAGAGGAATTTCAACTCTGTAGTTGTAGCTGGTTCAAATGGAGGGAGAGGGTGCTTTTCCAAAACAAAGTTAAGGTCCCAGGCTGGAGTAGTGGCTCACCTGGGGGGGGGCCTTAAATTTTTTGCCCCTCTGAGGAATTGCTTTAACAAGGGGTGAGAGAAGAGGGGAGGTTCAGTATTATAATGTGCTGAAATTGCAGAGGCATGAATTTTAATTGACAAGAAGGATAGGCCCTTGCAGAGCATTTCTGTTAAGTACTGAAGAATATGAGGTAAACTGGACACCGTGGTGCCCATCCCCTGGGTCTGGCTCCAGGAACAGTATATTTTCCACTTTTCAGCATAGGATTTTCTAGTACTAGGTCTCCCTGCTTCCAGAATGATCTCTAGCACCTGCTTACTGAGGGATGCTATTGGAGAGATCAAGGGATTAGCCAGGCTTCATGGTTCAGGGTTTGAAGCTGAGGGTGCAGAATCTGCCCCTCCTGCTGGGACAGCAGGGAAGGTGTCTGAGGTAGGTGCCATGGATCCAAAAGTATCATGCCTGTGCAAGAGGGGGTACCAGTGCTGGTGAGGCCAGTCTGGTGCAATAAGAAATGTCCTTGGTTTGTCTTGTTTGATCTTTAGTAGAACCTTCGAGAGGAGAGGCAGAGGGGGAAAGGCATAAACCAAGAAGCTTTCCCAGGTAAAGGACAAGGCATCCACTTTCCAGGCTTGACTGTGGGGAGTTCTTGTGCAGAATTTGTCCAACTGGTAGTTCCGGGGAAAGGCAAACAGGTCTATCTCTGGATTCCCCCATTTGTTCCTCAAGAGGTTGAATAGTTTTGGTTCCAGTTTCCATTCGTGTGGGTCCATGAGATTTCTGCTTAGGTCATCTGCCAGTGAATTTAGCTTGCCTGGAAGGAATTGAGCTTGCAGGTGCACTTGGTAGCTCAAGGCTGTGTTCCACAGAGCCATGGCTAGTCTGCAGAGAGGGTCGAATGGGTTCCCCCCGCTTGTTTATGTACCACATAACTGTGGTGTCTGTCTTTACCAATAATTGTCTTGGAAGGATGTGGTCCTTGAAGGCTGTCAGGGAATTCTGTACAGCTAATATTTCTTTTTGGATGATATGCAGGTGCATCTGACTTGGGTTCCATTTGCCCTGAATGCACCACCCTGCCAAGTGAGCCCCCCATGCATAGTCTGACGCGTCTGAAGTCAGGGTTTGGGTGGCAGGGGGTAGATTGAAAGGGAGCCCCTTGTAGAGGTGGCAGGCCTCTCCCCACCAAAGGAACTCTGTCTTTATAAAAGGAATGATAGAATCATTGATTCTAGGTCGTGAGAATGTTGACACCACAGGCTTTTTACATACCACTGAAGTTTCCTCTTTTGCAGTCTTGCATATGGAATTAGTAGAATGCCAAGAGGCCATGAACCCCAGGGCTTGCAGGATTTTCCTTGCAGATAGCTGGGTGTCTTTGTGGCCAGTAGTTTGAAGTAGGTTGTCAAATAAACTTGTTTCTCTGGCGTGACGTAAGCCACCTGGGAAGTTGTGTTCAAGCTTGCTCCCAGGAATACAATCTATTGGCAGGGTACTAGATTAAATTTCTCTTTGTTTATGGTGAACCCCAGTGAGGTTAGAAGTTTCTTTACAAATGCCAGATGTTTAAATAGTGTGTCCTGGCTTTCTGCCTGAATCAGACAATCGTCCAGGTATGGGTATATTTGAATATTTCTCTGCCTGCAAAATGCAATGGCTGGAGCTAGACACTTTGTGAATACCCTGGGCGCAGTAGACAAGCCAAAGGGAAGTGCAGAGAACTGAAATTGCATGGAGCCTGCTCTGAAGCGTAGGCATTTCCTGCAAGATTACCTTATTGGAATGTGCAGGTAAGCTTCCTTTAAGTTTAAGGGTGCCAACCAGGCATCTTTGCCTAGCATAGGAAGCAGCTGCTGAAGTGTTAGCATTTTGAATTTTGGGATTACCAAAAAGGTGTTTAGAATAGAGAGGTCCGGGATAGGACGCCAGGAGCGGTCTTTTCTGGGTACCAGGAAAAGTCTTGAGTAAAAACCTTGTCCCCTTTCTTCTGCTGGGACAGGATGACTAGCTCTGATACTTAGAAAAGAGAGAACCTGCTGTTGAGCCTCTGTCCACTGATTTGGGGGTAGGTCTGGCCAACTGTTTGGGGTTGGTAAGGTGTGGAAGTGGAATTTGCATCCTTGGAAAACTATATTTAAAACCCATTTGTCCTGGGTAATGAGTACCCAGTTTTTGCATGCAGGGCGAACATTCCTCCTAAGTGAGCAGGCAGTTGAGCAGGGCTTGGAAGGGTTAAGGTTAAGTCATTGTGACATTTATCCACAGGGGGGGTGTCTTACTACTTTTCAGCTTTGGAAGTAGGAGCCCCCCACTGCTTAGGACTGTGTGTAGCCTGAGACTGTAGCCTAGGTGGTCTGCTGTTCTTAGAAGGCCAATGTCTACTAAATCTGGGAGGCTGTACTTGCAGGAAATATTTAACAGTTTGCATAGATTTAGCTTTTTCCTCCATCTTTTTAAGGATGACTTCTGCTTTGTTGACAAACAGGCGGTCTTGGTTTAAAGGAGCACCCAGTAATTTAGCTTTAACATGATCTGGCAAGTTTTGCTCCTTAAGCCAAGCATGCCTTCTAAGTACAGACCCAGTGACAGCAGCCCTGCAAGATGCTTCTAAAGAATCAAAACCACATTGCAAAGTATGTTTACCAACTTATTCAGCAGAATGCATGAAATACTGTAATTCTTTTTGTTCAGCACAGTCAGGAATCAACATCATTTTCTGTTTAAGTAGTCCCATAATATGCTGCTGATACTTTAATATATGAAACTGGCAATTTAAGGCTCTAATGGCCAAAGTAGCAGAGGTGTATAACTTCTTAACCCATCAGACCAAGGCCCTGGAATCTCTATCAGAGGGATAGGGTTTTTGGCTGTAGTAGCCTTAATACATTTTGGTCCTTGGGAAATAGTCTCTGGATCCGCAGTAGGATTCTTGAAGAGGAACTTATGAGAGTCAGACACTCTAATGCCGGTCAGGTTTTCTGGGAGCTGGAGGTAAAGTGTCTAGGGCCAGGCTAGATAGCAAAAAGGCATTATTTACAATGCCCAGAACTGGAGGGATAGCTAAAGGCCTGGGTCGAGGGAGGAGTAAGAATCCCCAAAGCCTCATTTTGGAGTCAGAGTAATCCTGGCTTTCCCAGTAGAAATGCTCTCAGAGTGTACAAGGTTTCACCAAAAGAAAAATCTTCTGGAGGGGAAGCAGAGGGAATGGAATCCTCTGCATCAGAATCTTCATAGGTAGATAAGGGCAAATCCTGGTCATCAGAAGAAACAGAACAAAATCCTGATCTGAAGAATAAGAAGGAAAATCAGTTCTAGGTCTCAGAGGGGGAAGGCTGGCTTCCCCTAATTAAAGTAATAAGGTCTTCAGCCATTCTAAGCATTTTTTTTTTAGGCATATGGGCCTGACCATGCGGTTTGGACGTCGGTTTTCTAGGCGTGGGTAGAGTTTTAGGCCTTGATGAAGAAGATGGTGTTGGTTTGAAATGCAAGTCTGTAGGCCTGAATACACCCTCAGAAACCGGTGCCTGCACAGCAGCTCCGGACGCATCCAAGGTAGAGACATCCGCAGGTTCCATAGTGGAAGAAGCATCTCGTGGCATACTGGGCACAGAATCGGTCTCAGTAGAGGCCTGTGAATCTGAAGTAGTGGGTATCAGGGGCTGCGAAAGCGCCTCACTGAGTACCGGCGGACTGGCAACTAGCTTAACGGAAACGTTGGCAGCAGTTATGGACCTATGCGGTCTGTCTCTGCCTTTATTTTTTTTTTGGAATAACGGTAGTCGGATGGCTTACTGAAGCCATTTCTGGATAGTTAAACTGAGTACCAAAATAATTTGCTGAGAAAATAGACCGACGATGAATAGTATGAGGTTTGAATAAGGCACAAAACCGACAGCGAGGTATGTCATGGTCTGGGTCTACGCAAGGAATACAATACGAATGAAAATCTTTATGATTGCTTTCCACAAGAAATACAATTGATATCTTTTACTGACAGCAGTTTAGAGCAAGAAAAAGGTTCCCCAATGGTACTTAGCTTAGTTGAAGACTTCGGATCTGAAACTCGAAAAAGTACAGTTTTGTACCTACCATAAATGTAGATGTTCGAGGATCCACATTGCTGCAGTCCTAACCATTGGGGTAGTCCGCTGTCCAGTCGGCCCGAATACCAAAGTATATGGCTGACGTCGGTCAAGGCGCATTAGACTGACGTCAGGGTACTAATGCGCATGACCGACGTCATATCCTCAGTCTTTTCTTGCCCCAGATGTCAGAAGACCCTAAAAAGACAAGGCCCAATCCAAAACACCAAAAAGCCCTGCACCAAACTTATATACAATAGATATATACACATATACAATAATATATAGCAACTCACACCATCACCCCTAAACACAGAGGGGAAGGGGAGGTAAATTGGACTGCAGCAATGTGGATCCTCGAACATCTACATTTATGGTAGGTACAAAACTGTACTATGTTCTTCATTCCACATTGCTGCAGTCCTAACCATTGGGTAGAATCCCAAAGCAGAGGTAAGGGAGGCTGGCAAATCATAAGGAAGCAGGAGCTGTCAACATGCCTTGCAAAATAGCTGTGGCAAAACCAGCCCTAGATTTAGAGTAGAGAGGAAGGTGGTAATGCTTAGAGAAAGTATGCACTGAACTCCAAGTAGCTGCCTCCAAAATATCCTTAGTTGCCACCCCTTAGAAATGCTGTTGAAGTGGCAGTAGCCCTAGTGGAATGAGGCCTAATCCCAGCTGGAATCTCCTTGCCATGATGGGAATAACAAAATGAAATGCAAAACCCAATCCACTTAGAAATAGTTTGCTTAGACACAGGCTTGCCCTGAGAACTCAAAGCAAAAGAAACAAACAACTGCTGAGACTGCCTGAAATCCTTAGTCCTGCTTAAATAATAACGCTGCCTATGTACATCTAAAGTGTGCAAAATCTTTTCCCCTTTATTTTGGGGATCTGCATAGAAAGTAGGCAAATGAATAGTTTGGTTTAAAGCCACACTAGAAACCACCTTAGGCATAAAGGAAGGATTAGTACGTAATGATACCCTATCCTTATGGAAAATCAGAAAGGGCTCTACTGCCATAAGGGCCTGCAACTCAGAAACCCTTCTTGCAGAAGTAATAGCCAACAAAAAAGCAGTCTTCCATGACAAATATTTCAAATCAGCAGTACCCGCAGGCTCAAAAGGTTGTAGAGTAAGTTTTTCCAACACAAAATTGAGATCCCAAGCAGGAGTAGGAGCTCTACGTGGGGGTCTTATATTCTTTGCCCCTCTGAGAAACTGCTTGAACAAAGGATGCGAAAACAATGGTGGGTCACAATCATAGTGAGCTGAAATTGCTGCAGCATGAATCTTAATGGAAGAGAAGGACAAACCTTTGTCCAGTAACTCAGTAAGATATTGAAGAGCCACACTCAAATTAGGCTCAGAAATCTCCAAATTCCTTGCTGCACTCCAAAATAAAAATCTCTTCCATTTGTCTGCATACACTTTCCGTGTACTAGGTCTTCTAGCTTCCATAATCACATTTAAAACTTGTTGAGGAAGTTGAGACCGGCTGTCTCTCAAAACAGAATATGCCATGCTGTTAGATGAAGAGAGCGAAGCTTGACATTGAGCAGGTGGCCGTCTCTCTGAGACAACAGGTGTGGAATCAAGGGTAAAGGCCATGGAGGCTTCTTTACTAGACTCCTCAGTAATGGGTACCAGTGCTGCCGAGGCCAATCTGGAGCTATTAAAATCATCCTTGGCTTGTCTTGTCTGACCTTTAGAAGCACCTTTGGAAGAAGAGGCAGAGGTGGAAACGCATACACATGAAGATTTTTCCAACTGAAAGAAAGAGCATCCACTTTCCAAGCTGTGTGATGTAACCTCTTTGTGCAAAACTTTGGCAGCTGGTGGTTTAGTGGAGAAGCGAACAGATCTATGTCTGGAGTTCCCCAGGACACTGTCAACCTTTGAAATACATGAAGATCCAGTTTCCACTCGTGGGGATCCATGATTTGTCTGCTTAACACATCTGCTAAGGAGTTCTGTGCTCCGGCAGAAACCTTGCCTGAAGAGTTAGTTGCAAGCTGAGCGCAGTCTCCCATAAAATCATTGCTTGCCTGCACAATGGGTAAGAATGTGTTCCCCTTGTTTGTTGATGTACCACATGACAGTTGTGTTGTCTGTTAGAATCAACACCTGCCCTGGAAGAAGTAACTCCTTGAAAGCCATTAATGCAAATTGGACTGCTAACATCTCCTTCATGTTGATATGTAGATGCTGTAGTCTGGCAGGCCACTTGTCTTGTATCCACTTTCCATTTAGATGAGCTCCCAAGCAATGTCTGAGGCATCTGTCGTTAGAATCTGACTCGCCTCTGGCCGGGTCACAGAGAGTCCCTTGTTTAGGTGACATTCCTGAGCCCACCACAAAAATTCCTTTTGAATGCAAGGTATTATTTGAATGACAGTGTCCAAATCCTGGCAGTGCTGTGTCCATACATTTTGAGATACCATTGTAGCTTCCTCATATGCAGTTTGGCATTGAGAAGCACCAGAATACAAGATGCCATGAACCCTAAGGCTTGAAGGACTGTCCTTGCAGTCAGCCCGGACTGAAGAGATAGCTGATGGAAGTAACTGGAAAGATTCTTTTGTTTGTCCGGGGTTAAAAGGCCATCTGGGCTGCTGTATTCAGTCTCACACCCAGAAAGCACATGTCTTGAGAGGGTACTAGACTGGACTTTATTTCGCTCACAGAATACCCTAGGCATCTTAGCACTGCTATGACATATTCCAGATGCTGTAGAAGGTCTTCCTTTTCTTGAGCCAGAATCAGGCAGTCGTCCAAGTAAGGATAGATTTGAATTCCTTTTAGCCTGAAGTAAGCTATCACTGGAGCCAGAACCTTTGTGAATACTCTGGGCAGTAGATAAGCCAAAGGGCAATGCAGAGAACTGATAATGAGAATTTCCAGTTCAAAACGCAGATACTTCCTGCAACACAGTCTTATAGGCACATGAAGGTAAGCTTCCTTGAGATCTAAAGTTACCATCCAATGATCTTTGCCCAGCAGAGGTAAAAGCTGTTGTAACGTCAACATCTTGAACTTGGGAATGTCCAGATAAGTGTTGAGGATAGATAAATCCAAAATTGGTCTCCACGTGTTCCCCTTCTTTGGTACTAGGAACAGGCGAGAATAAAATCCTAGGCCCCTTTCTGGTATAGGGACTGGCTGAATGGCCCCTATTTGGAGTAACAGAGAAATTTGCTTGTGAGCCTCTTCCTTTGTGGAGGAGGAACGCCTGGCATGCCTTTGAAAGGGGCAATGTGTGGAAATAAAACCTGTAACCGTGGTGAATGATATCCAACACCCATCTGTCTTGAGTGATTAAATCCCAATTTTCTTTGAAAAGAGACAGTCTTCCTCCCAAAGGAGCTACCAGACGAGAATCTACTGGCAGCTGAAAAGGCAGGTCATTGGGTCTGTTTACGAAAGGACTGACCCCTGCCCTCACCAGAAGTCTGAGCAGATGAACCCCCTGTTCCAGGCCTAAAAGAACCTTGAGCTCTGCCCCTACCACGTCTAGACCTACCCCTAGACTGGGAATCAAAAGCAGGATATGTCCATCCCTTAGTAGGCCAATTTCTACTAAACTTTGGTGGCTGCACCTGCAAAAATCTTTAACAGTTTGCATAGACTTAGCTTTGTCCTCCATTTTCTTTAAAACTGCTTCCACAGGCTAACCAAATAACACATCAGACTGTAAAGGAGCATCCAAAATCCTAGTCTTAACATGCTCTGCTAAATTCTGATCCCTCAACCTGGCATACCTGAAGAACAGAACTAGTGGCAGCCACCCTCGAGGAGGCCTGCACAGCATCAAAACCACATTGCAAAGAATGCTTACCCACTTGTTCAGACACATGAACTAAATCCAGCAACTCTTTACACTCTATACCTTCCGCCAAAGCATCCACCTTAGATTTCAATTGTGAAAGGAGATAATTTTGATATTTTAGCATGTGAAACTGACAATTCAACGCTCTCATGGCTAGAGTGGAAGAAGTATACACTTTCTTTCCCCACCTATCCAAAGCCCTTGCCTCTTTATCAGTGGGAACAGGATTTTTAACCACAGAGGCCTTAACACCTTTAGGCCCCTGAGAAACAGTTTCTGGGTCCGCCCTAGGACTCTTAAACAAATACTTATGAGCTTCGGGCACCCTATAGTACCTATCAGGTTTAACAGGGGCAGGAGGCAAAGAGTCAGGATTCAGGGAAGCCTCTGCAAAAACATCTTCCACCACATTCAACACAGGAGGTATAGCTAAGGGCCTATGTTGGGGTAAATATAAGAATTCCCTAAGCCTTTTCCTGCAATCAGAGTAATCTTGGCCTTCCCATTTAAAGTGTTCCCTCATGGAATGCAGAGTCTCTGAAAATGAGAAATCCTCAGGAGGAGAAGCTGTAGGTGTGGAATCATCCACATCAGAATCAGAATAAGGAGGAAACTCCTGCAAGTCTTCCGCAGAAGACTCCGAAGCCTCTGAATACTGTTCCAAACTCTCAAACTCAGGTTCCACCCTAGGCCTCTTATCAGGAGGGGGCATAGAGCCTCTAATCATAGTAATTAAATCTTCTGCCATTTTAAGCATATGTTTCTTAGGCACAGAACCTGAAGTGCTAGGAGAAGCCCCCACTGAAGCTGAACTTGGCCTACCTCTCAAAGAAGTTTTGGAAACAGTAGGAGAAGCTCTAACTATCTTGGGAAGAGAGGGAAGAACAGTTACCTGAGAAGCCCCCTCAGCCTGGCCTACCTCCTGAGAGGGCACATCCTGTAACAGTAAAGTCTCTGCCTGAGACTCCAAAGAAACTCCTGGCAAAACCTCTGGCTCCACTGAGCCTTCTAAAGAACCGACGTCCGGGACTGCCGGTTCATCAACCCTAGGCTTTGCTGTTTTGTCTTGCGCTTTTGAAGCGGGCGTCGGAGCATCCGACGGCATTTTGTAATTACAACGCTTCCCAAACACTAACCTGGCACAGTCTAACCTTCTCTTAATAGTGCGTTTGTTAAATCTAGCACAAGAGCGGAAACCAACAACGTCGTGCTCAGGCCCTAAACAAGGTATACACAGAGTATGGTAATCCCTATGAGGTATCTGTTTCCCACAAGAAATACAGTTATTCACTTTTTCTGACATCCGGTTAAATACTGAGGCAAGAAAACCAAAATGTTCCCAACGGGTACTTAGCCAACTTTGATTCGGTCTGAAACTCCGACTTAGGAAATATTTCAGAACGCCAACCTGCACTCGCAAAACTGCTTCTGCATCGGACCATGCGGCAAAAAAGACTGAGGATATGACGTCGGTCATGCGCATTAGTACCCTGACGTCCTGACGTCAGTCTAATGCGCCTTGACCGACGTCAGCCATATACTTTGGTATTCGGGCCGACTGGACAGCGGACTACCCCAATGGTTAGGACTGCAGCAATGTGGAATGAAGAACATCGAAAATTTCAGGAGTCGACCGACTGGCACGTGCGAACTGCTTCTGCTTTGGGCACCGCATGGCAAAAAAGACCGATGTAATGGCATCGGCTGCATGCTTTATACCCCTGACTACCTGACATCATGGAAGATGAGACAGCAACGGGACGCAGGACCCAAGACTGATAATTAGGCAGACTGAGGGCTACCTGCAAGCAGATCTAAATGTGATGAGTGCAACAGTGAAACACGAAGAACATCTGATGCAGAGTGAGCATTTTGAACTTTGGAATTACTAGAAAAGAGTTCAGAATGGAAAGATCCAGGATAGGACGCCAGGTGCCTTCTTTTTTGGAACTAGAAAAAGCCTGGAATAAAAGCCCTGGCCTACCTGCTGAGCAGGAAATTATTCTATTGCTCCCACACGAGACAGAGACAAAATTTGTTTTTCTACTTCATCCATTTGGTTTGGAGGAATGTCCGGGAATCCCTTGGGAGCTGGAAAGGTGCGGAAAGAAAACTTGTGCCCTAGGGACACCGTTCTGAGCACCCATTTGTCATCTGTGATAGTGGCCCAGACATCTGCAAAAAGGGCCAACCTTCTCCCTAAAGGACTCGCGGCAAGCAACAACAGGCAGAAGTTGTAAAAAGTCATTGAGAGTGTTTTGATTGAGATGCAGGCTTGGAGCTCAACCCCCCTTAGAGGTGGAAGCCTGCCAACGCCTAGACCTTTGAGGGGTAGCCGCCTGCCCCCTAGAAGATTTGTAACCTCTAGTCCCAGAACGGTTCTGTCTGCTGGTATCTGGAAAGGTCCAACTCTTGGAAGGGTAATTCCTGCTAAAGCGAAGGGGTCGAACTTGCAGAAAATCCTTAACAGTTTGCATGGACTTGGCCTTATCCTACATCTTCTTAAGTACCTCCTCTGCTTTGCTGCCAAAAAGACTGTCTTTATGCAAAGGTACATCCAAAAGCTTAGCCTCGACAGGTTCTGGAAGAGGCTGTTCTCCGAGCCAAGGGTGCCTTCTAATAACAGATCCAGTAGCCGTGGCCCTGCTGGAGGCTTCAAGGATGTCAAACCCACAATGCAAAGAATGTTTATTGACCAGACTGGCAGAATTCAGTAAATCTTGCATGTCTTTACTCTCTGGCAAAAGAGGTACACTTGCTATCCTAGACTTTAATAGCCTCCAAGGTGTGCTGCTGGTACTTCAGCATATGAAAAAGACAATTGGTAGCCCTAATAGCTAGGGTGGCAGAGGTATAAACCTTCTTGCCCCACCTATCTAGGTTCTTAGACTCCCTTATCAGAGGGAACAGGATTCCTGGTAACAGTGGCTTTAACTCCCTTAGGACCCTGAGAAATAACCTCTGGATCCACCAATGGATTCCTGAAAAGAAACAGATGAGAATCAGGGACTATGTAGTACCTGTCAAGTTTCCTGGGAGCAGGAGGAACTGAATTTGGAGTCAAGGAATTTTCCAGAAAATCATCATGAACAACTTCCAACACAGGGGGAATAGCAAGAGGCTTATGCTGAGGTAAATCCAGAAACTCCCTAATCCGTTTATTAGACTGGGGATAATCCTGGGTGGCCACGGTGGTCAATGTAGTGTATAGGAGGTAGCAAGTTAGGCTGGTGCACGGCAAGAGCACTTGTTAGACCCAAAAACGGTGGTGCAGTGGTTAGCATTGCTGCCTCACAGCAAGAGGTTCTCCGGTTCGATCCTCGGCTGGGGTGCCTTCTGTGCGGAGTCTGCATGTCCTCCCTGTGGTCGCGTGGGTTTCCTCCGGGTGCTCCGGTTTCTTCCCACATCCCAAAGACATGCTGCAGGTGGATTGGACACTCTAAATTGGCCCTAGGTGTGCGTGTGAGTGTGCCTTCTGTGGAAGGTTGGGCGCCGGGCTGGCAACTCGACACCATAAAACTCCACTGCCATTCAATGTGCGGACAGGTGATCCGCTGTGGCGACCCCTAACCGGGATAAAGCCGAAAGAAGAAGAAGAAGACTGGGGATAATCCTGACTTTCCCATTTAAAATATTCCCTGAGAGTATTTAAAGTATCACCAAAAGAGAAATCCTCTGAAGGAGAGGCCGAAGGGATGGACTCCTCTGCATCTGAATCCTCAAAAGGAGAAAAAGCCTGAGAAAATTCCTCTATCAGCAGAAATGCTGGAAGAATCAGAACCTGAGCAGGACAAAACCTCAGGAGAAATATCCCTACTCCTTTTAGGAGGAGGAGGCGGAGAACCCCTAATAAGAGTCAACAAATCATTAGCCATTTTAACCATTTGGGATTGAGGGGAACGAGAAAAAACTGAAGCCTGCCTTTTCAAAGGCTTACAAATGGGAAACTGGAGCCTGCCTTTTCACAGGCTTACGAATGGAGGATTTACCTGCAAGCCTGAAGGACTCAGGAGGCCTGGCAACCGCCGAAGTTGCAGCAGAAGTCGAAGGAAGAAGTTTGCTGTCAACGCAAAACAGAGGCCTTGGACACCAGAGTCACCTTAGTGGTTCCGGCTCCAGCAGAAGAGGCGAAAAGGTTGGAAGGCAAAACGGAGGCCGGAGGCCTAAGGGGACTCAATCAAAGCCTGCGGTTGTACATCTGCGGACTGCAGGGACTGCATCATCATTCGAGGACTTAGCTTTCTGAGGCCTGTCGTGGTCCTTATCCTTACATTTCTTTGGAACATCCGAAGCCTGAAGACCGGCGGATGGCATACCAATGAACTTAGGCCAAACTCCAAAATGCCTAACAGAAATCTTAGCCCGACGACGGATAGTACCTGGATTAAAGGAGGCAGAGAGATCATAAATGGGAACATCTTTGGTCATGGCCTAAACAAATAATGCAATAGGAATGAAAATCTCTATGGGGAATCTGCTTTCCACAGGTAAGGCAATTATTAACTTTTTCTGACATTTGTTAAGGCAAGAAGAGAGGATCTCCAACGGGGTACTTAGCTGTAGTAGACTAATTCTTGTAGTCGGAAAACAACAAAGGTAAACTGCCGACTGGCACTCATGCATGAAAAGCTTCTGCTTCAGGGTCTGCGGCAGGGAAGACTGAGGAAGTGACGTCGGTTGCCTCCTTTTGCATCGGACACCCTGATGTCCTTTACAACCGGAGGAAACCGGTGTCATATTCTTACTTACCTTTAGTATTCTGGCTGACCGAGGGCTACCGGGAGCCGGATAACTCATTTGTTAGGACTGCAACAGTGAAACATGATGAACATTCACACTTGGCGAGCCAAAAAGGGCAATGATAACCAAGGTCTTCAACCAAAGTACTTTCTGTAAGAATTTTGCAAACAGATAAGCATAAAGGAGACCGTAGAATCAAATGTGAACTAGAGCATCTCTTAGTGACTCCCCATTGGGGGGGGGGGGTGTTAGGGCAAAGAACCTGCTGCACTTGTGGGCAGATGCAAAGAGACTGCCGCAAGGTTGGCCCCAACATAGGAAAATCCTCTCTTCCACCACTGCTTCATTGAGAGATCACTCGTGAGGCATTAAAATTGACCCACTGAGTTTGTCTGCTAATACGTTGCATTTCCCAAGTATGAGCGTTGCCAAAAGAAAGTGATTGGAGGAGATCACCCACTACCATACTCATTGCCACTCTACAAAGAGGATAAGATTGGGTTCCCTCCATCTGTTGAAATACCAGACGCATTACCAGTCTGTATCACAATAGTCTGTAGAGGAAGAATACCTTAAAAGCCCTGCAGTGCTAGTAAGACCACTCTCATCTCTAGGGCACTGATATGCAAATTGGTCTCTTGGGAGGGACCACATGCCTTGGATCACCCGTTCCAAAATATGCCTACCCCCTCCCTCACCCCACCCCAATTGGGAGGTGCCTATGGTTACTGTGGCTAATGGAAGGGAGAGAATAAATGGATGGCCTACATGACTTTGTCCGACTGAATCCAGCTGCAAAGATGATCCAAGTGAGTTTGACAAGGAAGGACAAAGGATGATGCAGAATACACCACTGAATAGCTAGAGTCCATTAGAGAACACGCATATAGAAATGGGCCATAGGAACTAAGTTTATGGCCGCTGCCATCGAACCTAGAGCCTGAAGAACAAGTCTGGCTGGAGGAGAAAGGTGAACAAGAACTTGCTGCAACTAAGACTTAATGAAGTCCACACAATGCAAAGGAAGAGAAGCTATCTGACTCTGTACAGGTTGTAGATGAGACTTGCAGGTGTTGAGTGAAATGTATAGCCTTTGACAAAGTTGGAGCAAATAATCCCTGGATTGTTCTAGGAGATGCTTGGTTGGTGAGGTGAGGAGCCAGTCATCTAGATATAGAAACACTTGGAATCCTGGCAGTCTAAGGTGAGCTGCTACTACTGGCATACACTTGGTAAACACCCAGGCGACTGTGGTGAGACCAAAGGGCACAGCTCAGAACTGATAGAGACTGGCTACCAGCCGAAATTGCAGAAATCTTTGGGATCATCTCATCCTGATGTGATAGTATATGTCCTGAAGATTGACCATTTGGGTAAAAAAGGCAAAGTGGACTGAAATGTTGCCATTTGGAACTTTGACTTCTTCACAAATTGGTTCAGTTTGCTTAGATCTAGAATTGGTCTCAGGTCTTCTGTCTTCTAGGGCACTAAAAAGAACAGAGTAAGTTTTGAATCCTTCTTGGTCTGGTGGGACATCCTGGATGATTCTTTTGTTTAGCAGCTTTTGAATGTCTTGAGCTGTAGCTTCTCTCTGACTGGTTGGGATGTTGGGAAGCTTTGTTCTTTTGCTTGGGGAAGTCTGGAAAAATAGTATGAAATAAGCTCTGGATATTATTTTAGGACCCACAAATCTTTTGTTATAGAAGACCAGGTGTCTGGCTGCAAAGACAAGTGCCCCGACTGCTTCCAGAGGTAGGCAGTTGGGCAACCCTTCGGGAGTACTGAAAGGGTTTATCCAAAAAATAATCTCAGAAACCTTGGTTTTGCGGGCCCCCTTTGCAGACAGGATGATGTCTTCCATTTGAACTCTCGCCTCTGTAGCATTTGTTCCTATGATAAAACCTGTAAAGAACCGAGTCTTCGGAACCAAATTTTCTTGTCTTCTCTTTCATTCTGAGAAAAGGTTCATTGAGGTGTAGAAAATTGTATCCCCAAGGCAAATAGGGTCCTTTCATCTTGTTCACTCCAGGAAGCATTCTTTTTCACAAAAGGGCCAAACAAAGACATTCCATCAAAAGAAGCATTGATGATAGAAGACTTGAAAGGCTCCACAAATCTGCATAAACACAACTCCTAAGGGCTATGCCTGAACCAGCAGGCTGTGAGGTACCTTCTCTGCAGCATGGAATACTAACCTCATGGACACATTAGAAATAGAATGGCTAGCTGTGAAGAGGACCTCTTGTAGTCCTCCACAGACATGGACACTTAAGAGGGATTTGGACAGCTCCTTGGTCAAATCCCACTGTAGTCTTGTGAAGTGTTCTAAATAATTCAGGAACCTCACGGTAAAGGTCGCTTAAGCAAATATGTGCTTTCCAAACTTGTCCAATGCCCTGAACTCTCTATTAGGGGAATGGACTGAGGAGCTTTGCTCCACTAGCTCCTTTTTAGTGGCTGCCACCACAACCATAGCAACAACAGGGTCTCCATTGCTCCAATGAAGTCTGACCTTTGGCAGTGCCAAAATTTTTTCTGGGCGTCAGGGAATTGGTTCAACAGAATCTGGTTTCTTCTGTGCCCGCCAAGAGATTAAATCGATAATCTCATCTGCCAAAGTATTCAACCAAGAAGTAGATGGGCCAGACCCAAAAGCTTCCAGAAAAAAGTACAGCTGTGTACACTTACCATAAATGTAGATGTTCAAGTGTACTCACTGTTGCAGTCATTACATTTGGGTAATCTGCTGGCAGGTTGCTCTCAGTCGGCATGAATAACAAAGTCTTGGGCCCTGCATCAGTTGTGGTCTCTTCTTCCATGATGTCAGGTCATCAGGGGTATAAAACATGCAGCCGACGCTGTTTTAATCAATTTTTCATGCCCCAGATGTCAGGTGCCCCCCAAATGGGGAGCAAAAATATATATAAATAAACTGTAAATATATAAATGCACTTTAGAAACACAAACTTTACCTTCAACTAAAAGCAAATACACCACAAAGGCTTTTGAGTATAGTGAAGGAAAGAAAAGGTATAGAATGGGGGATGGCAGGTGGGTAACCTGGACTGCAACAGTGAATACACTCTAACATTTACATTTATAGTAAGTGTACACAACTGTACTATGTTCTTCCACTGTTGCAGTCATTACATTTGGGTAGAATCCCAAAGCTATGGATGGGAGGATGGAACTAAACAGCATTAGGAGCAGCTATAAGGCCCTGCAGGGCTGTAGTGGCAAAGCCTGCCCTAGACTTAAAGAAGAGAGGTAAATGATAATGCTTTGTGAACTTATGAACAGAGCTCCAATTAGCAGCTTCTAGAATGTCTTTGGTTGGGACCCCTCCGATAAAAGCTGCTGAACTAGAGGCAGCTCTGGTGGAATGGGATCTGATCCCCTTGGGCGCAGGTTTACCATGGTGCAAATAGCAGAAACGAATGCAGTGGCTTATCCATTTAGAAATAGTCTGCTTTGATATAGCCTTCCCCTCTGATCCTGCAGCAAATGCTACCAGTAGTTGCTCAGATTTTCTTAGAGATTTTGTCCTGTTTAAGTAGAATCTTAGTTGTCTGTGCACATCCAATGAATGCAGAATCCGCTCCCCCTTGTTCTGCAGATTTGGGAAAAATGTTGGCAGGTGAATGGTCTTGGTTAAGAGCCACACTGGATACCACCTTAGTCATAAAAGAAGGGTTGGTCCTGAGGGCCACCATGTCCGGGTAGAATATCATGAAAGGCTCCACTGCCATGAGAGCCTGGAGTTCCGAAACCCTTCTAGCTGAACTAACTGCCAAAAGAAAAGCCGTCTTCCAAGATAGGAATTTTATATCCGCAGTAGCTGCTGGTTCAAAAGGAGGCAGGGTGAGTTTTTCCAGCAGAAAATTGAGGTCCCATGCAGGAGTTGGTGCTCTCCTGGGAGGCCGTACATTTTGGCCCCTCTGAGATACTGTTTTAGCAGTGGATGAAAAAAGAGAGGAAGGCTCTGTGTTGTAATGAGCCGAAATGGCAGAAGCATGGATTTTTATTGAAGAAAAAGATAGGCTCTTATCAAGAATATCAGTTAAGTATTGGTAAATCTGAGGAATATTGGGCCTTGCTGTGTCTATTCCTTGTGCTTGGTTCCAAGCACAGAATCTCTTCCATTTATCAGCATAAGATTTTCTAGTACCAGGCCTTCTGGCTTCCAAATGACAGGTTTACTGAGAGGTGTGGTTTGAATAATTAGTTGATTAGTAATGCTGCAAGATTCAGAGTTTGGAGTGGAGTGTGCAGAATTTGATAGTACTGCTGAGACAGTAGATGAGGTGCTTGAGGCAAGTACCACGGAGGAAGGTGTGACATATTCCTCAGAAGCGGGTATCAGTGTTGGCGAGGCCAGTCCGGAGCAATTAGAATCATTTTTGTTTTTTCCTGTCCGACTTTTAGTAAGACCTTGGAGAGTAGAGGCAAAGGGGGAAAGGCATAAACTGATAGGTTTTTCCAGCTGAAGGATAGAACATCCACTTTCCATGGTTTTTGGTCATAAGTTCTTGTGCAGAATTCGTCCAATTGATAGTTTTGGGGAGAGGCAAATAGATCTATGTCTGGGCTTCCCCATTTCTGTGTTAACATGCTGAAGATTTGTGGATCCAGTTTCCATTCGTGCGGGTCCATAAGATTTCTGCTTAGGTCGTCTGCCAGAGTATTTTGCTTTCCTTGCAGGAATTGAGCTTGGAGATGTATTTGGTAAGTCAAGGCTGTGTTCCACAAGGCCATGGCTAGTCTGCAAAGGGGGTAGGAATGTGTACCCCACTGCTTCTTTATGTACCACATAACTGTGGTGTTGTCCGTCTATCAGTAGTTGTCCCGGATGAAGTAAGTCCTTGAAGGCCGTCAGAGCATTATGAACAGCTAGCATTTCTTTCAGGTTGATATGTATATGCATTTGGTTTGGGCTCCACTTGCCCTGAATGCATCTCCCTGCCAGGTGGACCCCAAGCATAGTCTGATGAGTCTGTAGTTAGGGTTTGGGTGGTGGGGGGTAGAGTGAATGACAGTCCCTAGTTTTGGTGACATGTCTTTGCCCACCAAAGAAACTCCTGTTGTAGGCAGGGAATGAGAGGAATGAGAAGTTATGTACCTACCATAACATTCCATGTTAGTTGTCTTCTTCTCGCCTTTGCTGGATGGGTTCGGAACCGATCCTCGGCTCCGACTCGGCTTATACCAAAGCTCGAGAGCTATTTTTACTGGCTCGAGGTAACCCTGTATCCCACAATGCTAGGCGCTAACTACCCAGATCTCGTTTGATAGCTAACACTATAGCAGTTCTGCCCCCAAAACAAAGGGGAGAAAGGCATACCCATATAAATATAGCCATCTCAAGAATAGGATAACCACTGGAGACCATAATGGGCAAAAAGGGAAGGCTCCGTAGGATCCTATTGGTCTGTCCAGGCTAGGGGGTTGAAGGGTGGGACGCAAGAAACAAGGCGAGAAGAAGACAACTAACATGGAACGTTATGGTAGGTACATAACTTCTCAATGTTAAGTTGTCAATCTCGCCTTCATTCTTGCTGGATGGGACCGCATCCCTAGCACCTCAACCCTGGGTGGCTCATCGGAACAGACTCTTGAGGACGGTGGAACCAAAGTTAGCTCGGCTCTGGAGGCCATGTCCAATTTGTAATGAGAAATAAAGGTATGGGGAGAGGCCCATGTGGCTGCCGCACAAATTGAATCTAAAGGCAACCTGTCCTGAAAGGCTATAGACGTAGCTAAGGCAATAGTTGAATGGGCTCTAGGTCTTGAAGGAAGCTTTTGACGCCTCAGTTCATAGATGAAAGTGATGACAGAGGCCAACCATCTAGAAAGGGTTACTTTGGAAACTGGAAGGCCTTTCTTCCCTTCAGCGTAAGATAGGAAGAGCTGCTCAGATTTCCTAATTTGCTTGGTTCTATCCAGGTAGTAACAGAGTTGGCGATGAACAGCCAAGAAATGCAACTTTTGTTCTGCTCTGTTGGAGTAATTAGGGAAGAAAACTGGGAGATCGATAGTCTGGTTTAGATTTGCCTCAGAAGATATCTTGAGTAAAAAGGAGGGGTTAGTTCTGAGGGGTACTCTGTCTTTATGGAAAACCAGATAAGGAGGACGAACGCAAAGGGCGTGAAGTTCTGAGACTCTCCTCGCAGAGGTTATGGCCACTAGAAACAAAGTTTTCCATGAGAGCAACTTCGAGGAACAGGAAGCCTCAGGTTCAAAGGGAGGGAGAATCAAGGAGGTTAAAACTAGATGCAAACCCCACTGTGGTGGGGGATGTCTAACCGGGGGCTTAGGTAAAAAGATGCCTTTAAAGAATGCTTTACAAAGTTTATGAGACATAATGGAGGAGTCTGACAAGCCAACATGAAAATTTGAAATGGCCACTAACTGGACTCTGATAGTGGAGGAAGAAGATCCTGAATGAAAGAGTTCGGCCAAAAAATCTAAGACCGATTGGATAGGAGCCACGAATGGGTCTATGTTCCTAGATTTTGCCCAGAAGGAAAAACATTTGCTGGCATAAATCCTCCTGGTAGAAGATTTGTGAGAAGTTAAAATGATGTCACGCACCGAATGGGAGATAAAGGGAAGCCTGGCTAAGGTTGGAAGTGGAGCAACCAAGCTGTGAGGTTGAGAGAGGGGAGGGATTGGTGCAGCTTGCCCGACTGATGGGTCAAGAGATCTGGAACTGGGTCCAGATGCCAGGGCTGCTCCAAGAGGTAACGATGCAGGAACGGAAACCATATTTGTCAAGGCCAGTACGGAGCAATGAGGATCATTGTGGATCTCAAGGCGGTAGCTTTCTGAATCAACTGAGTGATTAATGGAAAAGGGGGAAAGGCGTACAGGAGACCCCGGGGCCAATCGTGGACTACAGCGTCTCTGGGGGGGGGGGTGGTCGGGAAGAGAGTGAAAAATTCGTGGCATTTGCTGTTCTGGGGTGTAGTGAAAAGATCGCAGCAAGGCTGCCCCCATTTTCTGGAAATTTTTTCCACTACTGACTGCTTGAGAGACCACTCGTGCAGCATGAGAATGGCTCTGCTCAGCCTGTCCGCTATGACGTTGGACTTCCCGGGAATATGTGTTGCTATCAGAAACCGCTGAGAGGAGATCGTCCACTGCCAGAGTCTGAGTGCTTCTCGACATAAGGGATAGGACTTGGTTCCGCCCTGCTTGTTGATGTACCACACTACGGACATACTGTCCGTCTGAACTGCAATCGTCCTGATGGGAAGAGAGTCCTGAAGGGCTTGCAACACTAAAAGAACTGCTCTCATCTCTAGGACATTGATGTGCAGGTGGCACTCGAAAGGTTGCCAAGTGCCCTGGACCGTCCTGCCCTGAAAATGCCCCCCCCCCACCCGATCAGGGAGGCATCTGTTGTCACTCTAGCAGCCGAGGGGGGGGGGGGGGAACAAAGGGTCTGCCCTGAGTCACTTGAAGGGAGACCATCCACCAAGACAGGTGTTTCTTGCATAACTTTTAGTTATGTACTAACTTTAGATGTAAGGATCCATCTCGCCTACATTCTCTACAGATGGGTTCGGAGCCGATCCTCGGCTCCGACTCGGCACGCTATACAATAGCACGAAGTCTCTTATTGGCTGAGTTACCTCATATCCCAGGATGCACCACTACTGCTTCCTCAGATCTTGTTTGTCCGCACACATGCACACACACACACACACACACACACACACTCATAGACTGTTGTTATACAATTGCCAGGTGTTTCAAGAGAGGAAACAGTTGTATTCGGACCATCCGGCCTCTTCTGGCCTCCAAGGCAGGGGGAAGGGGGGTGGGTTATTAGGAATGTAGGCGAGATGGATCCCATACATCTAAAGTTATGGTAAGTACATAACTAAAAGATGTAATGTGATCCTATCTCGCCTACATTCTCTACAAATGGGACAGCGTCCCTAGCACCTAATTCCTGGGTGGCTCATTGGAAAACGGTCTGGAGAACCGTGGAACCGAAGAAAGCTCGACCCCTAGATGCCACATCCAATTTGTAGTGAGTAATAAAGGTGTGTAGAGAAGACCACGTAGCAGCCGCACAAATGTCATTAAGAGAGAGCTTGGAATGAAAGGCTGCCGAAGTGGCCATAGCCCTGGTAGAATGAGCTTTCACTGGGATTGTAAGCTCTTTATTTGAAATGTGATAAATATGACTGATGCAGTCTCTGATCCACTTGGCAATAGTGACTTTCGTGATTGCTTTGCCCAATTTATTGTCTGAAAAGGACACAAACAGTTGATCTGATTTTCGTGCTTGGTGTGTCCTATCCAAATAGAAACGTAATTGTCTGTGCACATCTAAGCTGTGAAAGGTATACTCAGCTCTGTTTGTATACCTAGGGAAAAAAAACGGTAATTCCAGTGATTGTTGCAAACAAAAGTTAGAACAAACCTTTGGTATAAAGGATGGGTTTGGTCTAAGAGATACTCTATCTTTGTGAAATACCAGGTATGGTGGTTTGACACATAAGGCTTGAAGTTCTGAAACTCGCCTGGCTGATGTGATAGCAACTAGAAGGGCAGTCTTCCAGGAAAGAAATTTTAAGTCACAGGTTGCTGCCGGCTCAAAGGGGGGTGCGGTTAATGCACCTAACACCACGTTAAGGTCCCACGGTGGTGCAGGATGCGATATAGGGGGCCGTAAAAGCCAAGCTCCTTTAATGAAGGCTTTGCACAACTTGTTGCTCATTAAAGGTGGTTCTGTATTCTCATGAAAATTGGAAATAGCTGCCAATTGAACTTTGATGGTAGACACCGAACAACCCTGGTTGAACAGGGAAGTTAAAAACTTCAGAACCTCTGACACAGAAGCAGTCATAGGATCTAATCCTCGGAGTTGGGCCCAAATAGCAAACCTCTTCCATTTACTACAATACATCTTTTTAGTAGAAGTCTTGTGGTCGGAGGACAAAATATGCATGACTTCAGGGTCGAAAGAATGGTTCCTAACTATGGTCGGAAGAGGAGTAGCCAAGCAGCTAGCTTCAATGAATGGAGGGACTGATGGAGTTGTCCTGACTGATGCATCAGGAGGTCCGGAACTTGGTCCAGGAACCAGGGACCGTCCAATGCATACTTGCGAAGAAAGGGGAACCAAACCTGACGAGGCCAGTATGGGGCGATTAGAATCATTTTGCTTCTCAGTCAGATAGCCTTCTGAATTAGTTTGGGAAGAAGGGGAACTGGTGGAAAGGCGTAGAGCAGACCGGGGGGGAGGGGGGCAAGCTTGGATCAGAGCATCCTTGGGGGTCTCCCCGGGAACTGGAATGAGAGAGAAGAACTGTTGGCATTTTGCGTTGAGGGGAGTTGCAAAAAGATCGCAACATGGAACTCCCCATCTCGTGGAAATCTGTGTCGCCACTTTGTGATTCAGGGACCATTCGTGAGGGGAGAGAATAGTCCTGCTCAGTCTGTCGGCTATCACATTGGATGTTCCCGGAATGTGAGTTGCCACTACAAAGCGTTTGGTAGCAATCACCCAATCCCATACTCTCATGGCCTCTCTGCAAAGGGGGTAAGACCTGGTCCCTCCTTGCTTGTTCAAGTACCAGACTACCGACATGTTGTCGGACTGAATGGCAATTGTCCCCTGGGGGAGGTGATCGTGCAGCGCTTGCAACGTTAGAAGCACCGCCCTCATTTCCAAGATATTGATGTGGAGAAGATGTTCATCGGAGTGCCACATGCCTTGGACCGACCTGCCCAGATAATGACCCCCCCCCACCCTGTCTGGGAGACGTCCGTAGTCAACGTGGCCAAGGGGGATGGGGGAACTCTGTGCCGTCAGTTTTGCAGAGAGTTCGACTGTGTCTAATATGGCACCTATGAAGGTAATAGATTGACAAGGCGACAAAGCAGACTTTTCGAAGTTTATGGAGATACCTAGCTCTTCGCAAATCTGAATGGTGTAATCTCTGGATTGAATAAGTTGACGCCTGGTGGTGGCGGTAAGGAGCCAGTCGTCTAGAAATGGAAACACCTGGAATCCTTGGTGCCTCAGATGGGCTGTAACCACTGCCATGCATTTGGTGAACACTCAGGGGGGTTGTGGTGAGACCAAAGGGCAGGGCCCTGAATTGGTAGTGACTGGCTCCCAGCTAGAAGCGGAGAAACCTCCTGGAGTGCCTGTGCATTTTGATGTGGTAGTACGCATCCTGAAGGTCTCTAGAGCACATCCAATGGTCCTGACCCAAAAAGGGTATAATGGACTGTAGTGTGACCATCCGAAACTTCGTTCTTTGAGCAGATTTGTTCAATCTGCTGAAATCCAAAATTGGTCTCCAGTCCCCTGTCTTTTTTGGTACCAAAAAGAACTTGGAGTAGGTTCCGGATCCTTGCTGGTCTGCTGGGACTGGTTGGATGGCCCTTTTTCTTAGCAGTTTTGAGATTTCTAATACTGCTTGTTCCCTTAGACCGGGTGGAACATCTGGAAGGGGCCTGTTTGGCTGTTTTGGGGTGTGGACAAAGGGAATTTTGTAACCCTCAGATATGATCGACCGTACCCATGTGTCTTCGGTAAGGGAAAGCCAGGCTTTTGGGTACAGTGGTAATCTTCCCCTGACTGCCTCCGAAGGTGGACAGTCGGGCAGCTTCTCAGGGATGCTGGAAGGGTTGGCCAGAGACAGCTTCCCTGCTACCCTGATTCTGCGGACCCCCTTTGCCCCTGGGGCGGCGTCTGTTATTGTCCCCCCACCCCCCCGCCTCTAGAGGGGAACTCACCTCATGCGTCCGGCGTGACTCCCTGTGGTTTGCGGAATCACATTTTTCCACCCTTCTGACCTTTGGGGTATGGTCTGGATGGGGTGGAAAAACGGACTCCCACGGCAGACAGAGTCTTGCCGTCTTGTTCGCAACTGGTCAAAGTATCCTTCACCTGAGGTCCAAACAATGCCGAACCATCAAAGGGAGAGTTGGTGAAGGACGACTTAAAGGGGTCAGCAAAGTTACAAAGGCGCATCCAGGCGTGTCGTCTTAAGGCCACACCTGTGCCTGCAGCCCTACTCACCCCATAGGCTGCATAAGAAGTAAGCTGCATGGAGGAGTCAGCAATCGAGTTTAGGGTTGCCAGCTGGGAATTCATTTTGTCCTGAGACCCCGCAGCTGTTGGATCCTGTAGAGTATCACCCATTTCTTTGAGCAAGTCTCTTTGAAGACGGGTGAAATGACATAAGTAATTCAGCGACCGCATGGTACAGGTCGCTGAAGAAAACATCCGCTTGCCATACCTATCCATGGTCCTAGATTCCTTATGGATGGATAGGTACTAAAGGATCAGCCAAGTTCCTTCTTAGTGGCTGCTGCCACCACCATGGCATCAACAGGGACACCCTTGGTCAAAAACTGTTTATCAGAAGGGGCTGTGATAAATTTTGAAGGCCTCCGCGGGGTAGGTTCCATCGAGTCAGGGGCCGTCCATGCCTTCCTTGCCACCACTTCCATAAGGGGGTCAAAGGGCGGAGACACCCAGGAGGTGGAAGGGCGAGAACCAAACGCCTCTAGGTAGACTGACTCGAAGGATTGAGGGTAGATCAGTTCTCCCTCTGTTTGAGGATCTCAAAGATGTCAGAGAAGGAGACATCCTCAAAAAGGGATCATGGGGACCCTTCCGACTCATCCAAGTCGGTATCCGATGTGACGGACTCAGGGGAGTCCAGATGTTTCCTCTTACACTTCCTCTTCCGAGGGGGCTCCCCTGACGGATCAGGGGAGGCCTTGGAAGAGGAGGATGCTCCCAATGGGGGCCCCTGAGGTGTAGGATCTCTGTGGTCAGGGTCGAGAGGATGGGTAGAGACCGTAGCAGGCACTACAGTGGGAGGAGCTGAGGGAGCCGACCGAGGAGCAGGCAGAGGGGCCAGCACACTCCTCATGACCTCGAAAGCACCCCTATCAGGAAGGGAAGAAGGTCCCCGCTCCAAAGAGATAAGGACCCCTCCCAGCACCGAGAGGGATGGCTTCGAGGCCGATGTCGGAGCCGAACTCACCTGCACTGAGGCTCCGAGGGGGAGAATGGGGTCGGACAAGGGTCCGATGCCACGCGCCCCCTTGGAACCGACGAGGGAGTCACGGCGTCCGGATCCCTCCAAGGATCGCACCATAGAAGAAATCTGAGCCGACGACGGAGCCGAAAGGGGTGGTATCGGCTCCGACGTGTCGACAGTCCCGGCTCCCACAAACTCCGGCTCTGAACTCAGGGGCAGAGTCGGAGGAGGAATCGAAGATGGAATGGGGATAGCCACTGTCTGTTGAGAAGGGCTATGAAGCATCTGGGCCAGTGCCTGCGACTTAAGGAGTCTGCTGACCACCCTCTCGAGGTCATGGTCCGAAAGCCTGGAAGACCGAGAGGACCGGTGACTGCGCTCCGAAAGCAAAGGAGATCTCGGAGCCGAATGGACCGACTCCAAAGAGGGGGACATGGAGCGCTTACGAGTCAAAGTCGGTTCCGACGAAACTATCGGAGCCGATTGAGTTTTTGAAGCGTCGGCTCCAGCCGGAGCCAATGCCGAAGCAGAAGTAGCACCACTGGTCGGAGTCTCTGAACTCGGAGCCGACGATTTAGTGGGCTTAGAAGGCTTGCCCGACGAGGACTTGGCCAGGGAGCCTTCAGGCTTCAACAAGCCTCTCAAAATCAACTTGTTTCTGCGTTCCTGCAGGACTCTTGGACTGAATGCATGGCAGACAGAACAAGAGTCCTGCAGGTGCAGAGGGTCTAGGCAATAAACGCAAGAAGTGTGACCGTCTGTCAGAGACATTTTCTGACAGCACGAGTCACACTTCTTGAAGCCTGAGACCTTGGACTCCTTAGACATAATGTGGTAGAACACACACACACACACACACACACACACACACACACACACACACACACACACACACACACACACACACACACACACACACACACACACACACCACAGTAAAGAAAAACTTAGTCCAGTCACTTCACCACACCAAAGACTAAGACTAAAAATATTAACTTTAACAAATTAACTAAAAACTACCTCGGCCCGAAGGCCTAGAAATATAAGGGGAAGGAAGGACCAAGGGGATAGAAAATTGACC
Organism: Protopterus annectens; assembly: GCF_019279795.1. Taxonomy (NCBI): domain Eukaryota; kingdom Metazoa; phylum Chordata; order Ceratodontiformes; family Protopteridae; genus Protopterus; species Protopterus annectens. The sequence continues at coordinate 926,745,776 of NC_056745.1, forward strand.
CAAAAGGGGACTATATAAGGCGGGTTACTGTAAAGGGTAAAGAGGGGGAAATAACGAACACTAACCCTGAAAAATAAAAGGGAAAAACCTTACCCAAAAAGCTGTTTTTGAAATATTTACCAGAGAGCCGGCAAAAACGCAACCTCGCAGCTAAGCAGCAAATGAGATCTGGGTAGTTAGCACCTAGCATTGTGGGATGCAGGGTTACCTCGAGCCAGTAAAAATAGCTCTCGAGCTTTGGTATAAGCAGAGTCGGAGCCGAGGATTGGCTCCGAACCCATCCAGCAAGAATGAAGGCGAGATTGACAACTTAACATTCATTGTTTCCAGGCTGTGACAATGTTGACTCCATAAACCTTATAGGTACCATTGAGGTTTCCTCATATGCAGTCTCGCATATGGAATTAGTAGAATGCAGGATGCCATGAACCGCAAAGCCTGCAGAATTTGTCTTGCAGATAACTGGGGTTTTGTTGCCATTTGATTGAAGTATGTTGTCAATTGTATTTGTTTGTCTGGCATGAGGTAAGCATTCTGGGCAGTTGTATTCAAGCTTGCACCCAGGAACATAATTATTTGAGAAGGTACCCATTGTGATTTCTTTTCGTTTATGGTGTACCCTAGGGCATGCTAGAAGCCTTTTTACAAATGCCAGATGTTGAAGAGAGTATCCTTGTCCTCTGCTTGAATGAGAAAATCGTGCAGATAAGGATAAATTTGAATGTTTCTTTGTCTGCAGAATGCAATTACTGGTGCCAGGCACTTTGTAAAGACCCTGGCGCAGTAGACAAGCCAAAGGGCAGTGCAGAGAATTGGTAATGCAAAAAAACTGCTTTGAAGTGGAGGAATCTTCTGCAAGATTCCCTTATTGGGATATGCAGGTATGCCTCTCTTAGTCTAGAGATACTAACCAAGCATTCTTGCTTAGCAAAGGCAGTAGCTGTTGTAAAGTCAACATTCTGAATACTGGAATGTCAAGGAATGTGTTCAGAATCAATAAGTCCAGTATTGGACGCCGTGAATTGTCTTTTCTGGGTACCAGGAACAGTCTTGAATAAAATCCTTGTCCTTTTTCTTTTTCTGGTACTGGTTGAATAGCCCCCATATCCATAAGGGACATGACTTGCTTCTGGGCCTCTGCCCACTGGTTTTGTGGCAGATCCGGCCATCCATTTGGAATTGGCAAAGTATGGAAATGAAATTTGTACCTCTGGGATAATATGTTTAATACCCACTTGTCCTGTGTTATTAAATGCAAATTCTGAGCATGAAAGTGCTAGTTTTCCCCCCAAGGGAGCTGCCAAAAGATAAGTGCTTGGAGATGGTAGAAAGAAGTCACCGAGACTGCTTACTGTAGGGTTGTGTTTTGTTTCCTCCAGATTTGGAGGTGGAGGCACCCCATTGCTTTGACCCGTAAGATCCCTGTGATTGAAATCTGGAGCCTTTTGAGCACCTGGGTTTGCCCTGATTGGCTCTGTTGGACACAGGAAAGGACCAATTTTTAGTAGGCCAGTGCCTACTGAACCTGGGTGGCTGCACTTGCAAGAAATCTTTTACAGTTTGCATAGATTTAGCTTCGTCTTCCATTTTCTTTAAAATGCTTTATTACCAAAACAGAGCATCATGCTGCAAAAGGGCATCCAACAATTTAGCTTCAACATGACCAGGCAAATTCTGCTCCTTGAGCCAGGCATGCCTTCTTATCACAGATCCAGTAATGGTGGCCCTACAAGAGGCCTCCAAGGAATCAAAACCACATTGCAAAGTATGCTTTCCAACCTGTTCTGCTGAATGCAATAAATCCTTTAACTCCTTATTTTCCACACAATCAGAAATCAACATCATTTTCTGTTTCAGTAAGTCCATAACATGCTGTTGATATTTAAGCATATGAAACTGGCAGTATAAAGCCCTGCTTGCCAAGGTTGCAGACGTACAAACATTACCCCATCTATCCAGCGCCCTGGAATCTCTATCAGAAGGGGTAGGATTTTTGGCTGTAGAAGCCTTTACACCCTTGGGACCCTGAGAAATAGTCAGCAGCAGGATTTTGAAAAGAAATTTGTGGGAGTCAGGAACCCTGTAATATCTGTCTGGCTTACTAGAAGCCGGAGGCAGGGAATCAGGAGCTATGCTTGATTCCGAGAACACATCATCAGCAATGTCTAAAACAGGAGGTATTGCCAAAGGCCTATGCTGAGGAAGAAGGAAATCCCCAAGCCTCTTTTTTGATTCAGAGAAGTCCTGACTCTCCCAGTGAAAATGTTCCCTTAAAGTATGCAAAGTCTCCCCGAGGAGATGCAGATGGGATGGATTCCTCTGCATCAGAATCCTCATAAGGTAGAACAGAAAATTCCTGATCGGAAGAAGAATCAGAAGAAATGGAAACCTGATCTGAAGATTCATAATCAGTGCCTTGCCTAGGCTTCTTAGCAGGGGGGCGGGGTTGGGAACCCCTGATCAAGGTAATTAAATCCTCAGTCATTTTGATCATTTGTTTTTTTAGGTATAGGGGCCTGAGCACATGGCTCATGTGTCATTTTTTAGACAGAGAAGTTGTTTTTGACTTTGTTTTTGTTGATGGCGTCTGTTTAATATAAAAATTTTGAGGCCTGAAAACACCCTCAGAAGCCGGTGCCTGCTCAGCAGCTCCGGACCCATACAAGGGAGAGACATCTGCGGGTTCAATACTTTGCGAATCTCGTGGCATACCGGACTCCGAATGGGTCTCAGTAGAGGCCTGCGACTCAAAAGTAGCAGGTATCAGGGGCTGCGAAAACGCCTCAGTGAGTACCGGCGAACCGGCGACTGACTTAGGAGAAGCTTCGTCGTCAGTTTTGGACCTCGGCGGTATGTCTCTGTCTTTTTCCTTGCATTTTTTGTGAACTCCAGTAGCTAACCAACGACATTTCAGGATAGTTAAATCTTGAGCCAAAATATTTAGAAGCAAAAATATACAGACGCTTAATACTGTGTTGGGTAAATTTAGCACAAAACCGACAGCAAGGCACGTTGTGATCAGGGCCTAGGCAAGGAATACAGTACAAATGAAAATCCTTAAGAGGTATTTGCTTCCCACAAGTAATGCAATCATTAACTTTTACTGACATTGGTAAAGAGCAAGAAAAAGTTTACCCAATGGGGTACTTAGCTTTAGTTTGAAGACTTTGGTTCTGAAACTCGAAAATGAAAATTTCAGGAGTTGGCCGACCGGCACTTGCGAACTGCTTCTGCTTCAGGCACTGCACGGCAAGAAAGACGGAGTAAAATGGCATCGGCTGCACGTTTTATACCCCTGACAACCTGACGTCATGGAAGAGGAGACAGCAACTGACGCAGGACCCAAGACTTTGTTACTCAGGAAGACTGAGGGCAACCCGCCAGCAGATTACCCAAATGTAATGACTGCAACAGTGAAACACGAAGAACATCTGGCTCCTCTGAGGAGGGAGTATTTCAAGACCAACCACCTTTTCAGTTTAAGCATTTCTAGGAAACCTCTAAAAAAGATGCCATCCAGTGGAAATCTGGGGGAGCCCTTCCCCTTCATCGAAGTTAGTATCTTCAGTGAGAGATTCCATAGGGGGAATCTGTGTGCCTCCTTTTGCATGTTCTCTTTCAGTGAACCTCTTCAGTGGGATGGTCTGGAGAGATTTGGAGACAGGGGAAGTTTCTCGATGGGGGATGTCTCTGGATGCTAGATGGTACCAGTTGTCCCTGTGGAGTAGGTATGATGGGATCAGAGCTCGATTCCGAAGGAGGAAGGGATGTAGGAGCCAAGAATCAGAGAGTAATTGTGTTCCTCAGTTGAGAGAAAGCCCTCTCCACTTACCTCAAAGGTAGATGGGCTGGGAGAAGCTGTGGCTGGCTGCACTAGTGCAGAGGCCTCTGAAGCTACCAAGGCCCAACCCTGCCCAGATCCATATGTTGAGGAAGACCTGAGCTATCCAACGACAAGCTCTGAGAGGCAAGGACAGCTCTGATGGCATCAGAGTGGAACCCAGAGATCCAACACCAATGAGGAGAAACTAGTTCCATGGTGAATCCTGGTAAGCAGGTTTGAGGAGACTTTGGTAGAACAACAGTCATAACTGAAGGCATAGGATCCGAAGAAGTCGGATCCAAAGTCTTCTGAATTTCTGAGGAGGCACCGACAAATACAAAACAAATGTAGTAGTCTTCAGAAAATAGGTGGGATATCTTCTGCGAGAGTCTTTCAATTCCTAAGAATAGTTTGCAGATTTACTGGGGCTGTGAGCCCCTGAAGAAAAAGAGAAAGAGGGTGGCAGCATACCTTTGTACATCAACCTACTGCATCTGTAGCTAAGTGCCCTAGAAAAAAAGGCAGCATAAATGGAGCAGTGTTAAGATGTAATGCTCCCAGGCAGTAGATATAATCCACAGGTGGACATTAGAGGAATCTTAGGTCCACAGGAAGCGCAATTTTTAAAGCCTGTTGGTTTCTTGGCCACTTTGACAACAGGACTAGAAAGGGGAAAAGGAAAAATGTTTCTTTAATTTTTTTTTTTTTTTTTTTTTTTTTTTTTGTTAAACGGACTACTCACAGTGGTAGAAAAAAATACTCTCTAAAGGGTAAGCTATGGTATGACAGGAAGTACTCAAAGATAGAAACAGAAACTAGTAAGAAGGGGAGTAATGGGGAGAAAACTCGCAAATATAACATAGATGAGGGAGGTGATAAATTTAGATAAAAGGTTTATAGAAAATAATTATTCACAAAAACTGCAAAAATACTGTAACTAGCTCTCTGTGGAGGATCTCCATCTGTACGACATGGTGGCAAATGAGATCTGAGGTATTGCTAGCTGACTGGGGCATTACGGGTAGAGAGACGAGCTTGAGAACTGAATCTGAAAGTCTAGTGTATGCAATCAAGTCGGATCCAATACCCAAACATTGAGGAACAAATGAAAAGGACATTAGATCACACCATTTTTGTAACTTTTGGCTCACACTGCCTGCTGACCATAATATCCTCTCTTGGTCAGTAATCCTTACTCCTTCCCTTCACTTGGCAAGAACGGACTGAGAAGGGTCATCATCCAAGCAACCACCACTGGGGATTTGTAGTTTTGTCAGATTTCTCTCCCCATCGTTAACCTTACATGCACCTAGTGAGACATGGGGGAAGGAGCATGCTATGAGGTTTGCCCACAGAAGCTGCCCCCCTCACTACCACAAGAAGCAATCCCACCAATCAGCCCCACTCCTCCTCTCCACAACAAAAATGGTGGTCCCTTCTATCTGCACAAGTAGACTGCACCATCCCGTTTGCCACCAAGTGCATGCAACACCATCTTCTTGCTTGGAAAGGTAAGTAAAATACACTCAATCACTTCTTCCCCTCACTGTCTGGCTCAAGTGCGGGGATGCACATCAAACCTTGGTCACCTGGATGGAAGGACAGGGCTCTACTACTCTGTGCCATGGAGCCTTTTGACTACTGCATATCATTGCAGCTCACACACCAAAATAATTCACGCAATATAAGAAAATCCTCACTGATGGCACTAGACAATTAAACAGGATTACGTTTAAACTCTCACAGACCAATACCTACACATATACTCTTTACAAGCCCTTACAACTTACCTAAGGAAAAGCTCAAAGTACCACAGTTAATTGTGTTAGGCATTAGTCAGAACCTTCATTTTTTTTCAGTTATGGGAGGCAAGCATTACAATTTTTAAATTTCAGGTTTGAAATTTAGGTCAAACTGCTGTCAAGAGAGGGAGGCAAGTAAAATTATGATGAGAGGTTTTCAGTTTGTTGCTACTGGTGAAGTTTTTTTTCTTTTGTAGTTAAATTTGGCATTATGGTTGTAGCAGATGGGGAACAATGACTTACTGCATGCATTTAGATTGGCATAGAAGTTTTCCTCAAATGCTGCAAAGTTACCTATTGGGTCGGGGGGGGGGGCTTTGAAATGCAACAGGTCAACTGGTAGTGGCAAGATGTTTGCCTTAAATCAATCTCCTAAAGATAGCAGGGTTTGTGGGTCTGCTGGGTTGAGTTCTGATGGTGGAGATCACCAAGCTGTGGTTAGAATTAACCAGTGTTTGGAAAACTACAGGTAAAGAACACAGTGGCAATAACACCTGCGCAAACAAGGTGAAGTAAATTGCCCCCCCCCCCAAAAAAAAAATTCCAAGCACTAACTGGACAAAGTGAGCAGACAATGATGAAACCAAGAAGCTCTGTACATATTTATTTGTAGTGGCACAGGTCTAACAGTTTATAGATGGGTAGCTGAAATCACCAAGGATAGTAGTATTTAATTCCATAGTGAGGGATTTATGACAACTTTACAAAAGATGCCTTTGTGGTAGGTGTCATGAAAGGGATTTTTTTTAGTTTGGCAGAAAATGGTAAGGTTTTTACTTAGTTATTTGGATGTGCAAAAGTTCTATGTCACTACCTTACCTTTTCAGTCTACATGTGAATTAGTTGCAAAAGAATACAGTGACACCACTGTTTACTGAGGTTATGTTCTCAGTGGTGGATCTGAAGGAGTGACAGTTTACGGGTCTTGCAGGAGGGGTGTGTTATCAAAGTAGAAGAGGCATGCTTTGGTGATGATGCAGATATCAATATTTTCTAGGGACAGGAAGACTTCTAGGGCAGTATTTCTGTTGTGGCTTCTAGTGTCCAGCAATATTAATTTTAAGTTTCCCAGGTTAGACTTTGCTTATGCTAGTCAATACAACAAACTGACACTGCCTAAAAAAAGTCACAATGGGCCTGGAGAAAATTTTAGCCAATATGTGAAAGCCAGGTGGAGGCCATCCTTGCACAGCAGGACTGACTGTCAACCTACTCCCTCCAGACTTTCACATTTTGGAATGACACCAAAAGTTCATCCAGCTGTTAGTCTTTTTTTTTTTTTGCCCATATCATGGTAACACTCAAAAATGGTAGAGCAGTGCTCAAGACTAGCTGCATATGAGACCTGATGCATATTCTGAAAGTTGAACCATGTATCTCTTCATATAATCCAAGGATGTGTGTCGCAGCTTGTTCAACCCTACCTTACACAGCCATCGTGTTGTCGGTGTAGTTAAGTTGAAGGGACAGGAACACCCTGACAAACTGCTGAAGCGTGACACCTGGGAGGAAGCTCAAAGGTGTTCTTTCTTTACCCAGCCTACTGAAAGGTGCATCTGTGTATCTAACTATGGAGTCATCTATGACTATGACACTACCATGTGGATTTATGGCAAGAGACGCATTAAGACATTTGCTGCCTCAGCAGGGTGACTCATAATGGCAGTGTCTACAGTGACAAATACAGAATGCACAAGTTGTGGAGTGTCCTTGTGAAGCTGAGGGAATAGAGAGTCCGGTTTGTTCCCTGGAGGCATCTGAAGCTTGGGGACACATTTTTTAAGTACCACAGCACAGGAAGGCTCAAGTGGCACACGGTTTTAGGGCAAGTGTAGATGCTGACAACCTGGTTGGTACAGAGTATATTTAGGTGAGAAGATGGCCTTCCAGGTTTAATAGGTATCTACACTTCTCACATGCAGAATCAGCATGAGAAAGGAGTAACTTGGTCCTGGAGTGGTTCTCGCATTGCATGCTTTTAAGATCTGTGTGAGGGGCAAACTGGATCCGACGTAGATGGGAGTGAACTGGGTATTATTGGTAGAGGAAGTGGAGCTCTAGAGGTTAGAGTAGAGGTTCACTCTGTGAACTGGAAGTGTTGCTGTCCGAGAAACAAAACTGTATCCAAATGGCAGCTTATGAAGTGCAAAACTTGTATGGATTGTAAACTGAACTTCTCATAACTCAAGGTAATGCCCAAGGACAGACACAACTGGAGTAAGGAGTCCTGAACTCTTATCGATGATACCCTAATGGAGGCAGTGAAGAACCAATTGCCCAAGTATAGAAAAACCCAGAACCCCTGCAGCCTGAGCCAGGATGCCACAACTGCTGTGCACTTGGTAACCACCCAGGAGACTGTGGTGTAATCAAAGAGAAGCTCTTGGATTTAATAATGATTGGCTCCCAGACAAAAGCACAAAAACCTCCTGGAATGCCTCACAATCTTTATATGATGGTAAGCAGCCTTGAGATCTATCAAATGCATCCAGTCATCCTTCCTCAATAGAGGCAGAGTGGACTGCACCCTGACCAATCCTAACTTGGTCTGGTTGACATGACGACTCAGATTGCTCAGATCCAAAATTGGTCTCAAATCCTTGTTCTTCTTTGCCACCAAAAAGAATATGGAATAGACCCCACATTCTCACTGATCTGGTGGGACCTCTTAGATGTCTGCTGCATATCTTTGGCAGAGTGGATCATCTGGGAGTGATTTTGCATTTCCCCTCTGCGGGAAGAAAAATGGAATTGTATAAAGTACAGTTTTGTACCTACCATAAATGTAGATGTTAGAGTGTATTCACTGCAGCAGTCATCACACTTGGGTTATCCTGCCATCAGGCGGTCCCGCAGTCGGCCAGAGTTCCAAAGTCTTGGTCCGGCGTCGGTTGCTGTCGCTTCTTCCCTGACGTCAGTGCGCCAGGGGTATATAAGATGCAGCCAACGCCATTTCTTCAGTTTTTCTTGCCCCAGATGTCAGGTGCCCCCAAGAAGGTAGGCAATACATATTGCTAAATAAAACATACATAAAAAATAAAAACAATACCTTCAGTTACAAGCAAATACACCACATAGGTTGTATAGGGTAGAAAGGTATAGATAAGTCCCAACTAAGAAAGTGGGGATGGAGGGAGGGTAACCTGGACTGCAGCAGTGAATACACTCGAACATTTACATTTATGGTAGGTACAAAACTGTACTATGTTCATAGTGTTTCACTGCTGCAGTCATTACACTTGGGTTGAATCCCAAAGCTGAGGTTGGGTGGCTGGGTCTATAAAGGATTTGGGGTGGCTATGAGGCCCTGCAGCACTGCAGTGGCAAAGCCAGCTCTGGATTTAGAATAAAGAGGCAAGTGGTAATGCTTAAAGGTATGCACTGAACTCCAAGTTGCAGCTTCCAAAATATCCTTGGTAGGTACTCCTCTAAGGTAGGCAGTTGAAGTGGTTGTTGCCCTGGTGGAAAGTGGCCTAATGTTGCTAGGTACAGTTTTTCCATGCTGTGTGAAGCAGAAATGGATAGTGTCCTATCCACTTTGAAATGCTCTGCTTTGAAATAGCTTTTTCCTGTGATCCTGCAGCATATGCTACAAACAATTGCTCAGTTTTCCTGAAAGCTTTTGTTTTGTCCAAGCAGAAGCGTAACTGCCTGTGTATGTCCAATGAGTGCAGAAGTCTCTCCCCTTTATTCTGGGGATTTGGATAAAATGTTGGCAAGTGAATAGTTTGGTTAAGAGCCACACTGGATACCACCTTTGGTATAAATGTAGGGTTTGTTCTTAAAGAAACCCTGTCCTGATGAAAAATGATGAAAGGTTCCACTGCCATTAGTGCCTGTAACTCTGAGACTCTTCGTGCTGAGGTTATTGCCAGAAGCAGAGCAGTTTTCCATGACACATTTTAATTCTGCTGAATTGGCTGGCTCAAAAGGAGGTAAAGTTAGTTTTTCCAAGAGAAAGTTGAGGTCCCAAGTTGATGTTGGTGCTCTCCGGGGCAGTCTTATGTTTTTAGCTCCTCTGAGGTACTGTTTTAATAATGGATGAGAGAAAATAGGAGGATCCGTGTTGTAATGAGCTGAGATGGCAGAGGCGTGGATCTTAATGGATGAAAAGAATAGGCCTTTGTCCAGCACTCTCAGTTAAGTATTGTAATATCTGAGGAATATTTGGAACAAGAGGGTCAAAGCTTTGAGCCTGGTTCCAGGCGCAGAATCTCTTCCACTTTTCTGAATAGGATTTCCCGGTGCTGGACCTCCTGGCCTCCAAAATGACATCCATAACAGCTTTAGAGAGAGGTGTTGGCTGCTTGGCTAAGTAATCTGCCATGCAGCCAGGTTTAAGATTCTGAGCTGGCTGTGCAAGATCTGATTGTTTTGCTGAGTCAGAAGATGAGGAATTTGAGGTAAAATCCATGCTGGGCCTTGAGCCAAGTTCTTTAAGACTGGGTACTAGTGCTGGTGTGGCCAGTCTGGGGCAATCAGGATCATATTTGGCCTTTCTTGTCTGGCTTTTAGGAGTACCTTTGAAAGGAGAGGCAGTGGTGAAGGCATAAACTTTTAGGGTTTTCCATCTGAACGAGAGAGCATCCACTTTCCATGCTTGTGTGTGTTAAGTCCTTGTGCATAATTTCTGTAGTTGGCAGTTCAGAGGGGAGGCAAAATGATCTATGTCTGGGCACCCCCATTTTTGTGTTATCATGCTGAATACTTGTGGATTTAATTTCCACTCGTGAGGATGCATGATGTTTCTGCTTAAGTCGTCTGCCAGAGTATTTTTCTTTCCTGGCAGTAATTGTGCTTGCAGATGAACTTGATAGGTCAGTGCTGTGTTCCACAAAGTCATGGCTTGTCTGCAGAGGGAATAGGAATATGTGCCCCCTTGCTTGTTTATGTACCACATAACTGTGGTGTTGTCCGTCTTTAGTAATAGTTGTCCTGGATGCAGAAGGTCCTTGAAAGCAGTTAGGGCATTTTGTAGAGCTAGCATCTCTTTTTGATTGATGTGAAGATGCATTTGGTCTGCGGCCCACTTGCCCTGAATACATTTTTCTGCCATGTGTGCTCCCCAGGCGTAATCCAAAGCATCTGTTGTTATTGTCTGTTTGGCTGTGGGTAAAGTGAAAGGCTGTCCCTTGTTGTGGTGACATGCCTGTGCCCACCATCGAAACTCCTGTTGTAGGCAGGGAATAAGTGGTATTACTGTTTCCAAACACTTTTTAGGTACCATTGTAATTTCCTTATATGCAGTCTGGTATATGGTATTAGTAGTATGCAGGACGCCATGAACCCCAAGGCCTGCAGAATTTTTCTTGCAGGGAGTTGGGTTTTTGTTGCCATCAATTGAAAGTACTGAGTCAGTTGTCTTTGTTTGTCTGGTGTGAGATAAGCCATCTGGGCCATTGTATTTAAGCTGGCGCCCAGGAATATTATCTCTTCTGAGGGCAAGTTTTGACTTCTTTTCGTTTACTGTGTATCCTAGGCAAATTAGTAATCTTTTTACAAATACTAGATGCTTTAGAAGAATGTCCTTGCTCTCTGCTTGAATAAGACAGTCGTCCAAGTAGGGATATATTTGAATTCATTTTTTGTCTGCAAAATGCAATTACTGGTGCCAGGCATTTTGTAAAGACCCTGGGAGCAGTAGATAAGCCAAAGGGCAGTGCAGAGAATTGGTAATGCATTGTGCCAGCTATGAATCTGAGGAATCTTCTGCAATTTTGTCCGATTGGGACATGCAGGTATGCCTCTTTGAGGTCCAAAGTAACAAGCCAAGCCTTCTTGCCCAGCATGGGAAGAAGTTGCTGTAGTGTCAATATTTTGAATTTCGGAACATCCAGGTAAGTATTTAGAGTAGATAGGTCCAGAATGGGTCTCCAGGCTTTGCCCTTTCTGGGGACCAAGAAAAATCTTGAGTAAAATCCTTGTCCTTGTTCCTGTTGTGGCACTTTTTGAATAGCTCTCATGTCCATGAGGGCTGTAATTTGTTTTTGTGCCTCTACCTTTGGGCAAAAAAGAAAGGAACCATCAAAAGGGGTACTGACAAAGGACACCTTAAAGTAAAGTAGTCTGCAAAATTACATAACTGCATCCAAGTGTGCTGATGCACAGCAATGCCAGCATCTGCTGCACAAGATGAGCCATCAGCTGTATTGGAAAGCAGGCATATAGAAGTTAGTTTTCAACTGAATGGTTGACAATTGTGCCTCAAGAGTGTTCGGCATTTCTCTGGCCTGCTTTGTCTCCACAACCTTCGACACTTCTGACAAGATCATGCTGGAGTCTATTGAAATGAGCCAAGTGTTTAAATCTCTCTGTTCAAAGGTAGGTGAAGCATAAGTGTGCTTTCCTAAATGTTCCAAAGCTGTGGACACCCTGCTTGGGTGATGGAAAGAGGAATGTTCTTTTCTGAAATGCCCTTTTTTGGTGCCTGCCATCACTTTGATGGGATTGACTATGAGCTCTGTACTCCAATGTGCCAGGTCCTTTGGCAGAGCCAAGATTTTAGCAGTTTTTTTGAGAATTTATTCCACAATATCTAGTTCCCTCCATGACCTCTGGTACATGATGTTAATAAGCATATCTGGAGGGGAACCACACAGGGCATGGATTGGCCTGCACCAAAGCCTACAAAAATACGGACTCCTCTGGACAGGGGGCTCTGGCGGTTCAATCCCAGCGCTGGTGAAGATGATGCATAAGATGGACAAAGGAGGCATCATGGTGGAACTTGGGGAAACCCTCAGTCTCTTGGAGGTCAGTATCTTCAGTGAGAGATTCCACTGTGGAATGCAAGTGCTTCCTCTTGAATTAAATCTTCCTATGGCCCTCTCAGACAAGAGAATCCAGACGGGAAGTAGAAGAGGCAAGGGCCCTAGATGGAAGGTAACTTGGAGGCCCAGAGGCGTGGGTTGTCCCAGAACCAAATGATGCATGTCTGCAGGTCTAGACATATAAGGGAAAATTACCAGTTGCTGCCAATCACTGTCTCTGACCTGGAGAAAATCTTTTCGACAGTATCAAACATAGAAGGCAATGCCAGCTGCCCAGAGTAGACACTCTTGGGATACAAAGACCCCAGAGAGCCACCACACTCTACAGCCAACCTACCCTGGCCTGACACAGAGACCAGAGCCAAACTGCTGAATGCAGAGCCTCCGAGAGGAAGGTATGTCAAAAACTTGGACAGTTGAATCTGACCCCAAAATCCTGGCCTTCAACACTCTGCTCTGAGGTGTGCCCAGCCCCAACACTACAGGAGTTGAAAATGCCAAGGAAGGTGGTGGTGGCTGAAGTGGTCAAGCTGACACACACGACTTGGGTGATGGCAAGGCAACCTGATCCATAAGCCACAGAGCCTGGGGGAAGAAAAGGAAAGCAAAGGATGCAGTCAGATACTGGAGTCGTGGCAGCAGGGAGGAACTCCAGGTGAATCTGGGCCTGCAAGAAGAAACTCGTCAGTTGTTCAAACAGGAAGGTCTAAGACTTCTAACCAAGCAGATAAACCAAGATGAAGAAAGCTTTGAAACCTTTCTGCCAGCACTAGGATCTGACCATTGAAACTGGAGAGGTTTGGATCTGGAGGTGGAAAAGGGGAAGACTCAGGCGACAGCTCACTCAAAGTGATCTGAGAAAAGAGAGAATGAGCCCTATCCAAACTACCCACTTTTTTAGTTAAGGAGGGACTGAACACTTAAAGATGGGCACACTGATTTTCCTGAGGCTGGCACTGCAGGAAATCTGCTCTGAGATGACAAAGCCAACCTTTGCAAAGAAGCAACCGAAGATCTGCAGATCTTTGGATTAGGCTGATCAGAAACCAGTAAAAAGTACAGTTTTGTACCTACCATAAATGTAGATGTTCGAGGATTCCCTTGCTGCAGTCCTGACTATTGGGTATAGTCCGCGTCCCAGTCGGCCCGAATACCAGAGTATAAGGCTGACGTCGGTCATGGCGCATTTGACTGACGTCAGTACGTCAGGGTACTAATGCGCATGACCGACGCCATTTCCTCAGTCTTTTCTTGCCCCAGATATCAGAAGACCCAAAAAGACAAGTCCCAAAAACAACCTGCACCAAAAAACATGTACAATATATACAGCAATATATACAAAAAATATAAGCATGTAAACTCACCTACACAACCACCCTGAAACACAGAGGGGAAGGAGGGAGGGTAAATTGGACTGCAGCAAGGGAATCCTCGAACATCTACATTTATGGTAGGTACAAAACTGTACTATGTTCTTCGTCTTCCCTTGCTGCAGTCCTGACTATTGGGTAGAATCCCAAAGCAGAGGTAAGGGAGGCTGGCAAATTATAAAGTAGCAGGAGCTGACAACATGCCTTGTAAAACAGCTGTGGCAAAACCAGCCCTAGTCTTAGAGTATATAGGCAGGTGATAATGCCTAGAGAAAGTATGCACTGAACTCCAAGTAGCTGCTTCCAGAATATCCTTAGTTGCCACCCCTTAGAAATGCTGTTGAAGTGGCAGTAGCCCTAGTGGAATGAGGCCTAATCCCAGCTGGAACCTCTTTGCCATGATGGGAATAACAAAATGCAATGCAAAAGCCAATCCACCTAGAAATAGTTTATTTTGACACAGGCTTGCCCTGTGAACTCAAAGCAAAAGAAACAAGTAACTGCTGAGACTGCCTAAAATTTTAGTCCTGCTCAAATAATAACGCAATTGCGTGTGTACATCTAAAGTGTGCAAAATCTTTTCCCCTTTATTTTGAGGATCTGCAAAAACGTAGGCAAATGAATAGTTTGGTTTAAAGCCACACTAGAAACCACCTTAGGCATAAAGGAAGGATTAGTACGTAATGAAACCCTGTCCTTATGGAAAACCAAGAAGGGCTCTACTGCCATAAGGGCCTGCAACTCAGACACCCTTCTTGCAGAAGTAATAGCCAACAGAAAAGCAGTCTTCCATGACAAATATTTCAATTCAGCAGTAGCTGCAGGCTCAAAAGGTTGTAGAGTAAGTTTTTCCAACACAAAATTGAGATCCCAAGCAGGAGTAGGAGCTCTACGTGGGGGTCTTATATTCTTTGCCCCTCTAAGAAACTGCTTGAACAAAGGATGCGAAAACAAAGGTGGGTCACAATCATAGTGAGCTGAAATTGCTGCAGCATGAATCTTTATGGAAGAGAAGGACAAACCTTTGTCCAATAATTCAGTAAGATATTGAAGAGCCACACTCAAATTAGGCTCTGAAATCTCCAAATTCTTTGCTGTACTCCAAAATAAAAATCTCTTCCATTTTTCTGCGTACACTCTCCTAGTACTAGGCCTTCTAGCTTCCATAATCACATTTAAAACTTGTTGAGGAAGCTGAGACCTGCTGTGCTTCAACACAGAATATGCCAAGCTGTGAGATGAAGAGATTGAAGCTTGACATTGAGCAGATGACCGTCCTTCTGAGATAACAGATGAGGAATCAGAGGTAAAGGCCATGGAGGCTTCTTTACAAGACTCCTTAGAAGTGGGTACCAGTGTTGCGGAGGCCAATCTGGAGCTATCAAAATCATCCTTGGCCTGTCTTGTCTGACCTTTAATAATACCTTTGGAAGAAGAGGCAGAGGTGGAAAGGCATAGACATGAAGGTTTTTCCAACTGAAAGACAGAGCATCCACTTTCCAAGCTGTGTGATGAAACCCCTTTGTGCAATACTTTGGCAGCTGGTGGTTTAGTGGAGAAGCGAACAGATCTATGTCTGGAGTTCCCCATGACACTGTCAATTTCTGAAATACATGAAGATCCAGTTTCCACTCGTGGGGATCCATGATTTGTCTGCTTAATACATCTGCTAGGAGTTCTGTGCTCCTGGCAGAAACCTTGCCTGAAGAGTCAGTTGCAGGCTTAACGCAGTCTCCCATAAAATCATTGCTTGCCTGCATAGAGGATAAGAATGTGTTCCCCTTGCTTGTTGATGTACCACATGACAGTTGTGTTGTCTGTTAGAATCAACACCTGCCCTGGAAGAAGTAACTCCTTGAACGCCATCAATGCAAACTGGACTGCTAACATCTCCTTCATGTTGATATGTAGATGCTGTAGTCTGGCAGGCCACTTGTCTTGTATCCACTTTCCATTTAGATGAGCTCCCAAGCAGTGTCCGAGGCATCTGTCGTTAAAATCTGACTCGCCTCTGGCCGGGTCACAGAGAGTCCCTTGTTTAGGTGACATTCCTGAGCCCACCACAAGAATTCCTTTTGAAGGCAAGGTATTATGTGAATGACAGTGTCGAAATCTTGGCAGTGCTGTGTCCATACATTTTTGAGATACCATTGCAGCTTCCTCATATGCAGGTTGGCATTGGGAAGCACCAGAATACAAGATGCCATGAACCCTAATGCTTGAAGGACTGTCCTTGCAGTCAGCACGGACTGATGAGATAGTTGATGGAAGTAAAGTGACAGACTCTTTTGTTTGTCCGGGGTTAAAAAGGCCATCTGGGCTGCTGTATTCAGTCTCACACCCAGAAAGCACATGTCTTGAGAGGGTACTAGACTGGACTTTATTTCGTTCACAGAATACCCTAGGCATCTTAGCACTGCTATGACATATTCCAGATGCTGTAGAAGGTCTTCCTTTTCTTGAGCCAGAATCAGGCAGTCGTCCAAGTAAGGATAGATTTGAATGCCTTGAAGCCTGAAGTAAGGTATCACTGGAGCCAGAACCTTTGTGAATACTCTGGGCGCAGTAGATAAGCCAAAGGGCAATGCAGAGAACTGATAATGAAAATCTCCAGTTCGAAATCGCAGATACTTTCTGCAACTTAGCCTTATAGGCACATGAAGGTAGGCTTCCTTGAGATCCAAAGTTACCATCCAGTGATCCTTGCCCAGCAGAGGTAACAGTTGCTGTAACGTCAACATCTTGAACTTGGGAATGTCCAGATAAGTGTTGAGGATAGATAAATCCAAAATTGGTCTCCACGTTTTCCCCTTCTTTGGTACTAGGAACAGGCGAGAATAAAATCCGAAGCCCCTTTCTGATACAGGGACTGGCTGAATGGCCCCTATCTGGAGTAACTGAGAAACTTGCTTGTGAGCCTCTTTTCTTTGTGGAGGAGGAACATCTGGCATGCCTTTGAAAGGGGGCATTGTGTGGAAATAAAATCTGTAACCGTGATGAATGATATCCAGCACCCATCTGTCTTGAGTGATTAAATCCCAATTTTCTTTGAAAAGAGACAATCTTCCTCCCAAAGGAGCTGCCAGACGAGAGTCCACTGGCAGCTGAAAAGGCAGGTCATTGGTTCTGCTTACGAAAGGACTGACCCCTGCCCTCACCAGAAGTCTGAGCAGGTGAACTGTCTGATCTAGGCCTAAACGAACCTTGAGCCCTGCCCCTACCACGTCTAGACCTACCCCTAGACTGGGAACCATAAGCAGGATATGTCCACCCCTTAGCAGGCCAATTTCTACTAAACTTTGGAGGCTGCACCTGCAAAAAATCTTTAACAGTCTGCATAGACTTAGCTTTGTCCTCCATTTTCTTTAAAACTGCTTCCACAGGCGGTCCAAACAACACATCAGACTGTAAAGGAGCATCCAAAATCCTGGTCTTAACATGCTCAGCTAAATTCTGATCCTTCAACCAGGCATGTCTGCGAAGAACAGAACTAGTAGCAGCCACCCTCGAGGAGGCCTGAACAGCATCAAAACCACACTGCAAAGAATGCTTACCCACTTGTTCAGACACATGAACCAAATCCAGCAATTCTTTACACTCAATACCTTCCGCCAAAGCATCCACCTTAGATTTCAATTGTGAAAGGAGATAATTCTGATATTTCAGCATATGAAACTGACAATTCAACGCCCTCATGGCTAGAGTGGAAGAAGTATATACTTTCTTACCCCACCTATCCAAAGCCCTTGCCTCTTTATCAGAGGGTACAGGATTTTTAACCACAGAAGCTTTAACACCTTTAGGCCCCTGAGAAACAGTTTCTGGGTCCGCCCTGGGACTCTTAAACAAATACTTATGAGCTTGGGCACCCTATAATACCTATCAGGCTTCACAGGAGCAGGAGGCAAGGAGTCAGGGTTCAGGGAAGCCTCTGCAAAACATCCTCCACCACATTCAACACAGGAGGAATAGCTAAGGGCCTATGCTGGGGTAAAACAAGAATTCCCTAAGCCTTTTCCTGGAATCAGAGTAATCCTGGCCTTCCCATTTAAAGTGCTCCCTCATGGAGTGAAGAGTCTCTGAAAATGAAAAATCCTCAGGAGGAGAAGCTGTAGGAGTGGAATCATCCACATCAGAATCAGAATAAGCAGGAAACTCTTGCAAGTCTTCCACAGAAGACTCTGAAGCCTGTGAACACTGTTCAAAACTATCAAACTCCTGTTCCACCCTAGGCCTCTTATCAGGCGGGGGCATAGAACCTCTAATCAGAGTAATCAAATCTTCTGCCATTTTAAGCATATGTTTCTTAGGCACAGAGCCCGAAATGTTAGGAGAAGCCCCCACAGAAGCTGAACTTGGCCTACCTCTAAAAGAAGCTTTGGCAACAGAAGGAGAGGCCCTAACTACCTTGGGAAGAGAGGGAAGAACAGTTACCTGAGAAGCCCCCTCAGCCTGGCCTACCTCCTGAGAGGGCACATCCTGTAACAGTAAAGTATCAGCCTGAGACTCCATAGAGGCTCCTGGCAAAACCTCTGGCTCCCCTGAGCCTTCTAAAGAACCGACGTCCGGGACTGCTGGTTCCTCACCCCTAGGCTTCACTGTTTTGTCCTTGCGCTTCTTGGATGAAGCGGGCGTCGGAGCATCCGACGGCATATTATAATTGCAACGCTTCCCAAACACTAACCTAGCACAATCAAGCCTCCTCTTAATAGTGCGCTTGTTAAATCTAGCACAAGAGCGGCAACCAACAACGTCGTGCTCAGGCCCTAAACAAGGTATACACAATGTATGATAATCCCTATGCGGTATCTGCTTCCCACAAGAAATACAGTTATTCACTTTTTCTGACATCCGGTTAAATACTGAGGCAAGAAAAAACCAAAATGTTCCCCAACGGGGTTACTTAGCCAACTCTGTTTCGGTCTGAAACTCCGGTTTCGGAAAATCTCAGAACGCCAACCTGCACTCGCAAAATTGCTTCTGCATCGGACCATGCGGCAAAAAAGACTGAGGAAATGGCGTCGGTCATGCGCATTAGTACCCTGACGTACTGACGCCAGTCAAAGGCGCCATGACCGACGTCAGCCTTATACTCTGGTATTCGGGCCGACTGGGACGCGGACTATACCCAATAGTCAGGACTGCAGCAAGGGAAGACGAAGAACATCTACAAGCACCAACCAGTAATAAAAAAGAAAAGATAGAAGTCTTCGGAGTCGAGTGCCATAAAGAAGATTTACTGCAACAGACTGAAGTTTATACCTGTGGGTGGCAAACACCCACAGGTATAAAACTTCAGTCTGTTGCAATAAAGCCTTTTTGCGGCACTCGACTCTTGAAGACTTCTTCCTTTTCTGATCATAATCCACTCGCTGACGGTCCCACCTCTGCTCTTTTCCTGGATTTTTTGGGCCTTTAAATTGTCCTTTCCCCCACTCATTTCACTCTTGTCGGGCTTCAAGAGGAAGCAGCAGAAGTACCTAATAAGGCCAATAAGCACTTCATCAACTTTGTTAACTGCTAGTTCGGCACTCTAACACAAACTCCAGCATGTTGTGTCAAAATACTACACACCAAGGCAGTAGACACATCAATTGTGAGCATCTTGGCTTGTGACCACACATCATACATTTTTAAAAACTTTCTCCTTATTCATAAAAAAACTAGAGAGAGAGAAAGACAGAAAAACACACAGAGCACCCAAACCTAACTGCCTACTAGACTAAAGGGTACAATACATGAACACAGTAAAGAAAAAACAGAGCAAAATTTTCTTAATTGTCTTAACCACTCAGAAAAATGGTAGGAATGCCACAAAAAACTGACAAGAAACTCACTGCAAACTAACCAACTAATTCTAAAACCACTCCCCAACATCATGAATAAAGGGTATAGGAAGGCAGCAAAAGAAAACAAATTAGTAATCCTGTTGCAAAGTACAAAAGGATACAAAACAATCAGAGCTCTCAATCACGTTTGCAGTCCCTCAAGGTGGAAAATGAGATCTGAGGTAGACAGGAAGGAGTGAGGTATTACAGGCAGAGGAGGTGGATCTCTAGAGTTGAATTCTCTAGAAAGCCTGGCATCAGATCAGAGTCAGAATAAATAACCCACAGGTTGAAGTCACACACAAATGACAACATCAAATATAGTGCTTTCCAAGAGAGGAACTTTGACAGAGTTGAACAGGTTAGCTCAAATGGTGGCTTTGTCAAAGTTTCTACCACAAAGTTTAAATCTCAAGGGGAACTGGTTTTCTGATAGAAGGTCTGAGTAAAAATAAGCCTTTTAGAAAGGCTTTGCAAAGCTTATGCAAGGTGAGAATGTTCATGGTACCCCACATGAAAATTAAAAACAGCTGCCAGCTGCACCTTTACTGCAGAAAAACTTGAGTCATAATCAAACATAGAGGGTTAAAACCAGATGACATCTGGGCCAGGCACTGATAATGGATACATATTTTGAGAAGAGGACCATAAGAAAAAAGTGTTTCCATCTCCCATGCTAAAGTCTACACATAGATTCTTTCTGAGAGGCTGTTAGGATCTTGACTACCTAGAAGAGGGGGGATGCATCATTGCCTTTTTCTGGAAATGGAAAAACTATGCAGTTTGCTTCAAGTTCTAGAGATTTGGGTGAGGTTTCCCAGCGGGCTGCAAAAGTCCTTGCACCAGATCTAATATCCATGGAGGTTCCCAGAGACAAGACTAGAAAAAGGGAAAACACACCTGTCTGTGCCAGAAGGGAGCTATAAGGATGACCGAGGCCTTTAACCTAATTGCCTTCTGCAGGAATCTGGGAATCAACAGTAAGGGTGGGAAGGAGTAAAGGAGAGTGGAAGGCCATTGCTGTGTTAGATCATCACTCAGTGACTGTTCCTGAAGAGGGATCATGGTAAATTAACTGCTGCATTTGATGTTAAATGAGAAGGCAAGAATACCCCCACTCAGGCATAGTAAAAAAGCTCAATAAACTCGGAATATAAACCCCTTCATCAATTGGATTGCCGAATGACTCACAGATAGGATGCAGGAGATAAAAACAGGGGAAGCTTCCTTCACAAAAAGATCGGTCAGTAGTGGAGTCCCACAGGGTTCAGTTTTGGGGCCTCATCTATTTGGCATCCACTTCTCAAAAATAAGAGTAGTGACTGAATGCCTAAAAGACTACAGGAAGGCTCATTCCAAACAAATAACTGGTGCTGGTCTAATGGAATAAAGCTAAATGTCAAAAAGTGCATTACCATTTCCTTTGGAAAGTCAACTCCCTTGGGAATCATCACATTGCTTACACAACCGTAAGAGCTGACTCAGTAGTTTGGGATTTGTGAACATAAGTGGACACTCACCTAATTTTTACCAGCAGGTGTTCGCTGTGTTAAGGAAGCCCTTCCACATTGCACAGCTCATAAACAAGGGGATTGCTTCTAGATCCAGGGAACATTATGTTCTTCCTTTTGCTCAGCCCCCATTAGGGCAATCATTGAGTATAATTGTCACTTTTGGCATGCATCGGTCCAGGTACATACAACTGAACACCTGCAGAGATACTTAAAGGGTACAAGGCCTAAGCAATATGCCCTATATGGACCGTCTCAAAGCCCTCTCTCTATAGTCGGTCTCCTACAGACTAAGAGGTGACTCGTGTAAAGAATACAATGCATCCTCAAAACCATTACTGATTTGACTTGCTTCGTATTCACAATTCAAATTGTATCATAAGTACCTGATTAAGGAACCTAAAACTTTTCTGAAACATTAACAGAATGATTTGAAGGGACAGCTATATCTCACATGTATTTGCTCAGGATCAGACACCCCATCCACGTACAATAAAGCTCATCCTGACCACATTCAAGAGTAACATGGATCAATGGATCTTTCACTGATGAAGCAAGTAAGGAGGATCCAACAAAGGAGGCACTAGTGAAGGATGCTTTGAAGTGGTCTTCAAAGGTGCAGAGCCTCTGCCAGGCCTGATGCCTCAGCCACAACAGCCCTAGCTGCCCTCGCTGCCTCATCTGCTGCATTATGCATTAGGCACATTAAGAGGTTTGATATATTAAACACGGCTGCCACAGCCACTTACAGCTGTTTCATGGAAACTGACATCAGGGGACTTTCATAGTAGATACGGCTTGCTGAACAGATTCTCTTCTCTGAAAGTGATTCATATAGTTGGCACAGTTCAGAGTCCATAAGGCTAAGGTGTCTGAAGCATACATCCACTTCCCTGACCTATACATCATGTAAGACTCTCTGTTAGGAAGATGGATAGATGCAGAATCTTTGGTCAGCTCTCTCCTAGTTGCTGGCACCATAATGATGGAATCTATCAAAGGGGACTTTGACCAGTGCTGTCTGTCTTTGGGCTGCCCTAAGAATCTTATCTAGCTTATGTGGCACCACTTTGAATATGTCTGGTTCCTGCTACAACCTCCTTACTGTCAGATCAATTAATATGTCTGCTGGAGGAACCACTCATGTAGTAGATATTAAGCCTCAGTTATCAAAAACATCCTCATCTTGGGGAGGTGGTGGGGTTAGTGAACCCAGATCCCTTCTGCTACATATGCTCAAAACGTTTACCAAAAGTGGAATTTTTGACAGGGGATGAAGCCCCCAATTATTACAGTCGGTATCTGATGTGACAGACTCAAATCAGGGGAGTATAACCGAAGTTTTCATCAGAGGATCTGCTGTGAACAGTGTTTTTTAAAGCCCACTGCTCAACTTTGAATGTCTGATGGGAAGAAGATAAGGACTGGGAGTCCTGGAGTGGACATGATCCAAGTGAGGCTTATATTTCTGCTCTGTGTGCAGAAGCAATCTTCCTCCATATCACTTGGAAGGCCATTTAGACCTCCGCTGGGACAAAGAACACAGCCTCAGTCCCCAGATCTACTTCCCTGAAGAAGAAATGATCAGAGCAGAGGGTGGAACCCATTAAACAAAGAAGGTGGACTGCCTCAAAGAAGGAATTGGGGGAAAAGGACTTAAACAAAATCAACAACAAAGCTGTACTTGACAACTTCAAAGACATCTCCAAAGTCTCAATGCAGAATCCATTTAGTCCCAAGACTATCTCAGCCTCAACAGTATCGGAGTTGAGTGTGTGTTGTATCAAATACCCATTATGACCATGGTTCCATGTTTTGCAGGTAGCATTAGCATTTCACATGCAGTGTTACATTATAGCATATATGCACTACAATCGCAGCATTGTACCACTACACCATCTGAGCTGAGATGCATTGTTGTTTCAGTGTGTGCAGGCTATTCATATCCCCCGGAGTTCAGTTATATGTACACCTGACTGATGATACAAGCCATTGAGAGTGCGCTATACAAGTACTCACACCAAAGTATGTCAGTCCCTTTTTGTAACAGGAAATATATTCCTTGTAAAAGTACTTGCATATTCTGTGCCTTGTGTCTGAACTACACCGACCACTCCCACACTTACTTCAGGTAATGGATGCATAAGATGGTATGCCATGGAAACTGCCATTCATCCTTGATTCAACACAATTCCAAGCAACTCTGTGACCAAGGTTATAAAAGACACAGCTGGAAAGCTAACTGTTAAGGTGTGTGGAATTTTTCTTTTTTCATAAGGGAACAGGACTTCCATAAATATATATTTCCAACTTGGCTATGTCTGACTGCAGAGGAGCTTGAAGAATCTTTAGGAGGTGACATCAGCTGCCGGATATGGATGTTGTACTGTTTAAATGAGAAGTAGATGCTGTTAAGCATAAGGATGCGACGGGGGCCATATTAAATACTACTATATGGGGAAGGATACAACTAAAACCCAGAAGCTATGTTTTAGCTGTCAAGGGGCAGCACTCCACTTCATCAATCCTTTAGGCTGTATGGGACAATTATGCATGACAGAAAAGTGGCACAAATACATATGTACTTCCACTCTTATCAGATTGCGATTATTCATGTTTTTAATATGACTATACAGTCCACTCTACATTTGTATAGACATGTATACATACACAGTTTTTCATATTGTGTATATATAACATTGTAAATATGGGCTGCTTTTACATAACTAAAATTAGACATTAGAAAGAAAAAAAACTGGGGTGGGTTAAAAGGAAAGTCAGAGAGACAATGACAGAAAAAAAAAACGATTTATTCAAAATGCTGAAGATGAAAGAAAACCATGTAGGTATGACTATGAGAAGCAAGGAAAAAGAAAAGTACAGTTTTGTACCTACCATAAATGTAGATGTCCGATAGATATGCAACTGCAGTCCTGACATATGGGTTGTCCTGCCTCAGGCAGCCCTTCGGTCGGCCAGATTCCAAAGTCTGGGTCCGGCATCGGCCGATGTCGCCTCCTCCCCGATGTCAGAGTGGCTGGAGTATAAAGGCATCAGCCGACGCCATTTTCTTCAGTGTTTCTTGCCCCAGATGCCAGGTGCCCTCCAAGGAAGTCTAAATTTTGTGAATGTATAAACACACAAATCCAGACATGCACAACAGTAATAAACAGATACACCATAATATATATAACCCCAGCTGATAGGAAAGGGAGGAAAGGACCCTAAGGGTGAGAAACAGTGGGGTAGGAGGGAGGGAAAACCTGACTGCAGTTGCATATCTATCGGACATCTACATTTATGGTAGGTACAAAAAGTACAGTTTTGTACCTACCATAAATGTAGATGTCAGAGAGGTATGCATCTGCAGTCCTTCCAAATGGGTTGTCCTGTCGTCAGGCAGCCCTTCGGTCGGCCGGATTCCAAAGTCTGGGTCTGGCCTCGGCTGATGTCGCACTTCACCCGACGTCATAGCTGCAGTTATTCGGGTATAAAGGGATCAGCCGACGCCATTTTCCTCAGTGTTTCTTGCCCCAGATGCCAGGTGCCCTCTAGGAAGGCTAAATTTGGATAAATGCAAATGGTTCCAAATAGTAGAGAGCAAACAAAAAATAAGCATGTATGTACATATATACAAACAAATACACCATAATAGATTCCCCCAGCTAGCTACAAGATGGGCAAATACCCTAGGAGTACCACAGAGGGGAAGGAGGGTGGGTAATCCTGACTGCAGATGCATACCTCTCGGACATCTACATTTATGGTAGGTACAAAACTGTACTATGTCCATCAAGGATGCATCTGCAGTCCTTACAAATGGGTAGAATACCATAGCCAAACTGGGGGAGGAGGAGAAAAGAGATTATGGTGTAGTTAAGATCCCTTGCAAAACAGCAGTGGCAAAACCTGCTCGGGATCTGGAGTATAAGGGTAGATTATAATGCTTGGCAAATGTATGCACGGAGCTCCAAGTAGCAGCCTCTAAAATGTCTTTGGTAGCCACTCCTCGTAAAAAAGCTGTGGTAGTGGCTGTAGCTCTTGTAGAGTGAGGTCTGATGTTTTCTGGAGTTTTCTTCCCATGGTGAGAGTAACAAAATCTAATGCAATTTCCTATCCACTTAGAGATTGTCTGTTTTGAAATTGCTTTTCCCTCCATTCCTGTTGCATATGCTACCAGTAGCTGGTCAGTTTTTCTATTGCTCTTGGTCCTGTCCAGGTAGTAGCGCAATTGTCTATGTACATCCAAGGTATGTAACAGTCTTTCTCCCTTGTTCTGTGGGTTGGGAAAGAATGTAGGCAGGTGGATAGCTTGGTTTAAAGATACCCTGAAGACCACCTTTGGCATAAAAGTAGGATTAGTTCTTATGGATACTCTATCTTGATGGAAGATAAGGAAGGGTTGTACTGCCATTAATGCCTGTAGTTCAGAAACCCTTCTTGCTGAAGTGACTGCAAGCAGGAAAGCAGTTTTCCATGATAAGTACTGTAATTCTGCTGTTGCTGCTGGTTCGAAAGGAGGTAGTGTCAACTTTTCTAACACAAAGTTCAAGTCCCATGCGGGCAATGGTGGCTTCCTAGGTGGCTTTACATTTTTAATTCCTCTCAGAAACTGCCTGAGCAGAGGATGTGAGAAGACTGGAGGGTCCATGTTGTATTCTGCTGAAATAGCTGATGCATGAATCTTAATGGAAGAATAGGACAGGCCATTGTGGAAGAGCTCTGCCAAGTATTCCAGGATGTTAGCTATGTTTACCAGTGACACATTTTCTCCTTTTGCTGCACTCCAAATGAGGTATCTTTTCCATTTTGCTGAATAATTTTTTCTTGTTGAGGGTCTGCGAGCCTCCAAGATAATGTCCTTAACCCTTTGAGATAATTCTGGGTTATTTTGTCTTATGCAATGTTCCAGGCAGCCAGTTGCAGTGTTTTTAGGTTCGGATGCAAGGTTTTGAAGTTGTTCTGTGTTAACAGTAAGGGAACTAGGGGCAGAGGCCATCTTTGTTCCCGAGACATACTCCTCAGTAATGGGTACCAATGCTGCCTCGGCCAGTCTGGAGCTATCAGGATGATCCTTGGACGTTCTTCTTTGATCTTCAGTAGCACCTTGTGCATCAAAGGAAGAGGACGGAATGCATATGCTGTCAGGTTTTTCCAGCTGAAAGATAGGGAGTCCACCTTCCAAGCAAGTGGGTGGTATGCCCTCGTGCAGAATTTTTTCAATTGGTGGTTGTGTGGGGATGCAAATAAGTCTATTTCTGGTAGTCCCCATTTCCCTATAATGGTTTTGAAGATGTCTGGATGCAGCCTCCATTCGTGGGCATCCGTGGTAGTTCTGCTTAGGATGTCTGCCAGTATATTTTCTTTACCTGGTACAAATATTGCTTGTAACTGAATGTTGAAGCTCAGGGCCACATTCCAGAGGTCCATTGCCATCCGGCATAGAGGGTATGAATGCGTGCCTCCCTGTTTGTTGATGTACCACATAACTGTGGTGTTGTCCGTCCTTATCAGCAATTGACCCTGTCGAAGAAATGGTCTGAATGCCTGAATTGCCAATTTTACTGCCAGCATCTCCTTTTGATTTATGTGTAGGTGCAGCTGGTCTTGAGTCCATAAGCCTTGTATGCACTTGCCCAACATGTGTGCTCCCCAACCGAGGTCTGAGGCGTCCGTTGTGATGGTCTGGCTTGGTTGAGGTCTGTGGAAGGGCAGTCCTTTGTTCGCTTGACAGGCCTGAGCCCACCATTGGAATTCCTGCTTCAGGCATGGAATTATTGAAATTCGGGTTTCTAGGCTGTGCTTGTGCTAAGACCATAAATTCCTTAGGTACCACTGTAACTTTCTCATATGTAGTCTGGCATGTGGAATCAATATTATGCAGGACGCCATGTAACCCAGGGCTTGCAGGACTTTTCTTGCTGTTAGCTGGTCCTGCTTTGTTAATGCCATGAAGTAGAGAGGGAGGTGCTTCTGTTTTTCTGCTGTTATTAATGCCATTTGGTTTGATGTGTCCAGTTCTGCACCCAAGAAGGTTATCCTTTGGGATGGTATCAGCCTTGACTTTTTTATATTGACTGTGCATCCCAGGGCTTGCAGTAGATATACTCTGGGCGCAGTAGATAAGCCAAAGGGCAATGCTGAGAATTGATAATGCTCTGATCTTGCAAGAAATCTGAGGTATCTTCTGCAATTTGGTCGTATGGGGACGTGCAGGTATGCCTCCTTGAGATCTAGAGTTACCAGCCAGGACTCCTTGCCCAGCATGGGAAGAAGCTGCTGTAGGGTCAGCATTTTGAATTTTGGAACAATGAGGTATGTGTTTAGAGCGGACAGGTCTAGAATAGGTATCCATTGGCTTTCTTTTCTTGGTACCAGGAAGAGTCTGGAGTAAAATCCTTGCCCCTGTTCCATAGACGGTATTTTCTGATTTGGAGGTAGGTTTGGCGTTCCTCTCTTCCTTGGTAGAGTATGGAAGTGAAACCTGTAACCTTGGTCTATTGTCTGTAAAATCCATTTGTCTCCTGTGATGTAATGCCAGTTTACTGAAAATAAGGCTAGTTTTCCGCCTAAGGGTGCTTCTAGTTGTTCCCTGGTAGGCGGTGTCAGAGCCAAGTCACTGTGATTGTCCTGTGGAAGCGGTGGTGGCTGGATCTGTGGTACTACCTCGCTGGTTGTTAGCCTGCCATTGACGTCCCCTGTAGGCACCTCTGGATTGACCCCTGCCTCTTGAGCGTCTATTCCTGCCTCTCTGGGCTCTGGAGGTGTCTGGAAAGGACCAGTTCTTGGAAGGCCAGTTCCTACTAAACCTTGGAGGCTGGACCTGCAAGAAATCCTTGACTGTCTGGACAGATTTTGCTTTGTCTTCCACCTTCTTCAGCACCTGCTGTGCGGAGAAGCCAAACAAATTGAGCTTATCCATAGGAGCATCTAGGAGCTTTGATTTAACATGGTCTGGTAAGGATTGCTCTTTTAACCATGCATGTCTTCTGATCACTGTACCAGTCATAGCTGATCTAAAAGAAGCCTCCAGTGCATCATAGCCGCATTTTAAGGAATGATTACTGACCTGCTGAATGTTATGTACCATTTCCTGAACAGACTTTTTGTCTAATGGTTCATCTGAGGACAGTTTTTTAGTTAACTGATCTAACATAAATTCCTGATACTGAATCATGTGGAATTGACAGTTTAAGGCCCTAGCTGAAAGAGTAGCAGAAGTGTAAACTTTTTTACCCCATCTCTCTAAGGCCCTAGATTCCCTTTCAGAGGGGAGGGGGTTTTTAGCAGAGGTAGCTGCTACAGCCTTGGGTCCCTGGGAAATAGTTTCAGGATCTGCAAAAGGTGCCTTATACAAATGATAATGTGTGTCCGGAACCCTGTAGTACCTATCGGGTTTAGCAGGGGCCGGAGGAAGAGAATCAGGAGCAGTACAAGCATCATTAAATGCATCATCCACAACAGTAAGTACTGGAGGAATGGCTAAAGGCCTATGCTGTGGCAAATGCAAAAAGGTTCTAAGCCTTTTCCTAGAGTCTGAAAAATCCTGGCCCTGCCATTGAAATTGTTCTCTCATAGCATGCAAGGTTTCCCCAAAAGAAAATTCCTCAGGCGGAGAGGCAGAAGGAATGGACTCTTCTGCATCAGAGTCCTCATAAGGAGAAAAAGGGCCCTCTGGAGGATTTGTATTGTCCGAATCATCAGAGGAGTCATCTGAAGAGACTGGCTCAGAGGGCTCTGTTCTAGGCCTCTTCTCTGCAGGTGGGTGAGAGGCCCTGTCTGGGTGTGGTTGGGATCCCCTGATCAAAGAAATGAGATCCTCTGCTAGACTAAGCATTTGAGAACTAGAGCTAGGCCTGTGAGAGGGGGTCTTAGCAGGCACAGTTTTAGTAGATTTTGCTGCTTTAGCCCTGGCAAAAGCCTTAATCGACATGGATGCAGGGGGCCTAGCAGCTCCACGTGCAGGAGTAGAAATATCTAAAGGAATAGTATCAGATAAATCCTGTGAACCTGCAAGAGCAGGTGGGATTTCAGTAGCAGATTCAGCCATGCTGGATGAGGCCTCGGTAGGAGGTAAGCTTTCGGCCGAAGGAAGAACCGTGGACTCTGTTTCAGCCGAAACCGAGACACTCGCGGTTGGCTTAACCGCGGTTTCGGCCGAAACCGCGGACCGCGAGTGTCGGTCCTTTTCCTTGCGCTTTTTAGTTATTTGCGTAGTCGGAGTTTCCGACGGCATAATGTAAGCAAAAGCGGAGCCGAAAAACTCCTCAGCAAATTCCGACCAACGTCTAAGCGTCCGTCGGTTGAAAGAAGTACAGGCTAGACAAGCTGCTACGTCGTGGTCTGGGCCTAAACAAGGTAGGCAGTAAGAGTGGAAATCTTTATGAGGTATTTGTTTCCCACAAGTTAAACAGTTATTCACTTTTTCTGACATCGGCTGAGGCAAGAAAGAGTCCCCAACGGGGTACTTAGCTTTTTAGAAGTCTTCGGTAGTAGTAATCTCTGGTTCTGACCGACCGGCACTTGCGAACAGCTTCTGCTTCGGGCGCCACGCGGCAAGAAAGACTGAGGAAAATGGCGTCGGCTGATCCCTTTATACCCGAATAACTGCAGCTATGACGTCGGGTGAAGTGCGACATCAGCCGAGGCCAGACCCAGACTTTGGAATCCGGCCGACCGAAGGGCTGCCTGACGACAGGACAACCCATTTGTAAGGACTGCAGATGCATCCTTGAAGGACATCTGTACTATGTCCTTCAAGAATGCAACTGCAGTCCTGACATATGGGTTGAATACCATAGCCATGTTGGGGGGGTAGGACTAAAGAGATGGTGTAGCTAGAAGGCCCTGCAGGACTGCTGAAGCAAAGCCTGCTTGGGATCTGGAGTATAATGGCAGGTTGTAGTGTTTGGTAAAAGTATGCACGGAGCTCCATGTAGCAGCCTCTAGAATATCTTTTGTAGCCACTCCTCTTAGAAAAGCTGTGGAGGTGGCCATAGCTCTGGTGGAGTGTGGTCTAATATTAGCTGGCACACTTTTTCCATGAAAAGAATAACAGAATCTGATGCAGTGTCCAATCCATTTAGAGATAGTTTGTTTGGTGACTGCTTTTCCTTGCACTCCAGCAGCACAGGCTACAAACAGTTGGTCAGATTTCCTGGTGGACTTTGTTCTGTCCAAGTAGTAGCATAGTTGTCTGTGAATGTCTAATGTATGCAACAGCTTTTCCCCTTTATTTTGAGGGTTAGGAAAGAAAGTAGGCAGGTGAATTGCTTGGTTTAGAGACACTCTGGATATCACCTTAGGCATGAATGAAGGATTTGTCCTAAGGGAAACTCTGTCCTGATGAAAGATGAGAAAAGGAGGAACTAAAATCCAAATGAAACAAAGCCAGCAAGTGTGGAAGGTGTAAAATCCCAAAGTTTATTGAAACCCAAGGGAGAAATCCCCTGAATAACACATCAAAAATAAATCCAAACAGGTTTCGGCTTAACAAAGCCTTCTTCAGTGGATAACAAACAGTCAAAATGCTCACAACCCAATATATATATATATATATATATATATATATATATATATATATATATATATATATATATATATATACAGGTAAATGACATAAGAACCAATCAAAACAGATTAGTAATTACAATTGGTCATTAAGACCAGGTGGAAATAAAGCTCCAAGTTTTATTATCCATTTCTTTTCTTTAAAATTCAGCATTTCATGCCAACTTTGTTTATCTCTACAAATACCTTTAATATGATCAATAGTAACAAACTTGTAAGAAGCTGTTATATGTTTCAAACTGTGTTTATATAAAGCATTATTAGGGCGTTTGTTCTTAATATCACTAAGGTGTTCACAGATTCTAAGGCGAAAAGATCTAGAAGTCTGCCCCACATAGAAAGTAGAACAAGTGCAGGTCACCAAATATATGACCCACTCCGTACTGCAATTGGCACAAAACTTGATGTCAAAAATCATAGAGGTATTTTTACTGCTAAATTCCCGGGTATGTAAAACTCGGACACAATATGAGCAATGACCACATGGGATACATCCTAGAACTGGTCCCCCTGTGAGAGATATCTGGATGGAGACTGTGGAATCAAAAGGAGGTTTCTTAAAGTGACTAAGCCTAGAACCTATGGTACGTCCCCTTCTAAATGAGAAAGAACATCTGTCTCTAAGAAAAGAATGAAGTTTTTCTTCAGCCATCAAAACATTCCAATGCCTCTGAATAATGTTAATAAAACCCTTAGAGTTCCGTCCATAAGTCGTGACCAGCCGTATAGGTTGAGCCAAATCTGTCTTCCTATCTTTATAACACAATAAATCTTGTCTATTCAAGTTGGAAGCCCACCTTTTGGCCAAACAGCTTCTTACAAGTTTGTTACTACTTTGTTTCATTTGGATTTTGGTTCTTTCTGCTGTGCAAGGGTCCTACGCGCATCTGTGTTTGGATTGGAAAAGGAGGAACTGCCAGGAGGGCCTGTATCTCCGAGACTCTTCTTGCTGAGGTGACTGCCAACAGGAAAACCATTTTCCAAGAGAGAAATTGCATTTCTGAAGATGCTGCTGGTTCAAAAGGAGGACGAGTTATCTTTTCCAAGACGTAATTGAGGTCCCATGCAGGAATTGGTAGCTTCCTTGGAGGTTTGATATTCTTTATGCCTCTTAGAAGCTGTCTTAGCAAGGGATGCGAAAACACAGGTGGATCACACTTGTAATGTGCTGAGATAGCTGAAGCGTGGATTTTGATGGAAGAGTATGAGAGGCCACTGTGAAACATCTCTTCTAAGTATTCTAATATCTGAGGTATGTTCATCAGTGATGCATCCTGGCCCTTGTTGGCATTCCAGATGGTGAATCTTTTCCATTTGGCCGAATAGGTTTTTCTGGTGGAAGGTCTGCGTGCCTCCAGCAAGATTTCCTGAACTTTTTCGGAGAGGGAGTCATGGAACTCTCCAAGCTGTCAGCTTTAAGGTTTGCAGGTTCTGATGAACGGTCTTGTAGCTGTGTTGAGTCAGGAGCAGAGGCCATTGAGGCAAGGGCCATGGTTTGGTGTGAGTTATGCTCAGTAGCAGTGGATACCAGTGTTGCCTTGGCCAGTCCGGAGCTATCAGAATTCCTCTTGGTTGTTCTGCCTTGATCTTCAGTAACACCTTGGTGAGCAAAGGTAGAGGAGGGAATGCATAAATTGTTAGAGCATTCCAGCTGAAGGAAAGAGCATCCATTCTCCAAGCTAGAGGATGGTGTATCCTTGTGCAGAACCTTTCCAGGTGATGACTGAGATGAGATGCAAAGAGGTCTATGTCTGGTCTTCCCCATGCAGATGCTATTTGTGAGAAAATGCGTGGGTGTAGCATCCATTCGTGTGAATCCAAGAAATGTCTGCTCAAACTGTCTGCTAGAACATTTTCCTTGCCCGGAACAAACTGGGATTGCAAGTGGATGTTCAGTTTCAGGGACTTTTCCCAAAGAGTCATTGTTAGTCTGCAGAGGGGGTAGGAATGAGTGCCCCCTTGTTTATGTACCACATGACAGTGGTGTTGTCTGTCCTTATTAGTAGATGACCTTGCTGAAGAGATTTTCCAAAGGCTTCTATTGCATGTATCACTGCCAACATCTCTTTTTGATTTATGTGCTGATGCATCTCCATGGGAGTCCATTGCCCTTGAATGCATCTGCCGTCCATGTGCGCCCCCCATCCATGGTCTGAGGCGTCTGTTGTAATAGTTTGACCTGTTGGAGGCTTGTTGAAAAGCATGCCTTCGTTTAAGTGACTTGCTTGAGCCCACCACAAAAATTCCCTTTGCAGGCATGGTATGAGTGGTATTATGTCTTCTAGGTTGTGGCTGTGTTGCGACCACAAGCTTTTTAGGTAGCATTGCAACTTTCTCATGTGTAGTCTTGCCAGAGAGATTTGAAGAATGCAAGATGCCATGAACCCCAGAGCCTGCAGAGTCTTCCTTGCAGTCAGGTGGGGTTAATTTTGCTAGGCCTTTGAAGTAAGCTGTTAAATGCTGTTTTTTCTCCTCTGTGAGGAAAGCCATTTGTAGCTGTGTGTCCAGTTTTGCTCCTAGAAAAATAACCTCTTGGGATGGCAGTAAACTTGATTTTTGAATGTTGACTGTGTATCCCAAAGCCTGCAGCAATTGAATGACGTAATCCAAGTGTTTTGTCAAGGTCTGTTTGCTGTCTGCTTGTATTAGGCAGTCGTCCAGGTAAGGGTATATTTGAATCCCCTGGAGTCTGCAGTGTGCCACTACTGATGCCAGGCACTTCGTGAATACTCTGGGCGCAGTAGATAAGCCAAACGGCAATGCTGAGAATTGATAGTGCTCTGTTCCTGCAAGAAATCTGAGGTATCTTCTGCAACTGTGTCTGATAGGGACATGCAGGTATGCCTCCTTGAGGTCCAGAGTAACAAGCCAAGACCCCTTGCCCAGTATGGGAAGAAGTTGCTGTAAAGTCAGCATCTTGAATTTTGGCACTATGAGAAAAGTATTTAGAATGGACAAGTCCAATATAGGTCTCCATTGTTTTTCTTTTTTTGGAACAAGGAACAGTCTTGAATAAAATCCCTGGCCTTGTTCCTGAGGAGGAACCTTCTCTATTGCTTTTATTTGTAACAGCTTTGAGACTTCTATGAGTGCCTCTGCCCTTTGATTTTGTGGCAGGTTTGGCATGCCTTGTCCTGTTGGTAAGGTATGGAAGTGGAACCTGTAACCTCTGTCTATTATGTCCAGAATCCAATTGTCCTTTGTTATAATGTGCCAGTTTTTTGAGAATAGAGATAATTTTCCGCCTAGAGGTGCTGTTCTTTGAGCCTTGGTAGGCAGAGTGATAAGTAAGTCATTGTGATTGTCCTTGTGGTGCAGGTGAACTACCTGTGCCACTTCTCTGATTTTGAGGTTGCCATTGGCGTCCCCTGTTGGAGCCTCGGTATTGCCCTCTACCTCGTGCACGCCTGTTCTTTCCCCTTTGAAACTTGTCAGAGTCTGGAAAGGACCAATTCGTTGAAGGCCAATTCCTGCTGAATCTTGGTGGCTGAACCTGGAGGAAATCCTTTACTGTCTGTACTGATTTTGCCTTCTCCTCAATAGATTTCAACATATCTTGAGCATTAGCACCAAAAAGCTTTTGTTTATCCAGAGGTGCGTCCAGGAGCTTTACTTTAACATGATCTGGCAGTGGCTGTTCTTTCAACCAAGCATGTCTACGGATAACAGCCCCTGTCATAACTGCCCTACATGAAGCCTCCAATGCATCATAACCACACTGTAGAAAATGATTACTAACCTGCTGAGTTTTATGCACCAAATCCTGCAATGCCTTTCTATCTATAGGCTCAGGAGAGGCTATCTTTTTCTGTAAATCATCCAGTAAATAATCCTGGTACTGAAACATATGAAAAAGGCAGTTAAGTGACCTCATGGCAAGGGTGGTAGAGGTATAAACTTTTTTACCCCATCTCTCCAGGGACCTTGCTTCCCTGTCAGCTGGCAGTGAATTCTTGGCTGAGGAGGTAGCCACTCCTTTGGGGCCCTGTGAAATTGTTTCGAGATCCACAGAGTGGGCCTTAAAGAGATGCTTGTGAGTATCAGGAACCCTGTAATATCTGTCTGGCTTGACAGGAGCAGGAGGGAGAGAATCAGGGGAAGCACTGGAGTCGGAGAAAACATCATCCAGGACATCCAAAACAGGAGGGATAGCTAAAGGTCTGTGCTGGGGTAACTTAAGGAAGGTACGTAGCCTTTTTCTAGAATCAGAAAATTCCTGACCCTGCCACTTGAAATGTTCCCTCATGGAATGGAGGACTTCACCAAAAGAAAAATCCTCTGGAGGAGAGGCAGAGGGAATAGATTCCTCAGCATCAGAGTCCTCATAGGCCTGGAAGGATTCTTCTTGGGTGTCTGAATGCTCTGAATCCCCAGAGGCTTCATCTGAAGAGAGGTGGTCTGCCTGCTCAGTTCTAGGCCTTTTTTCTGCAGGTGGCTGAGAACCTCTGTCTGGGTGAGGCTGAGACCCCCTGATTAGAGAAATTAGATCTGCAGCCAGAGACATGATTTGCCTGTCTGAAGAAGGGGCCTGAGAAGTAGGTTTAAGATGGGCCTTGGCCTGGCTGGCGGCCTTGGCACGTGCAAAGGCCTTGATTGACATGGATACAGGAGGCCTAGCTGCCCCACATGCAGGGGTAACTTTGTCCACTGGAATGGTGTCGGGTAGTTCCTGAACTTCGGTTTCCGGAGGAAAATCAACAACCGGCACCGGTGTAGACTCCGAGACCGAGAGATGAGTTAACGCGGTGTCGTCGGTCTGGAGCGGTTGAATTACCGCTTCCAAAAGGGACCGAAGAACTCACGGAGGGCTTAGGTGTTGTATCGGTGGAAGACGCGGGCCGAGGATGTCGGTCCCGGTCCTTTCGTTTTTTGGTAGTCTGTGCTGTCGGTTGTTCCGACGGCATGTTGTAAGCATAGGATTCGCCAAAAAAGTCTTCGGCAAACTCTGAGCGGCGCCTGAGTGCGCTTATTAAAGCAAGCACAGGCCGAGACGTCGTGGTCTGGGCCCAGGCAAGGGAGGCAGTGAGAATGGATGTCCTTATGAGGTATTTGTTTACCACAAGACAAACAATTATTAACTTTCTCAATTTGTTCTGACATCGGCTGAGGCAAGAAAAAATGTTCCCCAACGGGGTACTTGGCTTTTAGATGACTTCGGTAACTGAAAACACAGGAGCTGACCGATCGGCACTTGCGAACTGCTTCTGCTTCGGGCACCGTGCGGCAAGAAAGACTGAAGAAAATGGCGTCGGCTGATGCCTTTATACTCCAGCCGCTCTGACGTCGGGGAGGAGGCGACATTGGCCGACGCCGGACCCAGACTTTGGAATCTGGCCAACCGAAGGGCTGCCTGAGGCAGGACAACCCATATGTCAGGACTGCAGTTGCATTCTTGAAGGACATCATCTATAAGCAATACTAAAGCAAGTTTTAGATGAAATCTGAAGGGATAATTTAAGATTTTTTATGCATGCAGGTGAACAAACAAAAATAAGAATGGAGGTTAAAAAGCTAAACAGAGGACAAGAATACACTAAAGCTGCTGATTTTTTTCCTTAGTCTTCACTAAGAACAAAATAGATACTTCCATGCTAGAAGGGGGATTACAGAGTGTCTGACCACGTCGATAGAAAGAAAGGAAGAAAATGTTAGAAAGGAGCTTATTAAATAAAGAGAATAAAGGACCAAGGACTAGTGATCTATCATGGCCTATCTTCAAAAACATAGCTACAACATTTAGAGTCATACACAGCTGAACTAGTAGGTCTCACCTCTGTTCCAAGAGAAATGTACGGGATTACACTAAGACTGATTAGTTTGAGTTCCCAAGAGTATACATCCAAGAGAAAAAAAAATAATGACTTGGCTTTGTAACAAAAACATATTTTAAATCTAACCTAATATAGCCTTATGGCTGAATCATCTTAAGGGACCCGAGTAGAGAATAATATGTCTAGGTTTTTACTAAGTGTTTGAGGTGGATTACCACAGGATACTTGCATATAAACTGGATAGTTTTATATGCTCATACATTCATAGGAGATTACTAGGCTAATGGCTTAAGAGCCCTTACAAGCCTAGTCAATATAACCAGATTTTACCCAACATATGGTCCCTAGGGGGAAAGAGAATGGAATGAGTTTGTGCTTATGCGTCAAGCATCTTACAGACTTACCCCTGTTCATAAGGGATAGGGATGCTACCTTAGATGCGAATTTCTGATTCGCCATCCATTGATCCAAACTTTCTTTGAAGAGGGCCAGGAAAAGGCTTTGCTTGACGTGAATAGGAAGCTTGTTCCAAAAAAGGGCAATCTCTGAGACAAACATCTGTCTCTCCAGCATGTTTTCTTTGAGTTGCTAACTAAGGTTAGACCCCTAGATCAGGTGACCCTCATACTGTTTGACTTGTGATTTGCAGCAGCTACATCAGGGCTGGATTTGCGTGTATCCTGTAGATTAGACAAAAGTCACTCCCTAAAAGTTGGTAGCAGAAAGAGTAAAGGGATAGGGGTTTTAGTCTATCTGCATAGGACATGTTGTTTGCACCCTGTATTTTCTTTGTGAGGAACCCCTGAGGTCACTCCAGTTACTGTGAGTGCCAAGTACTTGCCAAATGGCACACTGTACTCAATTACTGGTGAAATGAGGGCAGAGTACAGCAGGACTATAATTTCCATGGATCTGGATGTCATACCTTTACTTAAAAGTTGTGCCACATAGGACAACTTCCTCAACACTGTGGACACACAGCAGTCAAAGATCAGGCTACTGTATGTGTGTTCCTAGATTTTGTACCTCTGAGTCTACTTCTAAGGGTGTGCTACTGTTATTTGTAGGGGTATTTGACTTCCTAAATGGTATGATAATGTATTATTTTTGCATTTAGTTTTTGGCCATGGTTCTAGCACAAATCGTTTGTCTGATCTAGACCCTCCTGAAAGATATCTACATCACTGGGTCTGGAAGATGAGCTAATAAAA
Source organism: Protopterus annectens (assembly GCF_019279795.1). Classification (NCBI taxonomy): domain Eukaryota; kingdom Metazoa; phylum Chordata; order Ceratodontiformes; family Protopteridae; genus Protopterus; species Protopterus annectens. The sequence goes on from NC_056745.1 coordinate 926,783,432, forward strand.
CTGATGGAATAGAGGCAGTCCACCTCCTCCCCAGTACCAGTGCTGAAGAGTGCCACTTCAAAGAATCCATATCAGTGCTATAGCCATTTTTTTCGAACTGACAAATTCTTTATGCATTGTCTCTCTAATGCTTGCGGGTTTACTGAACTAAATAATGTGCGCAAGCAATTTAGCCTGTTGCAAGAGCCAACAACAAGAGTTACTGTTTTTCACAGAAAAATATTAGCTAGTAGTCTACTACTTTGAACAATTATTTGTATGTGACACAGTCATTTTGGGAAGGGGGTGGCCATTTATTCTGCATTGCTTCATTCAATATTGGCACAATGGATTGGACATGTAGAAAGCAGCTGTAAGAGTTTATACACTGGAATTCTACGTCTTCCTGACCAAATGTGGAAAGCTAGGAAAGTGCATGCACAGCATAAAGCTATACTGTACCTTTTTGATGTTTGCTACAAGTGCTTGCCTCAGCTCCCAGAATTGCTTCCATCTGTTCACATAGGGTTACCTACATGGGTTACATACTTTGTTATACATGGAAACACTTCTTTTTTAAGCCCAGTTATCCCCAGTGCTATTGGAACTATCTAAGTATCCTAGTTCCACATTGCACTAGTTACTGTTTGCATATAGTTGTATTGCAATTTTGTCTCTCCCATGGACATTACAGTCACTAGATGTGGTTAATTTCAATCAGCACCCCTTTTCTCATTCTTACCTGGAGTTTGTGTGTTACATTAAGATTAGTCAATCGGATGTTGGCGATATCTTCCAGGCTAAGGATTCGAGTGAGCACACTACCAAAATACTATTTCCATCCAAGTTTTCCAATGCTATTTTGTATGGCTGTTAATGTGCTAACTGCTTAAATAAAACTGCACCATGCAGTCTGCTTCTTTCAGATGCAATTGTGAGGTTCTTTTAACACCCAACTGCATCCACAAAGTTTTTGTAACCCACGTTCCAATTTTCACAACCACTGTTTAAAGCATTACCTGTATGTTTTTCTGGACACTACTATAACTGAAATACTGCCTTCTATAAACATATGTCTGGGCTGGTGTCTATTATATCTGCTTTGTTAGTTACACCAAATGTACTATCGTTAACTGATGAGGACAGTGCAGTTGCTATAGAGTGCATTTTGTAAAGTGTGTTTACTTGCTATAGTGTTCTACTAACTTCCTCTTATCTACTTAAGCTGCTTTGTTTTTAGAGCAAAATTTACTTAAGTTAACGGATATGTACTGTGCGGTTGTGTTTTTATTCTTCAACTTGCATACACTCCCTTAAAGGGCTTACAGTAACCAATGTCTATTGATTGTATTTTGTAAAATGATTTACTGTACATATTGTGTTCTGATTCTGCCTCATTTCTGATACTTCTTCTGTATTAATCTCCTGTCTCCTAGAGCCTCCTATTTTCTCCTCTCTCTCTCCCCCAATCCTTGTTGTTGTTTCATTCCTTTGAAGCCCTTTTTATTAACAGCCCTGTCTCCTATCCTCCCTGTATAGTTCTGCTATTACTACACAGACACTATTTCAGCAATTCTATTATCTTCTGTTCTTCATCACTCCAAACCCCCCTGTCCTAACAATTGTTTTTTTTCCCCTCTTACAGTTGCTGTTCTCAAATTCCCAGTGAGCACACCTGACTGACTAACCATGCTTAACTAGATTTCCCACCTCTCTGCAGCTTCCTTGTGGCAAGAAATACAAGACTTCAAGTCTCACCTGCAGGGAAACTATTACTTTCAGTAATCTTCCTGGTGTACTAGGTAAGTTTATGTGCAGTGAAACACTTTTTAGTGCTTATTTGACTAGTGGCATGCTCACTAACTCAAACAAATATTGTTTGACACCCCCCCCGAACTTTCTCCCTCCATTCCTCTTCTCTCTTGTTAGCAACGGTTAACACCAAGAATTGGACAACTGTACAGAACTAATAAGCAGCAAGTGTTAGGCTGCTATTAACTGCATAAGTTTCTTACCTCAAGGAACTGCCTCCTCTTAACTGCTCCACTGACTTGCGGCACATATTGCTAACTGATTGTTTCTAATGTGGTCTGGCAAACTGCCTCAAAGTTTCTGCCCACTCCATTTGCCCTCACTCCTCTCGGGCTCATTCTGCAATCCTATCCTACCCTACCCCAATCCCACCAACCCCCATATTAATTACCTTTGTAACTAACCATCTTAACCCCACTCTCCCTGATCCCAAACGTCCTGTACTATCCAACCAATCACAACCTGCCCCTCTTAAAATAAACCCTCCTACCTCTCAACTCACCACACCTTCCTCCCACCCGTGCTCACTGTTCTGATCCCCCCCATTCTAGCTGACTATTACCATACACCTTCACTCTGTCAAACATCTACCCTCCTTTCGTATTCTCGTCATCCCCCAGTATGTTACTCCCTCTTTTCTTACCCTTCATTCTTCTCCTCCTAAGCAACCTCACTTCCTACTGCATTCAATTAAACCTACTCCCCACTTCTTCCACCTCCTCTCAAAACACAATTGACACCAGCAGCCAGTACACCTCTCCCTTTTCTCTCTCTCTTATCACATACTGAATTCAATCTTCCCAAAAATCAAACTTTCTCCAAAATTCCCCTCATTCCTCAGAATTAAACAGAAATTTCACTTACCGTATCCCTTTACATCACTTTTCTTCCTCCCACTAAACATCTTTCAACTTTCAGGTGACATTCACCCAAACCCTAGCCCACACTCTTAATTCATCAAGTCATACCTATACCTCACACACACTTCAGCAGGTACCTAAACCCAGTGTCAAACATCTCTCTTTCTATTCAATCAACATCCATAGCATTCTTGTCAAGATAACTGAATTCCACACCTGAGTAGCCCAGTACTCCCCCCCAACATAGTTAGTCTCTCTGAAACATGGCTTAAACCACATAATGTACACAAAAAATCCCCCCAGGTTACAGCATTCTACGCCTAGACAGAACCCACAAAAAAGGTGGAGGCATGGCCATTATGTACTCTCACCTCATATATATATATATATATATATATATATATATATATATATATATATATATATATATGTATCTCCCCCAATTAACCCTCCCACTTCCATTCACACCGCTGAATTCATTATTGCAAACTCAACAATCATAAAACTCTTAACATAGTCACCATCTACAATACCCCATGGAGAGAACATACCCCTTTTAGAACAAATTCTACAGTGGATGTCAATAAACAATAAACCTAGGTGATAACATCAATTGGCACACCCTTATCTCTAACTCTCCCATCACTAGCATAAACCTATACGGATACACCCAAATTATCTCTTCACCCACTTTTCTTCATAAACCCACAAATACCTGCTCTATCTTGGATTGGATACTTGTATCTAAAGCCTTACCTCTATCACTACCCTGAATCCCTACCAGACAGTCAGTGCCACACCCCTATACATGTCCAAAGATTCTCTCCTCACCTTTCTAGACATCATAAATTTAGAGTGTGCCAAATGCTAACTAACTTCAACCTAGACACATTCAATAATTCCCTCTCTCTGATACTGATTGGTCTTTCCTTTCTTCCTTACCTCTAGATGAAGCTGTCCCTCAATTCAACTCCATCTTCCTAAACATTATGAACTCCCTTGCCCTTCCCAGAACTGTCGGAGTCAAATCACGGTGTTCCCCTTGGCTCTCTTACTCTACTTGGTCTCTTATCCATAACAGAGATTGTGCTTGGAAACTCTGGACTAGGACTCCCACACACTACCAACAATATAGGGAACTCAGAAATTTAACCAAAAAAGACAAACTATGACAAAGAACTACTACCTCTCACCCCAAGATACTGAACCCTGGAACTCAAACATTTTGGAATGCTGTCAACAACATTATCCACCCAAGAAATCCTTCAACTCCCAACCCTTGCTCCAGTAATACACCCCTTGAAACTGCTTCAATTTTCAATTCATACTTCACATTCTCAGCAAACTTATGCAAACTGTCAAACAACCAGCCCCACACCCCCTACCAACCCCCCAACTGCAAAACAGTTCTTTCTCACTAAAACCCATTCCAACCAGCTACATCAAAAAACTTCTTATCAAACTTAAAAAAGGTTTCCCTTTAGCTGACAACCTGCCACCTCTCTTCCTAAAAAGCTGCTGCTGACTCCATAGCATATCCTGTCTCTATCCCCATAAATCACTTAATTAGTGAATCCACTGTTCCTCTCCTCTGGAAAAAGTTCCAGACTATACCAATCCACAAAAGTGGAAATTCTGTTGAGCTCTCTAATTCTCGACCTATTGCCATACTCTCTTCCCCTCTCAAAAATTCTTGAGCACTCTGTTTATAAGCAAATCTCAGCTTAACTTACTCATGAAAACTTAATTACCCCTACCTCAACATGGCTTCCGCCCCCACCACAGCTGCACTTATTTCCTTTTCTAACTCCATCTCCCTAGCTAGAGACAATGACAAACTAGTGTCCTGCATCTTTTTATCTCTTTCCAAAGTCTTGGATACTGACTCTCACCCCATCCGCCTCTCCAAACTCTCTCAACTCAATCTCGCCTCAGCAACTATCTCTTGGTTCAGTAGCTATCTCACAGACAGACTGCAATCTGTAAAACGGCTCTCTGCTCTTTCTCCTTTTCTCCCCATCAAAATAGGTGTCCCTCAAGGCTCTATTTTAGCCCCCGTTCTTTCTAACATTTTTACTAACCAATTTTACACATCCTGTTCTCAGTCTTCCCTCATACAGTATGCAGATGACTCCATCATTTCTATCGCTGACAGTCCTACCGACCTACTAACATTGACACAAACATCTTTCAACCTCATTGAAACACGGCTCATTAACAACCAACTCATATTAAACCCTAAAAAGACAAAACTTCTTTTCCTCTCAAAATCCCTTTACCATCTTAAATTCTCATTCACCATCTCTTCTGTCAACAGCACTACGATCATAGCTGAATCACACACTAAACTGCTTGGAGTAATAGTGGACGATCAACTAAAATTAGAAGTTATGTACCTACCATAACGTTCCATGTTAGTTGTCTTCTTCTCGCCTTCTTTCTTGCTGGATGGGTTCGGAGCCGAACCTCGGCTCCGACTCGGCCACTCTAAAAGCTCGAGAGCTAGTTCCACCGGCTCAAGGCTACCCTATATCCCACAATGCTAGGCGGTAACTCCTCAGATCTCGTTTGTAAGCTAGGCCCAGCTAGAAAAATTCCATAATATGGAAAAAGGGGTAATCCACCTCTATAGGCTGACTGTAAGGTGTCCTAAACCTGACTGAGGAATATATATATATATATATATATATATATATATATATATATACATATATATATAGGTGGTAGAAAGGATGAAGGTCACAAAACAAACTCCTCTAGGCCTGTCCAGGCTAGGGGGGATGGAGGGTGGGACGCAAGAAAGAAGGCGAGAAGACGACAACTAACATGGAACGTTATGGTAGGTACATAACTTCTAAATGTTAAGTTGTCTATCTCGCCTTCATTCTTGCTGGATGGGACCGCGTCCCTAGCACCTTGTCCCGGGTGGCCTATCGGAACAGACTCTTGAGTACAGTGGAACCAAAGTTGGCTCGGTCCCTAGAGGCTAAGTCCAACTTATAATGAGAAATGAAGGTATGGGGAGAAGCCCAAGTAGCTGCAGAACAAATCAAATCAATAGGCAGTCTGTCTTGGAAAGCTATAGATTAGCTAAAGCTCTAGTTGAATGAGCCCTGGGTTTGGTTGGCAACTGCTGATGTCTGATCTCATACACCAAGGTAATCAATGAAGTAAGCCATCTAGAAAGAGATACCTTAGAAACTGGAAGGCCCATTCTGCCTTCTGCATAGGAAACAAACAGTTGATCAGACTTCCTAAATTGTTTGGTCCTATCTAAATAGTACCCAAGTTGGCGATGAACGTCTAACCAATGTAATTTTTGTTTCGATCTGTTCGAATAGTTAGGAAAGAACACAGGAAGATCAATGGTTTGATTCAAATTTGCCGGTGAAGCTACCTTAGGCAAAAAGGACAGGTTGGTACGTAAGTACACCCTATCCTTATGAAACAAAAGATAAGGGGATCGACTACACAGAGCATGAAGTTCAGAGACTCTTCTGGCTGAAGTAATAGCTACCAAAGAGAGTGTTTTCCAAGATAGCAATTTCATTGAGCATGAAGCCGCAGGTTCAAAGGGGGGAAGAATTAAGGACGCCAGAACCAAGTTGAGATCCCATTGAGGAGGAGGATCCCTAATAGGTGGTTTGAGGAGAAAAACTCCCTTTAAAAAGGCTTTGCAGAGTTTGTGAGACATAATGGAGGACTCTGAGACTCCAACATGAAAGTTAGATATAGCTGCCAATTGAACCTTGATGGTAGAAGGAGACGAACCTGAGTGGAAAAGTTCGGCTAGAAAATCTGGAACTGATTGAATGGAAGCAGTAAAAGGATCTATATCCTTTGAATGCGCCCAACAGGAAAAACGTTTCCACTTACTATGATAAATCTTCCGAGTGGAAGATTTATGAGAGGCTATCAAAATATCTCGAACTGAGTGAGATATCAGAGGAAGCCTGGCTAGAGTTGGAATTGGAGAAACCACGCTGTGAGGTTCAGAGAAGGGAGGGTGCGGTGCAACTGACCTGACTGATGGGTCAAGAGGTCTGGAACTGGGTCCAGATGCCAGGGTTGCTCCAACAGATAACGGTGAAGAAATGGGAACCAAACCTGCCAAGTCCAGGTAGACTGCTTTGCCCTCGTCAATGGCTCTAGTGACCGTTTCGAAAAAGTCAACCAGGTTCAAAAGGCAGGATCTGCCCTTTACAAAGCCGAACTGGGTGGGATCAAGTGTCTGTAAGTCCCCAATGTCTCTGTTTATGAGTTCCATAATGATTCCTTCCATAGCTTTGCAGACCAGGCTGGTTAAGCTTATGGGGCGGTAGTTACCAGGGTCTGTAGAGGTGCCTCCTTTGTGGAGTGGGACTACTGTTGCTGTACGCCAGTTTTCAGGTACATATCCTGTAGTGAGCCTAAGGTCAAATAGCATTTTTATGTGCGGGTTTAGCTCCTCTTGGAGTTCACGTAGCACACAACCCGGGATACCGTCAGGTCCCACTGATGCTGTGTTTTTAGCTTTGCTGAGGGCGGTTCTCACCTGGACATCTGAGATGACAGGGAGAGGTTACATTCAGCTGGGATAAGTATTTCTTCTTTTGGGGGTGAGGGAGGGGAGAAATGTGCACTGAACCTGTTTGCCAGAATGTTGGCAATATCTGTGGGTTCAGTGTATTTTTTGTCATTGTGAACTAACTCTGAACCTATCTGAGGGTTTCCGCCCAGGTTTCTAACATAGCTGAAGAAGGCCTTGTGGTTATCATTAGTGTCCATAGCGATTTTTCTCTCAAAGTTGGCCTTGGATGTTTTTATGAGAGAACGTAGCTTTCTACTAGTGCTGATCAGAGATGCCTTCTCTTTATGGGATTTTGCTCTGTCGTGCAGTAGCTTCCTTCTTTTGTTATACAATTTGTTTATGGCTGGGGTCCACCAGACAGGACGCCTGCCCTTGGTGGAGAGGGTCTTGGTTTTATTTGGGATTGCATGATCCATGCATTCTTGGAGATGTCCGTAGAAAGCATTTGTGAAGGATTCTGCATTGTGGGATGTGGTTTCCACTGGCCCAGTGGGCTTAAAGGATACCATCTCAGTTTTAAGAAGTGTAAAGTCGGCTTTTGAGAAGTTTTTCACTGTAGTCTTTTGTGCTGGGGGTGGAGGTGGGATACGTATATCCAGGGTGATTAATTTGTGGTCATATCTCACTAGTGAGGGGTATACTTCCGGCGTGGAGCACTTTGTCCCCATGCTTGTGATGATCAGGTCTAGTATATTATCTCCCCTTGTGGGAAAGGTGACTATCTGTTCCATTGCATTTGAATTTATGAATTCCAGGAACGTTTGGGCTAGGGTGCTTGGGCTAGAATAATGCACCCAGTCTATGTTAGGGTAGTTGAAGTCTCCCAATATGATGGTGTTTAGTGAGACATTCATATCCTCCAATGTCTTCAGGAAGGCTGAGTGAGGTTCCTGAGATTGGGAGGGTGGTCTGTAACATGCTACCAGTTGTATAGCAGTTTTGCCTACGGTTCATTGCACCTGGATGGTCTCTGATGCTTCGTGTGTTGCCACTAACCTGGAGGTGTGGGTGTCCTTGATGAATATGGACACTCCCCCTCCCTTTTTGGTTTGGCCTGAGTTTTGGGGCCGAAAAGCATGATACAAGGTATAGCCTGGTAGCGCTGGGGTGCTCTCAGGAGCCTTGAACCAGGTTTCAGTGACTGCACAGACATCGATGTTTTCTATACTGAGGAGTGCTTCGAGAGCCTGCATCTTGAGATTTATACTTCTGGCGTTGAGCAGCATTACCCTTCATTTTTTTCCATTTTTGTTTTCTAAGGAGGTGGGTTTGTCTTTTGAGCCTTGCCTAAAAAAGGCACTATGGGGGAGGCAAGAGCCTTAGCCAATATCCGGAAGCCCAGTGGTGACAGATGCAAGCCATCCCTTGCGAAGCAGCGTGGCTTGTCCAGCATGTCATCCCAAGCAGACAGACATTGGATCCCCCTAGAATGACACCAGTATTTGAGCCAATTATTAAAGCTGATCATCTTGTCTTTGTATTGTGGCATCAATTCTTGGTGAGGGCAAGATGCTGCTCAGGGTCAGGGTCATACCAGCCTGGGCTACATAATCAGAGAGCTCCTCTATGTCTCTTTTCATGTAGTCCAGGGAGGTACATCTCAGGTCATTCACGCCGGCATGAACAATGATGGAGTCATATTTGTACTTGCTTTGGAGTGACCTGAGTGTGTATATTATGTGGCGGATCCTGATAAGCAGCTCACCGTTACCCTCTCCTTGTTCAGCCTGGTAAGCGGAAAGTACAGTTGTGTACACCTTCCATAAATGTAGATGTTCGAGTGTCTTCACTGTTGCAGTCATGACTGTAGGGTTCTCCCCTGCCGGCAGGCAGCCCTCGGTCGGCCAGAATCCCAAAGTCTGGGTCCGGCGTCGGCTGTTCATCCATGCTCCCTGACGTCAGAGCGCCAGGAGTACAAAGCTGACAGCCGACACCATCTTCTCCAGTTTTTCTTGCCCCAGATGTCAGGAGTCACAAAATGAAAAAGGTCCCATAACCTATGCAAATACACCTCAGAAGAATGGTGAAGAAAGGTACTACACAAAAGTAAAAACAAGAGGGGACAGGAGGGAGGAAACCCAGACTGCAACAGTGAAGACACTCGAACATCTACATTTATGGTAGGTGTACACAACTGTACTATGTTCATCGTGTTTCACTGTTGCAGTCATGACTGTAGGGTAGAATCCCAAAGCTGAAAGAAAGGGAGGTGGTCATAATAAAGAAGGGGCGGCTAAAAGGCCCTGCAAGACTGCAGAGGCAAAGCCTGCCCTAGACTTAGAGTATAGAGGTAGATTGTAGTGCTTGGAAAAAGTATGCACTGAACTCCAAGTTGCAGCTTCCAAAATGTCTTTGGTAGGAACTCCTCTGAGAAAGGCCGCAGAAGTGGCAGCAGCTCTGGTGGAATGAGTTCGTATACTCCCTGGGATTTGCTTTCCATGGTGTGAATAACAAAATCTGATTCCATGAGCAATCCATTTAGAAATGGTCTGTTTTGAAATGGCTTTACCTTGGGAACTTGAAGCATAAGAAACAAACAATTGTTCTGATTTTCTGATGTCCTCGGTTCTGTCCAGGTAAAAACGTAGCTGTCTGTGTACATCCAAGGAATGTAAGATCCTTTCCCCTTTATTTTGAGGAGTGGGGAAAAAGGTTGGCAAGTGGACAGTTTGATTTAAAGCCACTTTGGAAACCACCTTAGGCATGAAAGTAGGATTAGTCCTCAAAGATACCCTGTCTTGATGAAAAATAATATATGGTTCCACAGCCATAAGAGCTTGTAACTTTGAAACCCTCCTGGCAGAGGTTAGGGCTAACAGAATAGCTGTCTTCCAAGATAAAAACTTGATGTCCGAAGAAGCAGTAGGCTCAAAAGGAGGCAAAGTTAGTTTTTCCAAAACCTAGTTGAGATCCCAAGCAGGAATGGGAGGAGATCTAGGAGGCCTTAAGTTCTTAGTTCCTCTGAGAAACTGTCTCATGAGCCGGTGGGAAAAGATGGGAGGGTCCGTATTATAATGAGCAGAAACAGCAGAGGCATGTATCTTAATGGAAGAGAAAGAGAGACCCTTATGTAAGAGGTCTGTCAAGTAAAGTAAGATTAAAGTAATGTTAGAAAGAAGAGGATCAGAATCCTGAGCCTGCATCCAGGAACAAAATCTTTTCCATTTCCCTGCATAAGATTTTCCAGTGCTAGGACGTCTAGCTTCTAAAATGACATCCATAACCTGCTTGGGTAGTAAAGAAGAAATCAAAGGTCCTGGATTAACCAGGCTGCCAGGCAGAGAGTTTTGACATGAGAGTGTAGAACGTGACCCTGATGTTGGGACAGAAGGTTCGGAGACTGAGGTAAAACCCAAGGGGGCTCCAGGCATAGGTTTTTCAGCGGTGGATACCAAAACTGGCGAGGCCAATTTGGAGCCAGCAAGATTATCATCTTGGGCTTGTCCTATTTTATCTTCAATAAGACCTGTGGAAGAAGAGGAAGAGGCGGAAAGGCATATCCCGAGAGGTTCCTCCAACTGAATGACAGGGCATCCACTTTCCAAGCTTTTCTGTGGAAAGTCCTTGTGCAAAAATTCTGTAGTTGATGATTGAGATGGGATGCAAAGAGGTCTATGTGAGGACATCTCCAGACTGCTGTTATCATCCTGAATATTTCGGTGTCCAGCATCCATTCGTGTGGATCCGAAATGTTTCTGCTCAGACTGTCTGCTAGGAAGTTTTGTTTCCCTGGTAGGAACTGAGCTTGAAGATCCAGATTGTAAGCTAGAGCTGTGTTCCATAAATCCATGGCTAGTCTGCAAAGGGGGTAGGAATGAGATCCCCCTTGCTTGTTTATGTACCACATAACTGTGGTGTTGTCTGTCCATATTAGTCGTTGTCCTGGTTGTAAAAGATTTCTGAAGGCCAACAGAGCTTTCTGAATGGCTAACATTTCCTTTAAATTGATATGCAGGTGCTTCTGATCCTTTGTCCAAAGGCCCTGCAGACAGTTGCCCTGAAAATGGGCTTCCCAAGCATAATCCGAGGCGTCCGTGGTTAGAATCTGAGTGGCAGGAGGCAGACAGAAGGGTTTCCCTTTGTTTAGGGCACATGCCCTGGACCACCAAAGAAATTCCTTTTGAAGGCAAGGAAGGACGGAGATCAGTATGTCTAAACTGTGGCAATGCTGAGACCATACACTTTTTAGGTACCACTGTATTTTCCTCATGTGTAGTCTTGCATATGGTACGAAAAGGATGCAGGAGGCCATGTAACCCAAAGCCTGCAGGAATTTCCTTGAAGATAGTTGAGTTAAAGTTGCCAAAGTTTTGAAAGTTGAAGCCAGCTGTAATTGTTTTTCAGATGTCAGAAATGCCATCTGGGTTGTAGTGTTTAGAAGAGCACCCAGAAAAATTATGTGTTGTGATGGTGTCAAATTTGACTTTATGTTTACAGAGAATCCCAGGAACTTGAGGAGGTTCTGTACAAATTCTAGATGCTGGAGTAAGACATCCTTGCTGTCTGCCTGAATTAGACAATCATCCAGATAAGGGTAAATTTGAATTCCCTTGAGTCTGCAGTAAGCAACTACTGGAGCCAGGCATTTGGTAAGGACCCTGGGCGCAGTAGACAATCCAAAGGGCAGTGCAGAGAATTGAAAGTGCCTCGATCCGGCTTTGAACCTGAGGTATTTTCTGCGATCCTGCCTGATGGGAATGTGTAAATATGCCTCCTTCAAATCCAAAGTTACCATCCAGGAATCCTTAGACAGCATTGGAAGTAGCTGCTGTAGAGTAAGCATCTTGAATTTTGGAATCTCTAGAAAGGTGTTCAAGACCGACAGATCCAGTATGGGTCTCCATGAGTTTTGCTTCCTTGGGACTAGAAAGAGCCTTGAGTAAAAACCTTTTCCCATCTCTGAAAGTGGAACCAGTTCTATGGCATTCATAGCCAAAAGAGCTTTCACCTGGTTTAAGGCCTCCGTCCACTGATGCCTTGGAAGGTCTGGCCATCCGCTTGGCCTTGGTAAGGTATGAAAATGGAATTTGTAACCTCTTAAAATCACATCCAAAACCCACTTGTCTTGGGTTATTTGAGTCCAATTTTGATAAAAAAGAGAGAGTTTTCCTCCGAGAGGGGCTTCCAGGCAAAAAGTTCCTGTAGCCCAACAGAGGGAGTCATTGAGTTTGTTTCCTTTGAGTTTGTGATCTGTCCTCTCCTCCCCTAGGGGTGGAAGCAGTCCACTGTCTTGGTCTAAGAGGCTTGATTTTGAGGCCTTCCTCTGGAGCATATATATCTACCCCTCTGAGGCCTGTCTGAAGAGGGAAAAGACCAATTTTTTGAAGGCCAATTCCTGCTAAATATAGGTGGCTGTACTTGTAAGAAATCTTTAACTGTTTGCATGGATTTCGCCTTATCCTCCATCTTTTTAATCACCTCTTCAGCTTTTGATCCAAACAAAACATTATGCTGAACAGGAGCATCCAATAATTTAGCCTTAACTTGTTCAGGCAAATTTTGTTCCTTTAGCCATGCATGCCTTCTAATGACTGTGCCAGAGGCCGCAGCCCTACAAGAAGCCTCTAGGGCATCAAATCCACAGTGTAAACCATGCTTCCCAACTTGTTCAGTGGCATGCAATAAGTCATGTAATTCCTTATCATCTGCATAGGCAGAAATAGAAGAAAGCTTTTGTTTTAAAACAGACAAGAGAAATTGCTGGTATTTCAGCATATGAAACTGAGAGTTTAAAGCCCTAATGGACAAAGTAGCAGAAGTGTACACCTTTTTGCCCCATCTTTCTAAGGATCGAGAATCCTTCTCAGTAGGAATGGGATTTTTGGCAGAAGCGGCCTTAACTCCCTTAGGACCCTGAGAAATGGTTTCAGCGTCAGCAGAAGGGTTCTTGTATAAAAACTGGTGGGAATCAGGAACCCTGTAATATCTATCAGGCTTAACAGGAGCTGGAGGAAAGGAGTCAGGGGTTAAGTTAGCCTCCGAAAAGGCATCATCCACAATATCCAAAACAGGAGGAATAGCCAGGGGTCTATGTTGGGGAAGAAGAAGAAAATCCCTTAGTCTTTTCTTAGATTCCGAATACTCCTGTCCTTCCCAGTGGAAATGTTCCCTCATTTCATGCAAAGTTTCCCCAAAAGAGAAATCCTCAAGGGGAGAAGCTGAAGGAATGGATTCCTCAGCATCAGAATCCTCATAAGGAGGGAAAGAATATTCCTGGTCAGAAGAAGAAACTGAGGAAACAGAGGCCTGATATGAAGAATCATAATAAACATCCTGCCTTGGCCTTTTATCTGGAGTGGGATGTGAACCCCTAATCATAGTAAGTAAATCCTCCGCCATATTGAGTAACTGTTTCTGTGACTTGGGAGCCGGTTCAGAAGAGGCCTGTGTTGCAGTCTTTGATTTAGAAGGAGTCTTTGCCTTTGTCTTTGGCTTTGCCTTTATTAGGAGCCGAGTAGGCCTGAAAACCCCTTCGGAAGCCGGTACCTGCACAGCGGCTCCGGACCCATCTGAAGGAGCATTGTCCGAAGGTCCTGCAACAGAAACACTTAAAGGCCTGGTTGGCTCCTCATGAGAGTCCGTTTCGGCCATCGGTTCTGAAATGGCCGACGACAGGGGCTGCAAAAGCACCTCACTGACGGCCGAACCTGAAGCTATCATCAGATTTGGACCTCGGAGGCCTGTCTATCTTTGTGATGTTTGTGAACTCCGGTAGCTGGAACCGTATCCAACGACATTTTGTAGTTAAAGCGCCTACCGAAGTAATGAAAAGCAAAATCGTACCTTCGCTTAATTGTACGTTGATTGAATCAGGCACAAAACCGACAACTAGCTACGTCGTGGTCAGGGCCTAAGCACGGAATACAGTAAGAATGAAAATCCTTATGAGGTATTTGCTTCCCACATGAAATGCAATTATTAACTTTTTCTGACATCGGAGTGGAGCAAGAAAAAAGTTTCCCCAACGGGGTACTTAGCTTTGAATGGAGAAGAAAATCTTCAAACTGAAGGTTATCAGGAAAAATCGTCAGGAGACAGCCGACCGGCACTGGTGAACTGCTATCACCGCACGGCAAGAAAGACTGGAGAAGATGGTTGTCGGCTGTCAGCTTTGTACTCCTGGCGCTCTGACATCAGGGAGCATGGATGAACAGCCGATGCCGGACCCAGACTTTGGGATTCTGGCCGACCGAGGGCTGCCTGCCGGCAGGGGAGAACCCTGCAGTCATGACTGCAACAGTGAAACACGATGAACATCGTCAGTGTGTCTGACTATAGAGTCACCTATTACTAGTGTATCAGGCATAGTGTTTGGCCTTAACGGCTGTGATTGTTTGACACACTGATTTATTGAAGTATGTGATGCATGTGTTATGTTTTGAGGTGGTGGATTTTTGGGTGTTTGCTTTGGGAGCCTCTGTTGTTTTGGTAAGTTTTTTTGTTAGAGCCTCCGAGTATGTCTTTGTGTTATTATGTGTTTGGCTTGCAGTTGTGGTAGGTCTATGTGGGACTGGGTTTGGTGTGTGTGTGGTTATCTTCTCCTCCTGTCTGGTCTTGCCAGTCCTGAGTTGAGAGAGTTCAGCCTCCAGTTTGGCTATATAGTTGCATCTCTCAGATGTATTTGTGTTTGTTGGGAGGAGAAGAGGGTTGTCTGTGTACATGAGACAATTGCAGCATTGTCTCAAGATTCCCAGATTAACCAGCTGAACCGGAGAGGATGCCTGTAATCTACCACTCGACATGAGTGCTGTGCCTTTAAGGGAAGTGGGTACTCACAGGGAAGGTAGGTGGATGTAGTGCTTACTTTAGTTAGCGAGTGCTTACTTAGAAGAGAGGTTTTGAGAACAAGTGCTAGGCTTATAATAAAGCGATTAGACTGATTATTATAAGAGTAGAGCTTTCTTAAGGGAAAATTTGAAGAGCAGACTTGGCGGAGCCAGAAAAAAGTTTAACCGACGCTGCGTTATGCGCACAAACGCGCAAAGCCGTGCAAACGCAGATTTTAAACAGGGAACTTCAAAAGAGCTAGAAATGGTCCAAAACAACCAATTACTACAAGCTCTTGTGCTGAGGTCACTCCTTCAGGGACAGATAGACTGCTCAAGGCTCCCCACTCCCACTGGTGAGCACAGAAACTTCCTTCTATCCAAGTAAGGCAATGGACACCACAGGAACTACACCACAGCCCAGAATACAGCAAAGCCTGTATACTGGTCTAAACTAGTCGAGGAGAGGTGGGAAAACAAGGATTTTTTTTTTTTTGTTTTGTTTTTGCGATAGAAAGCACACAGAAATGCAGGAAACAGTAATAAATCAGTTACACAGGCTAGCACACTTTAGTGGGCAGCCTCAACAGTTAAATTTAACAAACAAACGACCAATTTTCGACTAAATGAAACTTTAAGTGCAGATAGTATATAATGCAACAGACAGTTAAAAAAACAGTTTAAGCTTGTTCAAGGTAAGCAAGAGAAGGTATTTCAGGTAAAAAACAGCAAAAAATACTTAAATCAGGAAAGTACTCAATTTTCTCAGTTCTCTGCTGCTAGGACCACTCTGCAGGACCACGAGGAGCTGTTGCTGAGTAGTATAGCCAGAAAAAAACGCTCGGAGGCGGATTTTAAACAGGGAACTTCAAAAGAGCTAGAAATGGTCCAAAACAACCAATTACTACAAGCTCTTGTGCTGAGGTCACTCCTTCAGGGACAGATAGGCTGCTCAAGGCTCCCCACTAAGACTTGTATTCTTTCCTTTATTTTGTTATACATTCTGGTGCTACTTGTGCCTTGCATGCGTCTTAGCAGATTTCTATACATACTCTATTTTGAAATTTCTCTGCTAATTTAAGGATGGATATGATCCTACATTGATTTTCATCATAATTTAGATTTTTTTGTCATATAAAAATTTCTACATGAACAGTATCCCTGATTAAGAATGTTCATGTTCTGAAGACTGCAAAGGCTTTCCCATCTATACAGTACCGTAATAAATTGTCTGTTACAAAAAAAGGGGAATTTAAACTGTGTGTGTGGGTGGGTGGGGGGGGGGTAACATGATGACTGTGTGAGGGGGCAGCATTAATTAAACCTTAGAGTACAAACTGAAGAAACCTGGCTACATCCCCTGCCATAGTGCCAAAGTCAGAGTTATAAATGACACTGAGGAAACAGGCCCCAGAATGAGAACTGGCTCAGAGAACATCAAAGCCAAAATTTTGGACTGGTGAAGGAGCTAATAGTGGGGACAAAAGACTGATACTAATCCCCTTCACAGCCAAAGAAGAAGGTATCACTCCCATGTTTATCAGAGTCTTCAGAAAACTCCATATTAGATGATACAGATCTTCTTCTGACATAATCTTATAAGGCCTGAAGGATCTTAATGAAGAAGCAGATGGGGACCAAGAAGGAATCCGGATAGGTTCTCTCTCTTGGCTATTTTTTTTTTTTTTTTTTTTTATGTGTTAGTCTTTTGGGAGAGACTTCCTTATTGAGTAATGGATCTGGAAGCTCTAGATCCTAGGAGTGTATTTTGGAGTCTTTGCTATAGGGACAATTCAAACTCAGCATTTCTGGCTCAGAACAGGGTTCCAAGTTATCACAGAGCCTCTTTATTTGCTCTGAGTCTCTAGTCTTGGACTTAGCAGGTTTCTTACTGTGGATCTAAAGGTAAAACACCTTAAAGATCAGTTTATTCTTTCTATTCTATAAGACCAGATGGAACTAATGGTACAGTTTTCTGATAAATGTGCCACCTCCATGCAAACTACTAACAAATCATGAGGATCTTGGGGAAGAAATTTGTACCTGCACCTTGTACGATAACAGAGGTGGAGCACATAGCTTTTGCCATGGTGTCGACATCCGTGTCTGTTCATTACAGTGGCAAAGGAGATCTGAGTTAACTGTACACTACTGCATTATGAGGGGAAAAATATATTAGAGAGGCTCAAGGCTGGAGCACTAATCAGATATAACAAGCAGCTCGAGGATCCACAGGTCATATTCGACAGGCTGAAAGAATAGGATCTTACCATAACAGGAGATATTCTAACAAATAACTGTTGCAGTAGTATAAGCTAAAGGAGTCCTAGACCCCATCCTCAGTCAGCTTTTCAAAGATTAAGGGTGCCTCCACATACAAGAAACACTGTCCTTGTGGAAAATGATGTAGTGCTGACTCACCATAAGTACTTGTACTTCAGATACTCTCCCCTTGTTGAAGTCAGCGCAATGAATAAAACAGTTACCCATATCAAACACTTCAATTCAGCCGGGTAGGATTCACACGAGAGTAAGCTTTTAAAGCACAAAGTTAAGATCTCAAAGAAGATCTTAATGGATACACAAGTACCCCTTTCAAAAGTAACTTGACTTGAGGGCTGTTATAAAAAAAAAGGGGGGGGGAGGAGGGTATCCAAGTTCACATGATCAGAAATTGCAGACACACCTTTGATAGAGGATAAGGAAAGGCCAGAAGACAGTTTATTCAGATAATTAAAAACCAGAGGCAATCAGGCCTTAAAAGGGGCCTGCGTTCTTGGAATGAGACCAACTAGAAAATCTTTTTCACTTGCATATACATACATATATATATATATATATATATATATATATATGTATGTATATATTTTTTTAGACTCCTTCAATACCTGCTGCAAGTCTTCAGCAAAAATGTGTCACTCCAGTATCAAAATTATATCATCTGGGCAGACTAATAAAAAAATTTCAGGACTGGGTACATCAAACAACCCCAGTCTTGTGTGAGCAAATCCAGTCTGTAGTGAAACCTGTGGTGGTTGCCTTTAACCAGTTTCAAAAGACGGGAGAACCACTGTTGCCTGGCCCAGCGATCTTGGGCGAGTTATTCAGGACCCTAAGAAGAATCCTGGATATTAGTGGAAAGGGCAGAAAAGCATAATAGAATATTCCTGCCCTTGGGAATGAGAAGACACCTGTCTTCCGGGCACATTTGCAAGAAATCCCAGAGTAGAAATCGTCAGTTCTGAAAGGAGGTGAACAGAAATACTTGGTGTTCCCACAGCTGGATCAATTCCTGGAAGACACCAGACTGAAGTCTCCATTCGTGAGGGCTTGTCCTGGTTCTGCTTAGGCTGTCTGCTACAATGTTTTGCTCTGACGGAATGTATGAAGCCTGAAGAGTCAAACTGAGATGAGTTGCTACCTCAGGCTATCTTAGCAAGTCTTCTGAGGAGGCAAGATCTGGTACCCTTGTTTATGTACCACATCATTGTGGTGTGGTCTGTGAAAACCTGCACAGGTCCTGGAGACCAGAGATGATTTAGGGCTTTCAAATCATTTACTACTGCCAAGAACTCTTTGAAACTTAAATGCCTTTGTCTGTCTTGTTATTCCTGCATGCACTGTACTTTCACACCTTTTGAAACCGCTCCCCACTCCAAGTCTGAAGCATGTGTTGTGACAGGCTGGGGAGGAAGGGAGAATGTGAGACCTGGATTCTGAGAAAGAACCGGTCTCCTCATCACAGAACCTCCCTCCTTACAAACTACAAAACAGTGATCTGAAAAGATAAAGAGTAAAGGAAGCAGAGTCCAGAATAACCTGAAGTACCACTGAATATGCCTCATCCATATAAGGTAAAATGTGAATGACCTGAAGTCTGAAATAAGTGATTACTGAAACCAGTTTGTACATACCCCTGGAGCAATAAGGTTAAGACAAAGGACTGATAATGGTAGCCACATAAAGAAAATCGTAAAACACGTCTAAAATGTTTGGCAATGGGTATGTGATAGGCATCAACAAAAACTTTCTGAACAATAAGCAGTATGACATACTGTCAGGCATTACTGACTGAATTCCCAGTGATTCACCAAAATCAAAATGATTATGAGGGACAGGGTAAAATTCAAGTCAAAATATAGGAAGTTGAAGGTATGGTGCCATTAATGTGCCAGTGCACTTGTAGGAAAGAGAAAGTACAGTTGTGTACACATCATACATGTAGACGTTCGAGTGTATTCACTGTTGAGCTCATTACATTTGGGTAATCTGCTGGCAGGTTGCCCTCAGTTGGCCTGAATTCCAAAGTCTTGGGTCCTGCGTCGGTTACTGTCTTCTCTTCCATAACGTTAGGTCTTCAGGGGTATAAAACATGTAGCCAACACCATTTTCTTTAGTTTTTCTTGCCCCCGATGTCAGGTGCCCCCAAAAAGGTAGCAAATTTCTATAGTTATATATTCATATATATATATATATATATATATATATATATATATATATATATATATATATATATATATATATATATATATATATATATTCATATATATATATATATATATATATATATATATATATATATACATGCATCAATATAAACTTTACCTTCATCTACAAGCAAATACACCACATATGTTGCAGAAGATGGAGAAGGAAAGATAAATTTCAGAATGACAGGGGGATGGCGGGAGGGTAACATGGACTGCAACAGTGAATACACTCAAACATCTACATTTATGGTACGTGTACACAACTGTACTATGTTCTTAATGTTTCACTGTTGCAGTCATTACATTTGGGTAGAATCCCAAAGCTATGGTTGGGAGGCTGGAGATAAACAGCATTAGGTGCGGCTATAAGGCCCAGCAGCACTGCAGTGGCAGAGCCTGCCCTGGACTTAAAGAGGTAAATGGTAATAATAACATTAGAAGGGACATTGACACTAAATGTGAGAACATTACACAACGAAAGATGGGGAAGTTAAGAAGGGACATTATTGAATATGAGAATGACCTTTGTTACCCCAAGCCTATTGAAAAAAAGTATAATACAAAAGGTTTTATGAGGAAAAATAACAAATATTTTTTTAAAAAACAAGAAGGGTATGTGAATAGGAACAATTTTGAATGGGAAACAGAGACATACAATCAAGAATTCCCCCCATTGGTGGGAAGAAGAGTTTATGAAACTGACTATCAAGAAAGGGGAGAAAATTTTCAGCAATGGGGGGGAAAAGAGGGAGGGGAAGATTTTAATAGATATCAACCCCCCTTCGGAGAACCTGACTCCCATTAGATGCATAGAAAATAATGCAATAAATAGGGACAACACTAAATACACTTATAATGAATTTAGCATTTATAAACTTGGGAATACAAATTTGACTATACCACACTTTACTTTATTGAGCAAGGGGTTGAAATTTATTCCCATGGTAAAAGGTGACTTCACAAGAACCATCCTCGATATAAAGCTATTTACAAGAAAAATTAATTTAGAAGTAATGGCTTTAAGGGCAGGAATGGAAAAACAAGGAATGAAAGGAGATGGATTAACTAGAAAATCGACATACAATCCCCCCCTTTTACCTCAAATAAAAAATTTCGAGAATGTTTTAATAGAAGGGGTGAGGAGAAAAAGTAAAGTATGGTGTAATGAAAATTTAACAGTAGAAGAAAAGGTAGTCCTAAAAGAATTAAGTGGTGATGACACAGTCAGGGTTATGAAACCAGACAAGGGAGGGGGAATTGTCATTATGGATAAATTGTTATATGATGGAAAGATGAATACAATCTTGAGGAATGAGAACATCTACACTATAGTATCCTTGAATGAGGTAAATGTAGCATATAAAAGAATAGATAACTTGTTAGAGGATTTACTCACTGAAGAAGTAATAGACATGAAAATTTTTAAGCATTTAGAGGTGAATAAACCCAGAATAGCTACAATATTCGGGATACGCAAAATCCATAAAAACAAGGATGACCCCCCCTAAGGCCTATAGTTTCGGCAGGTGGCTCTAAAACTGAAGCAATGGCTAAATTTGTTGACTACAGATGTAAACACATTTGGGTCAACAATCAAATTATACTAAAGGATTCTTGGGATTTTTTGAGCCTATTAAAGCCTGAACACTATAGGGAGGACATGTTATTTGTGACAATTGATGTCATTGATTTATTTAGTTGTATTCCCTATCAGGAAGGGATAGAAATGTTTGAAGAGAGCATTTTCGAAGACAAAAAATTAAATCAAAAGGACAAAATAGCTTGCGTAGCACTTATGAACTATGTGTTAAAATTCAATTTTATTATGTTCCAAGGGGAGTATTACCAACAAAAATCTGGAGTGGCTATGGGGGCGGCATGTGCCCCCACATATGCCAACATTGTTTTATTAAAATGGGAAGAAAAATATATAATTAATAGTGAATATAAACAATATTGGTTAATATACCACAGATTTTTGGACGATATAGTGTTACTTTGGATAGGGGGGCTTGACAAATTCTTAGAATTCTTTGAATACATTAGTGGAACTACTAACTTCTTGAGATTTACATACTCTACTAGTTCAGAAACCTTAAAATACTTAGATATAGAGTTATATAAAAGAGATGGAAAATATGAAACTAAAGTGCATAGAAAGGAGACTTATGTCAATTCCTACTTGCACTACAACAGTGCCCACCCCCTGCACAGTAAAAAGAATATTGTCAAGGGGCAATTTGTCAGGGGGTCTAGAATGACTAGTTGGGACTATGATTTTGAAGTAGAGTGTAAAGTTTTAGAAAAAATGTTTTTGGAACGTGGCTATCCTGCAGAATTTATTAGTAAAATAAGGAATGAAGTGGAAAATGGAAGGCAGGAGAGATTTAAGCCAATTTTGGGGAGAGGGATTAATAATGGGAATCAAAATGACGTTAATAAGAACAAAATAGGTCAACAAACATACAAAAGAAGTTTAGTAGTAGAATACAATGCTTCTAATAGGAAAGTAAAGGAATTTTTAAATAGGGAATGGAATAAATTCTCCGCCTTGACGGATATGGAAGAGATTATTAAAATGGAACCAAAAGTAGTCTATAGAAACTCTTGTAGCCTAAAAAATTTGATGGAAAGGAATGGACATAGTAAAAACAAAGGGAATAGAAATAAGGTAGGAACATATAAGTGTGGCAGGTACCACCAATGTTCGTACATTATGAACAGGGGAGAACTTTATATAGAAAGTAGAATGAGATGGTTAGGCAGTAAAGGTTTTTTTTAACTGTGATAGTAGAGGGGTCGTGTACCTTGTTATTTGTCAGTCCTGTCAGTCTTTTTATGTAGGGAAGACAGAAAGACAACTGAAAAGAAGGATATACGAACACATTTATGATATCACAAAAAAGAAAAACACAAATGCATTGTATAGGCATTTCCTGCATTAAATTTAAATATGAATTTTTTGTTCTGGATCAAGTCAAACCAGAAATTAGAGGTGGCCTGTGGGAAGAAATATTAGAAAGTAGGGAACTTTGGTGGCAGGTCAACCTTGATACAGGAAATAAACCAGGATTGAATGATTTCATATCAATTTCTTCTCTGTTGAAATTAAAGGCTAATAACATTTGATAAAAATTCAAATATGTAATTCTTTAAAATGAACACCAGATGGGGGTAGAATATACATGAAACATAGGTGCAAGGAATTCTTCATTGACATACATACATAAGAAATAAATAGATAGTTTTTCACATACCTGATTTTTAAATTTATTTATTTAAGATAATAATGAAATGTTTTATAGTAATTTATTAGTAAATTATTTATGAATATTTACTTATATTTATTTTAATTCAAATTATTTATATAAATAAATGATGTGGAATGATTAAGTTTAGCACAAGACACTTTCAGAGAGTAGGCATTAATATTTATGAGATGTAAAGGGAGATTTGCTAGTTCAATTTGGAGGAGATGTACTTCATTGGATTATTAATCAATCAGGTGATTTAGTAGATTATTTAAATGGCTTTTTAAGTCAAAAATGGTTGTCTGATGAAGTCCTGTATATAGGACGAAAACGCATGTATTTTAAAAATTTCTTGGTGAATAAAAGCGTTAATCTTACTTGCGCTCTGTGGCTTTGGTGTTTGATGCTATAGAGGAGAAGATCGTGGTCCAAGGCGTTCTTTTTTGTTTGTTTATTGGAGTTTTAGAACTGCCGTTCTACTGAATTATTAGGTAAATGGTAATGCTTTGTAAAGGTGTGAACAGAACTCCAAGTAGCAGCCTCTAGGATGTCTTTGGTTGGTACTTCTCTGAGAAAGGCTGCTGAAGTAGCTGCAGCTCTGGTGGAATGAGACCTAATGCCCTAGGGCACAGGTTTACCATGTTGTAAGCAGCAGAAACGGATGCAGTGACTTATCCACTTTGAAACTGTCTGCTTTGAAATAGCCTTTCCTTATGATCCTGCAGCATATGACACTAGTAATTGCTCAGTTTTTCTTAGAGCTTTAGTCCTGCTCAAGTACAATCTTAGCTGTCTCTGTACGTCCAAGGAATGCAGAATTGCCTCCCTCTTGTTCTGCGGATTTGGATAGAAAGTTGGCAGATGAATTGTTTGGTTAAGGGCCACAATGGAAACCACCTTAGGCATAAAAGTAGGATTTGTCCTCAGAGACACCCTGTCTGGGTAAAATATGATAAAAGGCTCTACAGCCATGAAGGCCTGTAGCTCTGAAACTCTTCTTGCTGAAGTAATTGCTAGCAGCAGAGCTGTTTTCCATGATAAGAACTTTAGATCAGCGGTAGCAGCTGGTTCAAATGGAGGCAGGGAGAGCTTTTCCAACACATAATTGAGGTCCCATGCAGGTAATTGTGATCTTCTAGGAGGCCTTAAATTTTTGGCTCCTCTAAGATACTGCTTTAGTAAAGGATGAGAAAAGATTGGTGGCTCTGTATGGTAATAAGTCGAAATGGAAGAGGCATGGATTTTGATTGATGAGAAAGATAGGCCTTTGTCAAGCATCTCAGTTAAGTATTGTAATATCCGAGGAATATGTGGTTCTGCTGTATCAGTTCCTTGTGCTTGATTCCAAGCATAAAATCTCTTCCATTTGTCAGCATAAGATTTTCTAGTACTAGGCCTTCTGGCTTCCAAAATGACATCCATCACAGTTTTACTGAGAGGTGTAGTTGGTATGATTACATGATTAGCCATGCTGCTAAGTTCAGAGTCTGTAGTTGATTGTGCAGGATCTGATTGTTTTGCTGGGACAGTAGTTGTGGTCTTTGAGGCAAGGTCCAAGCTGGGTATTGAGACAAGCTCCTTAGGATTGGGTACCAGTACTGGCGGGGCCAGTCCGGGGCAATTAGTATCATTTTTGGCTTCTCCTGTCTGACATTTAGGAGGACTTTGGATAGAAGAGGCAGTGGAGGAAAGGCGTAAACTGTTTTTTCCAACTGAAAGATAGGGCGTCCACTTTCCGTGCTCATCTGTGATAAGTCTTTGTGCAGAATCTTTTCAGTTGATAATTTTGAGGAGAGGCAAATAGATCTATGTCTGGGCTCCCCCATTTCTCTGTTATCATGCTGAATACTTGTGGATTTAGTTTCCACTCGTGAGGATCCATAAGGTTTCTGCTTAAATCATCTGCCAGAGTGTTCTGTTTTCCTGGCAGGAATTGAGCTTGAAGATTGATCTGGAAGGTCAACGCTGTCCCCCCACAGTGCCATGGCTAATCTGCAAAGGGAGTATGAGTGTGTGTCCCCTTGCTTGTTTATATACCACAACTGTGGTGTTGTCCGTCTTTATCAGTAGTTGTCCTGGATGAAGTCCTTGAATGCTGCTATGGCATTTTGAATGGCTAGCATCTATTTCTGGTTGATACGTAGATGCATTTGATTTGGTGCCCATATACCCCGAATGCATCTTCCTGCCATGTGGGCCCCCCAGGCATAATCTGATGCATCTGTTACGGTTTGGCTGGCAGGGAGTAAAGTGAAGGGCTGTCCCATGTTTTGGTGACAGGCCTTTGCCCACCATAGAAACTCCTGTTGCAGGCAGAGGATGAGAGGAATCATTGTTTCCAGACTGTGTGAATGATGACTCCATAAGCTTTTTAGGTACCACTGAAGTTTCCTCATATGCAGTCTTGAATATGGAATTAGGATGCAGGATGCCATGAAACCCAAAGCCTACAGAATTTGTCTTGCAGAAGACTGAGTTTTTGTTGCCATCAGTTTGACGTAAGTAGTCAGTTGCCTTTGCTTGTCTGGCATGAGGTAAGCCATCTGGGCAGTTGTATTTAAGCTTGCACCCAGGAATGTTATCTTTTGAGAGGGTACCAGGTGTGATTTATTTTCATTTATTGTGTACCCTAGGCATGCTAGAAGCCTTTTCACAAATGCCAGGTGTCGTAGAAGTGTGTCCTTGTTCTCTGCTTGAATGAAATAGTCATCCAAGTAAGGATATATTTGAATACTTCTTTGTCTGAAAAATGCAATTATTGGTGCCAGGCACTTTGTAAAGACCCTGGGTGCAGTAGATAAGCTAAAGGGCAGTGCGGACAATTGATGTCCTTCAAGGATGCATCTGCAGTCATAACATATGGGTTGTCCTGCCTCAGGCAGCCCTTCGGTCGGCCGGATTCCAAAGTCTGGGTCTGGCCTCGGCTGATGTCGCACTTTCCCCGACGTCAGAGCTTCTGGGGTATAAAGGCATCAGCTGACGCCATTTTCCTCAGTCTTTCTTGCCGCGCGGTGCCCGAAGCAGAAGCTGTTCGCAAGTGCTGGTTGGTCAGATCCAGAGATTTCAGCTACCGAAGACTTCTAAAAAAGCTAAGTACCCCGTTGGGGACTCTTTCTTGCCTCAGCCGATGTCAGACAAAGTAAATAATTGTTTAACTTGTGGGAAACAAATACCTCATAAGGATTTCCATTCTTACTGCCTTCCTTGCTTAGGCCCAGACCACGATGTATCAGCTTGTTTAGCCTGTGCCTCCTTCAACCGACGGACTCTTAGATGTCGGTCGGAGTTTGCGGAAGAGTTTTTTGGATCCGCTTTTGCATATAAAATGCCGTCGGAGACTCCGACTACACATTTAGCAAGGAAAAGGACCGACACTCGCGGCCCGCGGTTTCGGCTGAAACCACGGTTAGGCCTACCGCGGGTGTCTCGGTTTCGGCCGAAACAGAGTCCTCGGTTCTTACTTCTACCGAAATCATTCCTCAGACGACCGAGGCCAGAGAGGCCCCGGCTGAGTCGGCTACAGAAATCCCTACCGAAGAAGCAAGCGCACAAGATTTGTCCGACACCATTCCATTGGACATTTCTACTCCTGCACGTGGGGCAGCTAGGCCCCCTGCTTCTATGTCTATTAAGGCTTTCTCCAGGGCTAAAGCAGCTAAAATTTCAAAAGTTTTACCTGCAAAATCTACTTCTCAGAGACCTTCCTCAAGTTCTCAGATTCTCAGCCTTGCTGAGGACCTTACATCTCTGATTAGGGGTTCCCAACCTCACCCAGACAGGGCCTCCCAACCTCCTCCTGATAAAAGGCCTAGGACTGAACCCCCTGAACCTCTCTCCTCTGAGTACTCCCCGGATGGATCTGATTTATCAGACCATCAGGAAGGGCCATACTCACCTTATGAGGATTCAGATGCAGAAGACTCTATTCCTTCTGCCTCCCCTCCAGAAGAATTTTCTTTTGGGGAGACTTTGCACTCAATGAGGGAACATTTTCAATGGCAGGGTCAAGATTTCTCTGATTCTAGAAAAAGACTAAGGACCTTTTTACACTTGCCACAGCATAGGCCCTTAGCCATACCACCTGTGCTAACTGTAGTTGATGATGCATATAATGTCAGTTCTGCCCCTGATTCTCTTCCCCCGGCCCCTGCCAAACCTGATGCATTAAGCCAGCCTTGAATCCGAGGTATCTTCTGCATGACTGTCTTATTGGGACATGCAGATATGTCTCTTTTAAGTCTAATGTCACCAGCCAAGCATTCTTGCCCAGCATGGGCAGAAGCTGCTGCAAAGTGAGCATTATGAATTTTGGAATGTCCGGGTATGTGTTCAAAATCGATAAATCCAGTATTGGCCACCAGGCCATGTCCTTTCTGGGAACCAAGAACAGTAGAGTAAAAACCTTGTCCTTTTTCCTGTTCTGATACTATCTGAATGGTCCCCATATCCATGAGGGACGTAACCTGTTTCTGTGCCTCTGCCCATTGATTTTTTGGCAAGTCTGGCCAACCATTTGTCATTGGCAGAGTGTGGAAATGGAATCTGTATCCCTGTGATATGATGTTCAGTACCCACTTATCCTGGGTTATTAACTGCCAATTTTGAGCACAAAGTGCTAATTTTCCCCCTATGGGTGCTGCCAAAAGATAAGTGCTTGGTGTAGGCAGAAGGAATTCATTGGGATTGCTTTCTTTAGGTTTGCGCTTTATCTCCTCCAGATTTGGAGGTGGATGCACCCCATTGCTTTGACCTGTACGAGTCTTGAGCTTGGTACCTGGAACCCTTAGGGCGTCTGGATTTGTCCCTTTGAGCTCTGTCTGGCACAGGAAAGGACCAATTTTTTGTAGGCCAGTGTCTACTGAATCTAGGTGGCTGCACTTGTAAGAAATATTTAACAGTTTGCATAGACTTAGCTTTGTCTTCCATTTTCTTTAAAACCTCTTCTGCCTTTATACCAAACAGAGAATCATGCTGTAAAGGTGCATCTAGTAATTTAGCTTTAACATGATCAGGCAAATTTTGCTCCTTTAACCAGGCATGCCTCCTAATCACAGATCCAGTAACTGCGGCCCAGCAGGAGGCCTCTAAAGAATCAAAACCACATTGCAAAGTATGCTTTCCAACTTGTTCAGCTGCATGCAATAATTCCTGTGATTCCTTATTTTCTGCACATTCTGAAATCAACATCATTTTCTGTTTCAGCAATCCCATAACATGTTGTTGGTACTTAAGGATATGAAATTGACAGTTTAAGGCCCTGATTGCCAAGGTGCAGATGTATAAACCTTTTTTCCCCATCTGTCCAACGCCCTGGAATCTCTGTCGGAGGGGGTAGGGTTTTTCGCTGTTGAGGCCTTAACTCCCTTAGGACCATGCAAAATAGTTTCAGGATCAGCAGCAGGATTTCTAAATAAAAATTTATGAGAGTCAGGGACCCTGTAATACCTGTCAGGCTTACTGGGAGCCGAAGGTAGAGAGTCAGGGGTCAGGCTCGACTCTGAAAAAACATCATCTACAATGTCTAACACAGGGGGAATGGCTCAAGGCTTGTGATCAGGGAGGAGGAGGAAATCCCTGAGCCTCTTTTTTGATTCTGAGAAGTCTTGACTCTCCCAGTGAAAATGCTCCCTCAAAGTATGCAAGGTTTCTCCAAATGAATAATCCTCAGGAGGAGATGCAGATGGAATAGACACCTCAACATCAGAATCCTCATAGGGAGGTAAAGATAATTCCTGATCAGAAAAGGAATCAGAAGAAATAGAAACCTGATCTGAAGACTCATAGTCCGTGTCTTGCCTAGGCCTCTTATCTGGAGGGGGATGGGTACCCCTGATCAAGGTAATAAGGTTTTTTCAGCCATTTTGATCATCTGTTTTTTAGGCATAGAGGCCTGTGCACGTGGCTCATGCGTCGGTTTTTCAGTTTAGAAGGTGTCTTTGCCTTTGGTTTTGCAGCTTTTGTCGGTTTGATGTAAAAATGTTGAGGTCTGAATACATCCTCAGTAGCCAGTGCCTGCTCAGCGGCTCCGGACCCATCTGAGGGAAATACATCCGTCGGTCCAGTGCCTTGAGTATCTTGCGGCATGCCTGACTCCACGTGGGTGTCGGTAGGGGCCTGCGACTCGAAAGGTAGTGGGTATCAGAGGCTGCGAAAGCGCCTCACTGAGTACCAGCGAACCGGCAACTGGCTTAGGAGAAGCTTTGTTGTCGGTTTTCGATCTCGACTGCCTTTCTCTGTCCTTTTCTTTGCATTTTTTATGTACTCAGATAGTCGGATTGCTATCCGACGACATCTCTGGGTAGTTAAATCTGTTGCCAAAATACTTGGATGCAAAAATATACTGACACTTAATAGTGTGTTGGTTAAATCTAGCACAAAACCGACAGCCAGCCACGTTGTAGTCAGGGCCTAGGCAAGGAATACAGTATAAATGGAAATACTTATGAGGTATTTGCTTCCCACAAGTAATACAATTATTAACTTTTTCTGACATCGGTAAAAAGCAAGAAAAAAGTTTCCCCAACGGGGTGCTTAGCTTTATTAAAGACTTCGGTTATGAAAATCAAACGCAAATATTTCAGTAGTCGGCCGACCGGCACTTGCGAAATGCTTCTGCTTTGGGCACTGCGCGGCAAGAAAGACTAAAGAAAATGGCGTAGTCTGCATGTTTTATACCCCTGACGTCACGGAAGAGAAGACAGCAACCGACGCAGGACCCAAGACTTTGGAATTCAGGCCGACTGAGGGCAACCTGCCAGCAGATTACCCAAATGTAATGACTGCAACAGTGAAACACGAAGAACATAGATGGTTCCTTATATGGAGGCCGGAGCATCACAGATCCCTTCAAAAAGGCTTTGCAAAGCTTACGGGACATTAAGGAAGAGCAATTCAAACCCAAGGGAAAATTGGAGATTGCAGTTAGGTGGACTCAGATGGTACACACTGAGGCTCCTGCTTCAAAAATTGATGTTGAGAACTCTAGGACCTTAATGACTGGAGCCAAATATGGGTCAGTATTAAACCTTGATATCTAGGTAGAAAATTTGTGCCATTTGCTAAGATGCAACTTTCTTGTCAAGGGTTTGTGACTAGCCAGAACAATTGTTTGAGCTGGTGAACCAAGATGCCTGCAATCATGGGAATTGGAGAAGCCACGCGGTCAGCTTGAGGTTCTGCACATTTGAGTGAACCAATCCATCTGGAAGGGAAAGTAGGTCTGGAGATGTATCCAGACTTGAAGATTTCTGAATTAGGTGACGCCAAAGGAAGGGAAACCAGATCTGACATGGTCAGAACAGGGCAATGAGGATTAGCTTGTTCTTCGACCTGGTGGGTTTCTTTAGAAATTGGGATACCAGGGAAATCGGGGGAAATCCGTAGAGTAGACTGGGGGAGGCCAATCGGACTGAAAAGCATCTCTCGGTGACTCCCCCAGAGAGAGAATCAGGGCGAAGTAGCTGCTGCACTTGTTGTTCAGAGGGTATGCAAATAGATTGCAGCAAGGCTGGCCCCCACACTGGGAAAAAATCCTTTCCTCTACCGATGAGTTAAGAGACTACTCGTGAGGCATTAGAATACATCTGCTCCCCGTAATGTGCGTTGCAATGAGAAAGTGGTCAAGTGAAATTGCCCATTGCCAAACACTAGTTTCCCCTTGTTTGTTATGTACCAGATTACTGTCATGTTGTCTATTTGGACTGCAATAGTTCCAAAGGGAAAGGTTCGGTGGAATGCTCGCAAGGGTAACAGCGCTGACCTCATCTCTAGAATACTGAAATGCAAACTGGCCTCCAAATAGGACCAAGTGCCTTGTACTGTCTTTCCCAGATAATGCCCCCTCACCCCATCCGGGATCAGTCCATGATCACTATGGCTTGGGGATGAGGGGGAACAAAGGAGAGGCCCATTACGATTTTGTGGGAGTGAAGCCACCACTGCTTGCATCGGTTGGTAATTCTGATCAAGAGAGACACTGGATGATCTAACATGGACCACTGAGATGCTAGAAGCCACTGAGGGATTTGGATGGGATCTCACTCTAATGGGACTCGAGTGATAGAAGCTACCATCAACCTTAGGGCTTGAAGGAGGAGCCATATTGGTACTTTGTTATTGCGAACAATCTGTCTGACTTGCAATTTTATCCTTTGTAGTCTTTCTATGAGCAGGGATGCGACAGTAATGATCATGTTTAGACTTGTTCCAGTGAACTCTAGTTGTTGACATGGCTCCAAGTTGGACTTTTCATAAATATTCTTATAGTTTACGGTAATGCCTAAACCAGAGCAGAGTTGGAGTGTGTAGTCTCGAACATCCTTGTGAAGATACCTGGGGGGAGAGGTAAGGAGCCAGTTGTCTAGATATGGAAACACCAAGAATCCTTGCAGTCTGAGATGAGCCACAACCACTGCCATGCATTTGAACACCCTGGGGGCTGTGGTGAGACCAAAGGGCAGTGCTCTGAACTGATAGTGACTGGTTCCCAGCCAGAAGCACAGAAATCTTCTGGACCATTTGCCCACCTTTATATGGTAATACGCATCCTGAAGATCTACAGAGTACATCCAATTATCTTTTCCCAAAAATGTAAGAATAAATACAAAAGAACAGCAAGGCTACCACTACCATATAAAATGAAAACGTATAAAAGTTTAATGTACACAGGATAAGTGCTTTTGCGTTAAACAATGCTTCATGAGATCCAAACAAATATAAAATGACATCAGAAAATTTAAATAATACATGGACCAATCAAAAAGGAAGTATTCTCCACCCAATAGCATTACACCAATAATTTTCCTTCTTTTCCTCAAAGCTGGTTTAAGGCAGACAGTAGCATTCAATCCAGGATGTTTCTTAGCCTGCAACTTAAGAATCCACTGTAATTCTAAGCTTTCTACATAGTCATTCAAGTTGCCTCCCCTGGGATTGGTCTTAGCACACTGTAGGACCCTAAATAAAAAAATATTTTTTAACAGACAAGGTCAGGGATCCCGAAGGAATAATAGGAGGAAGGGGATGTATAAAGACTTAAGTTTTTTTTTTTTTTTTTTTTTACAAAGTTCACCAATGACGCCTATTTGGTTTGAGATAGTTAATAAGTATTGGCATCTACTGACTGTAGATCCCAAAACAGCAGGCATTACTGGACGTAAACCTAAGTTTGGATTTAGAAACTCAAGAAAATGTGAAACAATTACTATGTGATAAAGGTACACGTGTGGGCAAGCTGATCTCACAAAGGCTGACTAATTTCCCTTGTCATAGATGTCAGGTGTGCTCTGTCATTAGTAAACAGCAAGGGTTTAAGCAGAGAAAACCAAAGAAACCATGTTGGGTAAAACCTTGGTTCAGAAATAAATCGAAGTAAAAAGTAAAAGATGCACCAAGGTAACACACAGCAAAACGTTTAATCTGATGAAGCAACTTCGGTTGTGAAAGCGCTTACCACCTTGTACTTTGTTGTGATTAAACGTTTTGCTGTGTGTTATCTTGGTGCATCTTTTACTTTTTAAGGGTTTAAGCATCCTAACTTTGATTATACTTTTGTTCCCAGATCTTATGCTGACTGTCAAACCTGCAATATGATTTATTTAGCCAAGTGCAGATTGTGCACTGTTTTTTATGTAAACAAGATGGTGCAGAAATTAAAGGATAGGGTCCTAAGACATTTGCATGACATCAAAACACTAAACACTCAGAATGCCCTAGCTAAACATTTTAGAGAGAATGTGGGGCACATTTTTTATTTAGGGTCCTATAATGTGCTAAGACCAATCCCAGGAGTGGCAACTTGAATGACTATATAGAAAATTTAAAATTATAATGGATGCTCATGCTGCAGGCTAATAAACATCCTGGATTGAATGTTACTGTCTGCTTTAAACCAGCTTTGAAGAAAAGGAAGAAAATGTTGGTGCAATGCTATTGGGTGGAGAATACTTCCTTTCTGAGGATTGGTCCATGTATTATTTAAATTTTCTGTCGTCATTTTATGTTTATATGTTGTTTGGATGTGAAGAAAGTACAGTTGTGTACCTACCATAAATGTAGACGTTCGAGTGTATTCACTCTTGCAGTCATTACTCTTGGGTTATCCTGCTGGCAGGCTACCCTCAGTCAGCCAGAATTTCAAAGTCTAGGTCTGGCGTCAGTTGCTGTCGCCTCTTCCCTGACGTCAGTGTGCCAGGGGTATAAAAGATGCAGCCGATGCCATTTTCTTCAGTTTTTCTTGCCCCAGAAGTCCCCAAATTGGAAGGCTGAAAAAAATGCCAATAAAAATGCATGCACAAAAATAACATTTCCTTCATCTACAAACAAATACACCAAATAGGTTGTATAGGATAGAGAAGTGCAGATAAATCCCAGCAAAGAAAAGGGGGATGGAGGGTGAGTAACCTGGACTGCAACAGTGAATACACTCGAACATCTACATTTATGGTAGGTACACAACTGTACTATGTTCATCGTGTTTCACTGTTGCAATCATTACTCTTGGGTTGAATCCCAAAGCTGAGGATGGGTGGCTGGGCTAAATAGGATTAGGAGAGGCTATGAGGCCCTGCAGAACTGCAGTGGCAAAGCCTGCTCTGGACCTAGAGTAAAGAGTTAAGTGGTAGCGTTTTGTGAAAGTGTGCACTGAACTCCAAGTTGCAGCCTCTAAGGTATCTCTGGTTGGTGCTCCTCTGAGGAAGGCTGCTGAAGTGGCTGCTGCTCTGGTGGAATGAGGCTTAATGCCCTTAGGCACTGTTTTGCCATGCTGAAAATAGCAGAAACGGATGCAATAGTATCCATTTAGAAATAGTCTGTTTTGAGATGGCCTTTCCTTGTGATCCTGCAGCATATGACACTAAAAGTTGCTCAGTCTTTCTGAAAGCTTTAGTTCTGTCCAAGTAGAAGCGTAACTGCCTGTGTATGTCCAAAGAATGCAGAATTTTCTCACCCTTGTTCTGTGGATTTGGATAAAAGGTAGGCAAGTGAATGGTTTGGTTGAGGGCCACACTGGACACCACCTTAGGCATAAATGTAGGATTTGTCCTCAGAGAAACCCTGTCCAGATGAAAAATGATAAAAGGTTCCACAGACATGAGTGCTTGTAACTCCGAGACTCGTCTTGCAGAGGTTATTGCTAGGAGCAGAGCTGTTTTCCAGGATAAGAATTTTATATCTGCTGTTGATGCTGGCTCGAAAGGAGGCGGTGTGAGTTTTTCCAAAACATAACTGAGGTCCCAGGGCAGAATTGGTGCTCTCCTTGGAGGCCTAATGTTTTTGACCCCTCTGAGGTACTGCCTTATTAAAGGATGAGAAAAGATAGGTGGTTCTGTATTGTAATGGGCTGAAATGGCAGAGGCATGAATCTTAACTGATGAGAAAGAAAGGCCTTTGTCCGGCATCTGTTAGGTATTGAAAAATCTGAGGGATATTTGGTACACAGGTGTCAATGCCTTGTTCCTGGTTCCAAGCACAGAATCTCTTCCATTTCTCTGCATAAGATTTTCTGGTACTGGGCCTCCTGGCCTCCAAGATAACATCCATAACAGCTTTTGAAAGACGAGTGTACTGAATGGCTACATTATCCACCATGCTGCCAGATTTAAGGTCCTGAGTTGGCTGTGCAGGATCGGATTGTTTTGTTGGGTCAGCAAGTGAGACGTTTGAGGCAATATCTATGCTGGACCTTGAGACAAGCTCTTTAGGATTGGATACCAGTGCTGGCGTGGCCAGTCTGGTGCAATCAGTATCATTTTTGGCTTCTCTTGTCTGACATTTAGGAGTAGTACCCTGGGAAGGAGAGGCAGTGGAGGAAAGGCATATACTGTTAGATTTTTCCAGCTGAAGGATAGGGCGTCCACTTTCCATGCTTGCTTGTGATAAATCCTTGTGCAAAATCTCTGCAATTGGCAGATGTGAGAGGAGGCAAATAGATCTATGTGTGGGCAACCCCATTTCCTTGTTATCATGCTGAAGACTTGTGGATCTAGTTTCCATTTGTGGGGATCCATGAGGTTTCTGCTTAGTTCGTCTGCCAGAGTATTTGTTTTTCCTGGCAGGAATTGTGCTTGCAGGTGAACTTGAAAAGCCAATGCTGTGTCCCATAAGGTCATTGCTCGTCTGCAGAGGGGGTAGGAATGTGTACACCTCCCTGCTTTTTTATGTACCACATGACCGTAGTATTGTCTGTCTTATCAGTAGCTGTCCTGGATGAAGCAGGTCCTTGAAAGCTGTCAGGGCATTTTGAACAGTTAGCATCTCTTTTTGATTGATGTAAAGATGCATCTGGTTTGCAGACCATGTGCCCTGAATACATTTTCCTGCCATATGGGCCCCCCAGGCATAATCTGATGCATCCGTTGTTAGTGTCTGTCTGGTTGTGGGTAAACTGAATAGCAGAACCTTGTTGTGGTGACAGGCTTCTGCCCACCATCGAAACTCCTGTTGCAGGCAGGGAATGAGTGCAATTACTGTCTCCAGGCTGTGGCAATGCTGAGTCCAAACACTTTTCAGATACCACTGTAGTTTCCTTATATGCAGTCTAGCATATGGAATTAGTAGAATGCAGGATGCCATGAAACCCAAGGCCTGCAGGATTTTCCTTGCAGATAAGTGGGTTTTTGTTGCCAATTTCTTGAAATAAGAAGTCAGTTGTTTTTGTTTGTCTGGCGTGAGATAAGCCATCTGGGCAGTTGTATTTAAGCTTGCACCCAGGAATATTATCTCTTGAGAGGGTACTAGTTTTGATTTCTTTTCATTTACTGTGTACCCTAGTCCAATTAGTAATCTTTTTACAAATGCCAGATGCTTTAGAAGAATGTCTGTTCTCTGCTTGAATTAGGCAGTCGTCCAAGTAGGGATACATTTGAATTCCTCTGTCTGCAAAACGCAATTACTGGTGCCAGGCATTTTGTGAAGACCCTGGGCGCAGTAGATAAACCAAAGGGCAGTGCAGAGAATTGGTAATGCATTGAGCCAGCTATGAATCTGAGGTATCTTCTGCAAGATTGTCTGACTGGGACATGCAGGTATGCCTCTTTTAGGTCCAAAGTTACGAGCCAAGCCTTCTTGCCCAGCATGGGCAGTAGCTGCTGTAGAGTCAACATCTTGAATTGTGGAACTTCCAGAAATGTAATTAGTATAGACAGGTCCAGTATTGGTCTCCAGGTTTTGTCCTTTCTGGGTACTAGGAAATGTCTGGAGTAAAATCCTTGCCCCTGCTCTTGTTGTGGTACTTGCTGAATGGCCCTCATATCCCTGAGGGCTGTAATTTGTTTTTGTGCCTCTGCCCATTGACTGTGTGGCAGGTCTGGCATACCTTTTGACCGTGGTAGAGTGTGAAAATGGAACTTGTAGCCTTGGGACACTATGTTCAGGACCCATTTGTCTTGGGTAACCATTTGCCAATTTGATGAAAAAAGTGCTAGTTTTCCCCCTAAGGGGGCTGCCAAAAGAAAAGTGCTTCGATCTGGCAGAGGAAAGTCATTGGGACCGTTTCCTGTAAGGTTGTGCTTTGTCTTCTCCACTTTTGGAGGTAGGAGCACCCCATTGTTTAGGCCTGTATGAGCCTTGGGGCTGATATCTGCCTCTGGGACGCCTGTATCTGCCTCTTTGTGGTCTGTCTGGCACTGCAAAGGACCAATTTTTAGAAGGCCAGTTCCTGCTAAAACTGGGTGGCTGTACCTGTAAGAAATCCTTGACTGTCTGCATGGATTTTGCTTTATCCTCCAATTTTTTCCAACACCTCTTCTGCTTTAGTACCAGACAAAGTATCATGCTGTAATGGTGCATCTAATAATTTTGCTTTAACATGATCAGGCAGATTCTGTTCCTTTAACCAAGCATGCCTTCTAATAACAGAACCTGTAACAGCGGCCCTGCAAGAGACCTCCAGAAAATCATAACCACATTGCAAAGTATGCTTTCTCACTTCTTCAGCTGCATGCAATATATCCTGTAATTCCTTGTTCTCTGAACATTCAGTATTTGTCAACAATTTCTGTTTAACCAGTGACATTAAATATTGCTGATATTTAAGCATATGAAACTGACAATTTAAAGCCCTTACAGCCAAGGTAGCAGAAGTATAGACTTTTTACCCAATCTGTCTAGAGCCCTAGAATCCCTATCAGAGGGGACAGGGTTTTTTGCAGTGGAAGCTTTAACCCCTTTGGGACCCTGAGATATAGTTTCTGGGTCAGCAGCGGGGTTTTTATATAGGAATTTATGAGAATCCAGAACCCTGTAGTATCTGTCTGGCTTAGCAGGTGCAGGGGGTAAAGAATCAGGGGACAGGCCAGACTCTGAAAATACATAGTCTACAATGTCTAGAACAGGTGGAATAGCAAGGGGTCTGTGCTGAGGAAGTAGCAGAAAGTCTCTGAGCCTTTTCTTAGACTCAGAATAATCTTGGCTCTCTCAGTGGAAATGCTCCCTCATGGTATGCAGGGTTTCCCCAAAGGAATAATCCTCAGGAGGTGAGGCTGAAGGAATGGATTCTTCAGCATCAGAATCCTCATAGGGAAGCATGGAATAATCCTGTTCAGAAGAGGAATCAGAAGAAATAGAAACCTAATCAGAAGAATCATACTCTTTCTTGCCTAGGCCTCTTATCAGGAAGGGGATGGGAGCCCCTGATCAAAGTAATTAGGTCTTCAGCCATTTTGAGCATCTATTTTTTAGGCATGGAAGTCTGAGTAGGAGAATGCTGTACTTGTTTCTTTGTCTTTAGAGCTGCTTTAGTCTTTGTCTTTGAAGCTGAAGATGGCTTAATATATAGTTGTATAGGTCTAAAGACACCCTCAGAAGCCAATGCCTGCTCAGTGGCTCCGGACCCATCTAAGGGAATGATTTCCGAGTGTCCAATACCTTGAGTATCCAGAGGCCCAGTTGGCTCCACAGCTGAGTCGGAAGTGGCCTGTGGCTCTGAGGTAGTGGGCGCCAGGGGCTGCGAAAGCGCCACACTGAGAACCGGCGACTGGCCTAGCAGAGGCCTCTTCGTCGGTTTTGGACCTCGGATGCCTATCCTTTTCCTTGTCCTTGTGTTTTTTTGTAAACTCCGGTTATCGGCTGTTCCGACGGCATTATATAATTAAATCTTCAGCCAAAGTAATGAAATGCAAAATCGAACCGACGCTTAATAGTGCATTGGTTAAATCTAGCACAAAACCGACAGCTAGCAATGTTGTGTTCAGGGCCTAGGCAAGGAATACAGTAAGAGTGAAAATCCTTATGAGGTATTTGCTTCCCACAAGAAATACAACTGTTAACCTTTTTCTGACATCGGTCTGGAGCAAGAAAAAAGTTTCCCCAATGGGGTACTTAGCTTTAATGAAGACTTCGGTTCTGAAATTCAGACATGAAAATCTCAGGAGTCGGCCGACCGGTACTTGCGAACTGCTTTTGCTTCGGGCAATGTGCGGCTAGAAAGACTGAAGAAAATGGCGTCAGCTGCATCTTTTATACCCCTGGCGCACTGACATCAGGGAAGAGGAGAAAGCAAACGACTCCGAACCTAGACTTTGGAATTCTGGCCGACTGAGGGTAGCCTGCCAGCAGGATAACCCAAGAGTAATGACTGCAATAGTGAAACACGATGAACATGCATTGTTTAACACGAAAGCGCTTATCGTGTGTACATTAAACTTGTATATGTTTTCATTTTATGTGGTAGCCTTGCTGTTCTTTGGTATTTATCTGATATATAGTGTGCTCAGCATAGGCTTTTGCGTGACTTATTTGTTGTTAAAAATGGAAAAATAGACTGAACTGTGACCATCTGAAATTTGGTCTGCCAAACTGATTTGTTCAGCCTGCTGAGATCCAAGACTGGTCTCCAGTTCCCTGTCTTCTTTGGCACCAAATAGAACCTTGAGTAAATTCTGGATCCTAACTGGTCTGGTGAGACTGTTTGGATAACTCTTTTGTCGAGCAGTTTTTTTAATTTCCAAGACTGCTGCTTCCCTGTGATTGGGTGGAACATTTACGATTTTCATCGTAGCCTTTGGTTGCGCTAAAATAGGGACACTGTATCCTCTGGTTATAATCCTCTACACCCAAAGGTCCTTTGCTATCACTGACCAGGCATGTTGGTGCAGGGATAATCACCCCCCCCCCCCGACTGCCTCCAGAGGACGGCAATCAGGCTTCCTTTCAAGAATGTTGACAGGAGTTTGCAAAGAAAGAATCCCTGGAACCCTGACTCTGCGGGCCACCACTGCCTCTTTCCCGGCATCTTCAATTATTACTTCCCTCTCTGCTCCAGTAGAAATCATTGCTACGCTAGAGTCTTGGAAAGGCCCTTTGGACTTTTTGAACCATAGCCTCCCACTCGCTAGTTCCTGGAATAAGGCAGCTGGGGAGATGAAAACGTATGCCTATGGCAGAAAGTCTTTCCATCTTTCTCACATCTGGCTGGAGTCTCTTTCACTTTGGGACCAAACAGGGATGTTCTGTCAAATGGAGTGTTGACGAAAGAAGACAAAGGGCTCTGAGAACTCACATAAGCGTATTCAGGTGTCTCCCCTAATGGCTATGCCTGAACCCGCAGCTCTCATCATCCCTTCAGCAGCATGGGCAATTAGCCTCATGGACGAGGTGAAGACTGATTCAAGGGTGGCAAGCTGAGAAGTCACTTTGCCTCCAACTCCTTCAGCTACTGCTCCTGACACAGAATCTGAGAGTTCTTTAATTAGATCCCTCTGCAACCTGGTAAAATGTGCCATGCAATTCAAGGACCTAAGACTGAAGGTCGATGAAGCATACACGTGCTTCCCAAATCTATCCATAGTCCTAAATTCCATTAGGAAGATGGATAGAGGGACTTTTGTTGGCAAGTTCCTTCTTAGTGTCTGCCACTACCACCATGGTGTCTACTGAAAAATCCCTTGGCCCAGTGCTGTTGATCCATAGGGGCTGACAATATGCAGTCTGGCCTCTTAGGGATCGGGCTTGATAGAATCAGGCAACTTCCATGCCTGCTGAGTGATCAGTTTGATGAGATTGTCAGCGGGAGGAGAAATCCAAGATGTGGAGGGTTGGGCACGAAAAGCCTCAAGATATACGGATTCCTCTGAGGAAGGCTGGAGGGAAGTCCAGCCACCCCCTCTGTTTCAGGATCTCTTGGTTGTCCCTGAAGGAAACACAGTAATGGGGAGACTTGAGAGAACCTTCCCCTTCATCAAAATCAGTATGTTCTGTGAATGACTCTTCAGGGGAGTTCAAGTTCTTCCTCTTGCACTTTCTCTTTGCAGGAACCTCTCTGGTGGGATGCTTTGGAGAGGTTTCTGAGGAGAACATATCCACAGCGGTTGGACCTTGAAACTTTTGTGCCCTCTGTCCCAGGAAGAGGCTGGAGGAAGCTCCAATTGAGGGGAAAGGCCAGCTGTCTGGTTTGACGAGGTAGGCAATGACTGACTGCCCACAACGGACAATG
Source organism: Protopterus annectens (assembly GCF_019279795.1). Taxonomy (NCBI): domain Eukaryota; kingdom Metazoa; phylum Chordata; order Ceratodontiformes; family Protopteridae; genus Protopterus; species Protopterus annectens. The sequence goes on from NC_056745.1 coordinate 926,823,588, forward strand.
TCCTCTCCATGGCATGGAAGTCAGACCCCCTCCCCCCCCCCGAGGGACGGGAGCCCAGAATCAAAATAAACTCCTTCAGAACAGTGGTCCCATCCAAGCGCACATATGCTGAAGCACCAAGGGGCATGGATGGTTCCGAAAAAGCAGAAAACTAAACCATCCCCCGGGAACCTGCAATGAAGCTATGGCCCCAAGAGGTCTCTGGGTCTGATAAACCCGAAGCACTCAGGGTGGTAACTGGTGCCAGAGAAAGAGCTCCAACTGGCACTGAAACAGTAGAGGCCGGAGTGGCCAACACCAGGGTCTCCGAAGACTAATAAGGAGTCAAAGGAGGAAGAAGAACTGGGGTGAAGTGGGCAAGGTTCCGGCAAAAAAGGTGCTAGGTATCATAGTCGATGACAACCCCCTTGCCGCCAGGAGTTGATCCACCATCCTCATAATGACTGATTTGATTAAACTCCTGGTGCATTGGTTAGAAGCAATGGAGGGAGATCTGGGTGGATGCCTCCCTAGGAAAGGACTTGGGGGGGGGGGTCCACAAAGGGATCTACTGAAGGAGAATATCTAGCTTGTGGCAGTTGTTGGCAGAAGAATTCCTTCAGTTCCTGTGGTTTCGGTGCACAGGAGTCCAGAATTGTGGTCTGTGTAAAGGAAGTCGGTGAGGGAACAGGCACCAACGGTACCAGAGATTGGGATGATTGACCTAACAGTTCCAAGGACACTTTCGGAAACGTAGGCGATTTCAGAAATTTAGCTGGTGGTCCTGGAGAAGCAGTCTTAACAGAGTGCGCTCTCGTCTTTGGCTGCTCCCTTCTGCTGGAAGAAGAAGAGGAAGAAGGTGAGCTAGCCTCTGTCCTGGATCTCGATATGGACTCTTCAAATTTTGACTTCAAAAGTCCTTTCAAGATGAGCTTATTCTTTCGGTCGACTAGTGCCCTATGCCTGAAGCTATGGCATATGGCAAAGTCTTCCTGCAAGTGAACAGCCCCCAAGTCAATAAACACATAAGTTATGCCCGTCACAGCTGGGCATTTTCCTGTCACATTTGAGATATCTCAAAGCCCAAGGTGCCTTTAATGGGCTTTTCCACTATTAGAGAAACACACAGACACACACATGCAGGAAATGGAAATTACTACTACTATTTTTTTTTGGGGGGGGGGGGGCAGACAAGAAGTAAAGAAAGTACTAACAATTGTACGAAAGAATTACCAGTTAAGTTAATGAGAGTACCAACAATGTTACGTAGAACGCAGAAAGAAAGGTAGCAGGACACTGCTGCTTCACAATAAAACCTTTTAATAAAAATTCTAAAAACAGAATAATCCAGGTACAAATGAATAAGAAGAAGTGAGCGCTTTCGGGTTACACCCTTCATCAGACATCAAATATTTCACACACCTTCTTTTTATATAATAATCAACCAATGAATCTCTTCAAAATTTAATGAAGCACACGCCTTTTCAGAAGTGTGGGTTTTAAAGGTATAACATCATTGAGGCCAGGGGGTATATGTGCCATTAGGTCTATAATCCATTTGCTTTCATCCAGGGCTGTCTGCAATTTAACATCCCCCCCCCCCCCGTTTGTTCATCCTGACATTAATAATAACTCTAAAGGAGAAACTATGTGTTGGATGTTCATTTACGTGCCTATATAAAGCATTATTGTCATCCCTGTTCCTTATGCTGCCTAGATGTTGTAGGATCCTTACCTTAAACATATTGGTAGTCATTCCTACATAGAAGCTTAAACACTTTGTGCACTCAGCCAAATAAACCACGTTAGGGGTCCTACAGGTGGCCCTGCCTTTGAGAACAATATTCTTACCTGTTGCTCTGTGTAAAAAATTAACATCCTTATTAATGTGACTGCATGCTTTGCACATGCCACAGGGAAGTGTCCCTGCCATACTCTTAAAGGGCCTATCCACTTGAAGATTTTTCTCTTTACATAAAAGGTCACTCAAATTCCTATTCCTTCTATATTGGAAATGTGGACTGTTATCAATAAGTCCCTTAAGATTTATGTCACTGGTAAGGATGCTCCAATTATTTTTGATGATATTACAGATGTCTCCAATGTTGCTCCCATAGGTAAACATCATCTTAGTGCCTCTCTCTCTCGTGAGCCACCTTGCAAACTCTCCATAGAGGTCAGGTCCTGATGTCTTTTAAGCCAAGGTTTGTATTTAGTCTGCCTATAAACTTTACTGTCATCTATCGCATTCCTCACCAAGTTCTTCCCATAGCCTCTCCGTTCAAAATAACCTGTGAGGTTATCTAATTCTTGTTCAAATTGCATGTCATCTGTGTTAATTCTTGAGGCCCGACTCACTTGTCCTTTGACAATATTGGGAAAAATGTGGCGGGGATGCATACTGTCATAGGACAGCAGAGTATTTTTCCAACAATCTTTTTTATATAGGCTAGAAGAAAAACCTTCATGTGTCTGTGTTACCCTGACATCTAGAAATTCTATACTGTGATAAGATGTTTTGGCTGTGAATTTGAGAAAAGTGGTGGTAGTGTGTAAATAGGACAGAAATCTATCAAATGTATCATGCCCTCCATTCCAAAGAATAAAAATATCATCTACAAACCGTACATACATCAAAATATGTGTCTTCCAGTTATCATCATCCAATATGTTGGCAGTTTCCCACTTAGACAGGACCAAGTTTGCATAGGTATTGGCACAGGGGGTGCCCATGGCAACCCCCTGTGCTTGCCTATACATGTAGTCGGCCCCTGAAAAAACGTTGTTATCCAATACTAATGTCAACAAAACTTTAATAAGTTCTATTTTACTGTTAATGACACCTAGATTTGTTAAGAGTTCACTTATTGAATCAATACCATAATCATTATTGATCACTGTAAAAAGACTGTTAATGTCTAACGTGATCATGAGAACATTATCAACGTCTACTGGTTTAATGACACTCCCCAAAATCTGCAAAAAATGTCCTGTGTCTACCAAAATGCTCTTCATTTCTTTAATGTATGGTTTTAATAAAAAATCCACCCATATGGACACATTTTCAGTCACCCACCCCCTGCCTGAAACAATCGGCCTAAGGGGTGGGTCTTGTGAGCTCTTATGTAATTTGGGTAGGGCCTTAAATAAAGGAATAGTTGGTTTTTCTATCCATAAAAACTGATATGTTTCTTCAGTAATGCTCAAATTATCCCTCAGAATTTTTAATTTCGTATGCACTTTATCAATAATGCATTTCACAGATAAGGGATTGATCTCAATATAGGCTGCATCATCATGCAACAGGTTCTTTATCTTATTGTTGTACCATTCAACATCCATAACAACTATTGCACCCCCCTTATCAGCCTTCTTTATTATTATTGAGTCATTATTAACTAATTCATTCAGGGCCTTTATCTGCTCTACAGTTAAATTATAATATTTGGAAAAATGTCCCTCAGTGTAGTATTTTGCCAAATCATTCTCACAAGCACTCATAAATAGATGTAGTGTGGGTGAAAGTTGTGGTAAAAAACCACTGGCCTTTCTGGGCGTCAAACAGCCAAGTGTATCATTCCCAAACATACTTTTCAACATAATGTTTCTGCAGAACAACATAATGTCCATAGTTACCTCGTTATGTGTACAGTTGTTGCTGGGTACAAAGGTTAATCCCTTGTTCAAAACGAACAATTCATCTTTGGTTAAAGTATAAGATGATAAATTATGAACAATGTCAAAAGACATGTCAGAAGTCACTGTAAAGTTCTCCTCCTTTTCCCCAATTCTCTGTCGTCGCTCAGCGATCTTTTTCCGGCCCCTTTCTTCTTGACGGGCGCTGGTAGTAGCTCAAGCAGCTTCTGTCCCTGTGGCACCTTTGGGCGAGCTCCAGGGCCTTTGTCCGCCTCTTCGGTGTCTTTTTCGATACTGGACGTGGTCCCCACCTCTTCCGACAAGGTGGAGGCTCCTGCACTGTTCCTGGTTTGCTCCCCAAGAGAACACGGAACATCACCATGGGTGTGGCCGGCCAAAGGCCGGAAGAGGTGGGGACCACGTCCAGTATCGAAAAAGACACCGAAGAGGTGGACAAAGGCCCTGGAGCTCGCCCAAAGGTGCCACAGGGACAGAAGCGTTTTTTGGAGCTACTACCAGCGCCCGTCAAGAAGAAAGGGGCCGGAAAAAGATCGCTGAGCGACGACAGAGAATTGGGGAAAAGGAGGAGAACTTTACAGTGACTTCTGACATGTCTTTTGACATTGTTCATAATTTATCATCTTATACTTTAACCAAAGATGAATTGTTCGTTTTGAACAAGGGATTAACCTTTGTACCCAGCAACAACTGTACACATAACGAGGTAACTATGGACATTATGTTGTTCTGCAGAAACATTATGTTGAAAAGTATGTTTGGGAATGATACACTTGGCTGTTTGACGCCTAGAAAGGCCAGTGGTTTTATACCACAACTTTCACCCACACTACATCTATTTATGAGTGCTTGTGAGAATGATTTGGCAAAATACTACACTGAGGGACATTTTTCCAAATATTATAATTTAACTGTAGAGCAGATAAAGGCCCTGAATGAATTAGTTAATAATGACTCAATAATAATAAAGAAGGCTGATAAGGGGGGTGCAATAGTTGTTATGGATGTTGAATGGTACAACAATAAGATAAAAGAACCTGTTGCATGATGATGCAGCCTATATTGAGATCAATCCCTTATCTGTGAAATGCATTATTGATAAAGTGCATACGAAATTAAAAATTCTGAGGGATAATTTGAGCATTACTGAAGAAACATATCAGTTTTTATGGATAGAAAAAACAACTATTCCTTTATTTAAGGCCCTACCCAAATTACATAAGAGCTCACAAGACCCACCCCTTAGGCCGATTGTTTCAGGCAGGGGGTGGGTGACTGAAAATGTGTCCATATGGGTGGATTTTTTATTAAAACCATACATTAAAGAAATGAAGAGCATTTTGGTAGACACAGGACATTTTTTGCAGATTTTGGGGAGTGTCATTAAACCAGAAGACGTTGATAATGTTCTCATGATCACGTTAGACATTAACAGTCTTTTTACAGTGATCAATAATGATTATGGTATTGATTCAATAAGTGAACTCTTAACAAATCTAGGTGTCATTAACAGTAAAATAGAACTTATTAAAGTTTTGTTGACATTAGTATTGGATAACAACGTTTTTTAGGGGCCGACTCCATGTATAGGCAAGCACAGGGGGTTGCCATGGGCACCCCCTGTGCCAATACCTATGCAAACTTGGTCCTGTCTAAGTGGGAAACTACCAATATATTGGATGATGATAACTGGAAGACACATATTTTGATGTATGTACGGTTTGTAGATGATATTTTTATTCTTTGGAATGGAGGGCATGATACATTTGATAGATTTCTGTCCTATTTACACACTACCACCACTTTTCTCAAATTCACAGCCAAAACATCTTATCACAGTATAGAATTTCTAGATGTCAGGGTAACACAGACACATGAAGGTTTTTCTTCTAGCCTATATAAAAAAGATTGTTGGAAAAATACTCTGCTGTCCTATGACAGTATGCATCCCCGCCACGTTTTTCCCAATATTGTCAAAGGACAAGTGAGTCGGGCCTCAAGAATTAACACAGATGACATGCAATTTGAACAAGAATTAGATAACCTCACAGGTTATTTTGAACAGAGAGGCTATGGGAAGAACTTGGTTAGGAATGCGATAGATGACAGTAAAGTTTATAGGCAGACTAAATACAAACCTTGGCTTAAAAGACATCAGGACCTGACCTCTATGGAGAGTTTGCAAGGTGGCTCACGAGAGAGAGGCACTAAGATGATGTTTACCTATGGGAGCAACATTGGAGACATCTGTAATATCATCAAAAATAATTGGAACATCCTTACCAGTGACATAAATCTTAAGGGACTTATTGATAACAGTCCACATTTCCAATATAGAAGGAATAGGAATTTGAGTGACCTTTTATGTAAAGAGAAAAATCTTCAAGTGGATAGGCCCTTTAAGAGTATGGCAGGGACACTTCCCTGTGGCATGTGCAAAGCATGCAGTCACATTAATAAGGATGTTAATTTTTTACACAGAGCAACAGGTAAGAATATTGTTCTCAAAGGCAGGGCCACCTGTAGGACCCCTAACTTGGTTTATTTGGCTGAGTGCACAAAGTGTTTAAGCTTCTATGTAGGAATGCCTACCAATATGTTTAAGGTAAGGATCCTACAACATCTAGGTAGCATAAGGAACAGGGATGACAGCAATGCTTTATATAGGCACGTAAATGAACATCCAACACATAGTTTCTCCTTTAGAGTTATTGTTAATGTCAGGATGAACAAACGGGGGGGGGGGGTGCTAAATTGCAGACAGCCCTGGATGAAAGCAAATGGATTATAGACCTAATGGCACATATACCCCAGGCCTCAATGATGTTATACCTTTAAAACCCACACTTCTGAAAAGGCGTGTGCTTCATTAAATTTTGAAGAGATTCATTGGTTGATTATTATATAAAAAGAAGGTGTGTGAAATATTTGATGTCTGATGAAGGGTGTAACCCGAAAGCGCTCACTTCTTCTTATTCATTTGTACCTGGATTATTCTGTTTTTAGAATTTTTATTAAAAGGTTTTATTGTGAAGCAGCAGTGTCCTGCTACCTTTCTTTCTGCATTGCTATTTTTGGAATAAGCAGGACTTTAGCACGGCTGGAAGAATTCGTTTTGTTTTCAACAATGTTACGTAATGAGAAAGGGAGGAGCAGACAGAGAGTTTAAAGTGGGAAGAGAAAAGAAACAGCAGTGAGAACAAGAAAATATAAACTTACACTTTTCAAATGCTGCCGCTCGAAAGCTAGAGAGAGAACACATCTGGCACGCTGATGCGGCAAATGACATCTGGGGTAATTTGGTGAATAGCATTATGCGTACAGCTGAGCAAGAGAGTTTTTGGAAGGCATGAGCTGGAATAATGGCAGAGTCAGTTCCGAGGTTTGGAACCCAACCTGCTGCCAAGGATTATGTGAAGACTGACAACATCAGATCAACAGGTTTTGGATGGGGGACAAAAGTATCGAGCCAGCTTATTCCTCCCCACATACATCCCAGCCTAACTGTTATGACACATTCATGTCAACTCACAAATGGCAATGTGTACAAATGTTACTTAACAGAATAAAGTACACTGAAACATTCTTTCATAGAAACAAAGTAGTTCCCTGCAGGCAGGCAAATAATGGATGTATAGGGAAATGGAAAAGGATATCTTGTTGAAAGTGGCTTTCAGAAATCTTTATTCAACTGATCGGCATTCATGCATATTCCTGTTAACTGACTTTCATGTTCCCATATCAGTAATGCCCATAGAATGCTCCTCTCCTTGCTGGTCCCCCATCTGTATTCCTTTCAATGCGTCAATGTCCCTGGACCTCCTAACAAATGCTCTTTCAAAACTGACACTGTAGTTAAATGTGCTCGGCATCTGAAGTACTCTGAATCAGGGATGAGAAACTTGCTTCACCATTACAACACTTCCAGGGATATCGCCCATACATTACAAAAGCTACGAACTACATTCCTACAGCCAATGAACTTGAAGAACCATATTCAAGCCAATAATCTGATCTAAAATGCAGCCTTCTGGCCTTGTGATTACAGTTCCCTAACCACCCAATACTGAGAAGGGGTTGAAGCCTGTTGTAATTTCTCCTTCGATCTAGTTTTAACTTTATAACATCGGTCACAGAGGATGCACCTGCTTAAAACTTTCTTTTTGTCTCATTATGTTTTCCAAATCCCTCCCAGACCTGGCTTTTTCCTCTTTGCTATGTTTAACATAAGCAATAAAAATGTGTTTTACAGTTTTGGTAGTTCTTATTTCTGTACCCTTAATCTAATAACTACATTCACAATTATAACTCTTATGAGAGGAACTCATGCAAGAAGAGCACACAAAATGGAAATTTACAGATGCAGTCTGCAAATGACTTCACTAGGAATAATATCTCCTAAGACAAAATTCTTTCAAAATAAAGTATAATTCTGCTGTCTCTTGGCAGGAAAAGCACACACAGTAACTGTCAATTGGAAAAGCTGGTAAAAAATTACAACTTGCCTGCAAATAGAAAATAAAATAAAGCAACAATTCTAAGAAAAAAAAGAAAGCAAATGGAACTGAAGATAGCACTGTCATAAGGTGTTGACAGTAACTGTTAGAACCTAGTTTTTAGTATGAGGAAGTGTTGGCACACAACCTCAAACTAAAACAAAACTTTCACCATATGCTTAAATTTAGAAAAGCTGAGGTTTTCTTCCATCTCTTCAGCACATGAATACAGAAAATTTTCTGAAAAAAAAATAAACATGAAATGATACATACCCTGACAAAAAGAAAGCGGCACGCCAAATATCTCTGAACACGGAGCCAATGCCATAAGATGTGCTTGTAACAGAGCTTTGTAGTATTCCATCCTGCATGTTATCTGTTGTGCTAGAACCATCTCCTTCCCTGTGTACCTCAAGATGTGCAGCTTTTCTTAATTTCCTTTAATAAGAAAGAAAGAAAATATTAAAAGCTGAACTATGTCTCAATAAAAACAAGAACCCAGTTCTAAACATATACAAGAAAATAACTATGCCACTCTCTTTTCAAACCATTTCTTCTCAAACATGGCTAATACGAACTTGTAACTACCCAAGTCCTTTAATACAGCTAGATTATCCTAATTTTTTTAACAACCTAGAAGAAAGTTGTGAATTTGCTTTCACGTCATTTTTTCAAAGGCAAAGTATCCATTTCTTTGATTAGGGCAAATGGACAGAAAAATCCAGGTGAAAAGCCAAAATGCAACTCAGACTGTGTAGCACAGTTAATGAACAAAAGCAACACAGCATAAATAGGATTAATGAGGGAGGTTATCCTGAATAATTTGACCGTCTAAGGAAAGTGACTTACAGTGGAGTTACACAGGTGTAATAGTGCAACAAACACTACTGTTCATTTTAGAAGCACTAATTTCATGAACATTCTCGTACAACACGCAGGTAAATACAAACATACATGTATGACAATGTACATCAAACTGCCATCCAGTCTTCAGTAAAGAGTACTGACACTAGATGCTGCTGTGAAACCAGATTACAAGTTCCAAACTGGAACCAAATGAGCACAATGCAATTCAGAATCTTTCAGAATTGTTCCTTCCACTGGTGTGAGCTAGTCCAACCACACTGTTCCATAAAGAGTACAATTCTTTCCCTGTACACTGCATGATTCAGCTATATACCCACACTGGAACTGTAGAATGTATAAAGTGCACCACTACTGTTCCAATGCCAAAGTACTGCAAAGACATAATGACAAAGTACTGTGCTCCCTTCCTGTATTGTGGTAGCACCCTGAGAACATCACTTCCTTCTTATGTACAGCACAAACTATAATGTAGTGCAACCTACTGACATGATGCCTACCTCAAACTGCACGGTTACGTATACTCACACAGGATAGTACTACTATTTACAATACCAAACACAGTACCAGCTGTGTTAATGAAACCATAAGATGCACACAAAAAGGCCATTGCTACATAAAAGTATGAGATTTTGTAGAGGTGGCTGCCTGTCCTTTGCCTTATCTTTTTTGCACAGAGATGACCAAAGGGCATTCAAGGACATACAGATACAAACTAGAGTGCAAAATGTCCTTTCACTTTGTTCTTTTTGTATCTGAGCATACAGTTCACTGCATCACCAAACGCTCTCTGGTAATACCATAAAGGCCAAAATACGTAAGCTGGGTCTACAAAACACTAAAAGCAGGCAAAATCCTAAAAAAAAAATAACTAATCCCACATCTTCTGTCTGTCATAATATCAAACTCTATAAAGGACAAGAAAGAAAAAAGTATTAAAATGCGCAACAAACAATGACTGTAGGTTGAGAGCTATGCATACAAAGCACATGAAATTTAAAATTAAGCCAATGGAGTGAGTCAGTTAGAGGAGAAGGAAGGTGAGCAAGTAAGTTGACAAGGTTAGACCTGTCATTATGTACCTGTCATTATGCTAAATACATAATTTTTGTATCTCATGTGAGCAAGTTCATCCCAAAGCCCCAAGCTCATATTCCTAGGTAGTATCCGCAAAGGGATAAACCTCTAACTACTGTAGCTCAAAAAGAAGGCCTGCAATAAGGGCACATCCAGTTTTCAGTGTCTTCAAAAATATTCAGTTAAGTCCACAGAGTTGCTGCACAATTATCCAGGACCACATTTCAGAAAAAGGCCTGAAAGTAACTAATGCTCGTGTACTCTGACTAAAGTGATTTTAAACACTTTGCAGCAACATTTATTTTATTACAGAAAGATACAAAACTATGAGTCCTTCCTGATGGATTTTGAGCTAGCGGCATAAAAATGTACTTTGGACATACATGTAGTACAATACATTTGCACCTCTACTGGAATAACTGGGAAAGAATACAGGAATATGACTGGACTACCTGAGGCTAGATTCAGTCACTACCATCATGCGTGCCTATGGTAGTGACTAAATCTAACATAGGCATGAAAGATGGGTTTATATGCTGTTTTGAAAATTTTCTTATAAGCAAATACTTTTTCAGAATAAATATCTTAACTATGTTGCAGAAGGATGTTTGGATGAAGTTGAATATCCTTTTCTAAGACAAAATAAAGGTTTCACAGAAGAAAAAGCTCCTTCTACAAGGTGGGTCTAATGAAGAATGTACCTTTCAAAAAGGCCTTTTATTCCTTAAAGGGAGATAGAGAGAGAGTAGAAACCTTGCTGGAAACAGCACCAACGTACACCCTGATATAACAAGCAAAGCCTGTAACAAAAATCTATGACAAATAATCCAAAACTGATAGAACAGGAGTGGTAAAAAGATCTAGTCCACCCAAGAAAAGCCAAAGGAAAATACCTGCCATTTATTGCTATAAGACTTTGTAGTACTGGGCTTTTGTGCAGAGGTGAGAATTAGGACAACCCAAGAAGGGTAGGATGCACATCTTGCCATAGGTTCATAGGTGTGCACTAGGCTAATGGCCCTGGAGCCTTTACAAGCCTAGCCCACAGGATTACCCTGGCATTGTGCCACCCGACCTTAGTTCCCGGTGCCTCTGTCGAGTAAAGCCACTGGAGTGATCCCTGGGGTGAATTTTCTATTTCCCATCCACTCTTCAAGATTTTTCTTGAAGAGGGCCAGTGAGGTGCTCTGCTTGACATGTATGGGAAGTCTATTCCATAGCATGGGCAGTCTCTGGCTTATGAACCTGTCCCTCCAGCATGTTCTGTTGACTGGGGTAATTAAGTTGAGGTCTCTGTGGAGCATGGGAAAACTACTCGGGTACCAACTCCTTTTCCCAATGGTTCTTGGAATTCATAAATTCCAGCACCCTGGATCAACTAATCCATTGTCCCACCAGAGGCTCCAATATCCTAGACCTGGTCATTACCAACATGGGAGATAGATGCTCCACACCAGTGGTCGCCCCCTCATTGGTCAGGTCTGACCATAAGCAAATCACCCTTGACATCTACATCCCAGCCCCACCCCCCAGTAAGGAACCTCCTTAAAAAACTTCTCCAAAGCCAACTTCATGCTACTGAAGTCAGAAGTGACAAACTTCATGACACCCACGCAGACGGGATCTGGAAGTTCAACTGCAGAATCCTACACTAAGGCACTGTACGAGCACATCCACTCATGCATGAATCGTGCCATCCCAAATAGAACCAAGATGTTCTTCTCCAAAGAAAGGAAGCCAATCTGGTGGTCCCCTGCTATAAAATAACTATACAACAGAAGGAATAAACTGTTGCAGAAAAGAGGAAAATCCCAGGATGCAAAAAACTCCCTCACCAGCCTCAGTAAGAAGCTGAGATCCCTCATAAAATCCTCTAAAGCTAGTTACGAAAATAAAACTGCCAAAGGTTCCAAAGACAACCACAAGGCATTCTATAGTTATGTCAAGAATCTAAATGGAAATGCTCAGATCTGTTCTGAGCTACAACAGAATGGCATTAAATATACTGATCCCAAGGATATTGCCAATATCCTGGCAGATCGATTTAGTTCCAACTTCACCCCCCTCTCACCCCCTAAAGGGCCCATCTCAATACCAAAAGATTGCCAAATTCCGATAATCACAGCCACACAGATAGAAACATCACTCTCCAAAGCTAAGAATACAGCATCCATGGGACCAGATGACATCCCAGGCTGTGTACTACATGAACTACAAAATGAAATGGCACCCCACCTAAGTGTCATGTTTAATCATAGCCTCACCTCAGGCTTCGTGCCCACTGAGTGGAGCACAGCTACAGTTATCCCGCTCCACAAGGGAGGATCCACCTTGGATCCCGGGAACTACCGTTCCCAGTCTGACAAGTGTGATCTGCAAGGGCATGGAACGCATTATCATGGAACTTATAAACAAAGACATTGGCAACATTCAAACACTGGACCCCGCTCAGTTTGGGTTTGTGAAGGGCCGATCTTGTCTCCTGAATTTGATTGACTTCTTCGAATTGGTCTCCAGAGCTGTGGACGAGGGTAAGGCTGTCCACACAGCCTATCTGGACCTCGCCAAGGCCTTCAACACCATCCCCCACTCCGGAATCATAGATAAACTTACTAAGCTGGGCATAAATCCCTACGTCACTCGATGGGTTGCCAACTGGCTTACTGACAGAACCCAGACTGTAAAAGTAGCAGACTCCAAATCTAGCTCCAGACAAGTGGAGTACCTCAGGGTTCAGTCCTGGGACCACTTTTGTTTGGCATCTACTTCTCTGAAGTACAGCCCAACAATAAGGGACTCTGGCTAACAAAGTTTGCAGATGACTGCAAACTGGGAGCCATTATTGAATCCCCAAATGATGTGGATATTCTACAAAAGGGCCTTACAGAAACAGATGCCTGATGCCAGAGCCATGGGCTCAAGCTTAATGCCAAGAAATGTATAGTTATCCCCTTTGGAAAAAAACATGTACCCATGAACTACCACATAGGTGGCAGGACACTAAACATCGAAAGTGTGATGAGAGACTTAGGGACACAAGTGGACAGTGGTCTCACTTTCGATAACCACATCGCCACAACAGTCAGAAAATCCTTCTATGTGGCACACCTCATCACTAAGGGCTTTTCATCCAGAAAAAAGGAGGTCATTGTCGCACTTTACTCATCCCTCATTAGACCCGTTATAGAGTATAATGCCCCATTTGGTATGTACCTCACAAGACATCTGCAACAGCTGGAAAGGCCACAGAAATACCTCACTAAAAGCCTAAAGCAGATGTCATATGCTGACCGTCTAAAAAAACTCCAGCTATACTCTGTGGCATATCGTCTACTCAGAGGCAATCTCTGCTTAACATACAAGGCCATGTCAAACCCTGAGCTGCTGGACATGCTCCACTTAAAGAAATCCCAATCCCTCAGAGCCACACGCTCCAGGGATCTAAACCTTATCATCACAATGAACAAAACATGCTGGAGGGATAGGTTCCTGACCCAGACACTCCCCATACTCTGGAACAGACTGCCCATACATGTCAAGCAGAGCACCTCATTGGCCCTCTTCAAAAGGAACCTTGATAATCGGATGGGAGATGGGAAATTCACCCTGGGGAACATGTCAGTCACCCTGCTAGACAGGGGCCCAGAGAAGTAAATATTGTGGGAAGAAATTTCCAGGGAATTGTTATGGCTATGCTTGCACAGGCCTTAGGGCCAATAGCCTAGTACCAACCTATGTGGTGTGGAGGGACTGGGATTTCTAACAGAGCTGGGTCAGACATGGCTTTGTAAGTCAAGCAAAGATCACCTCTAAGTAGGCGATATGAGAGAGATAGAGAATAGTTGAGAGTTTTTATAGTCTGTCCATACAGGACAAATGTTTAAGGCCTAGGATCCTCTGTGAGGTACTTTTGTGGCCTCTCCAGGTGTTGCAGGTGTTTAGTGAGGTACATGCCAAATGGGGCATTGCACTCAATGATTTGCCTAATGAGGGAAGAGTAGAGGGAGACAATGATGTCTTTCTTCCTGGATGCAAAACCCTTAGTAATGAGATGTGCCACATAGAAAGACTTTCTGAGCACAGTGGCAATGTTGTGGTCAAAAGAGAAGTTGCTATCAAGCTGTGTTCCCAGACCTCCATGTACATTAGACTACCATTGGTGTGGTGATTCACGGAAACCGGGTTTTTCCCAAAGGGGATGACAACACATTTTTTGGCATTGAGCTTAAGGCTATGGTTCTGACACCAGTCAATGGTCTCAGTGAGGCTTTTCTGTAGGATGTCAGCATCACTTGGGGAGTTAATAATAGCTCCCAACTTGCAATCGTCTCCGAACTTTGTCAACCAGAGTCCCTTCGTGTTCGCCTGGACTTCAGAGAAGTAGATATCAAACAGAAGAGAACCCAGGACTGAACCCTGTGGGACTCAACAAGTGACTGGTCAGCAGTCTGACTTGGAGTCAGCTACTTTCACACTGTGGGTTCTACCTGTGATCCAGTTTGCAACCCACCTAGCGATATAGGGGTTGATGCCTAGCTTAGTGAGTTTTTCTATGACTCCTGAGTGGGGAATGGTATCAAAGGCCTTGGCCAGATCAAGGTAGGCTGTATGAACCACTTTGCCTTCATCCACAGCTCTGATGACTGACTCAAAAAAGTTGACCAAGTTGATAAGGCATGATCTACCCTTCACAAAACCAAACTGTGTGGGATCCAGAGTTGGAGATTCCATATATCCTTGTTTATTAGGTCCATGATAATGCATTTTATAGCTTTGCACATCAGACTCGTCACGCTAATGGGGTGATAATTCCCAGGGTCTGTAGTCGCTCCTCCTTTGTGGGGAGGGATGACTGTAGCAGTGCGCCAATTCGGTAGTGACAAAGCCTGAGGTGAGGCTGTGACTGAACAGGGCACATAGGTAAGGTGCCAGTTCACTCTGTAGTTCATGCAGAACATAGCCAGGGATAGTGTCAGGTCCCATAGAAGCTATATTCTTGGCCTTGGACAGTGCTGTTTTAACCTGCGCAGCAGTAATACTGGGTGCCTGGCAATCTATTGAGATTGTGACTGGTCCCTTAGGGAGAGAGAGAGAGAGAGAGAGGGATGAAGCTGGCATTGAATCTGTCGGCCAGTATTTTGCCAATATCTGTTGGCTCTGTATAGGAGGCACCATTGTGCAGTAGCTGAGAGCAAATCTGGGCATTACCGTGGAGATTCTTTACATAACTACAGAAGGCCTTGCGGTTGTCTTTATTATCTGCTGCAATTCTTTTTTCATAGCTAGTTTTAGAGGATTTGATGAGGGATCTCAACTTTTTGTTGAGGCTAATAAGGGAGTTTTTCTAGACTTGGGACTTCACCTTAATTCTGCATCAATTTCCTCCTTCTGTTGTAGAGTTTGTTTACGACAGATTGGCTTTCTTTTTTTGGAGGAGAGCATCTTGGTTCTACTGAGTATGATGAGATGCATGCATTTGTGTACGTGTTCAGTGCATTGGTGTGTGATTTGGCGGTCATGCAACTGATCTCCATTTGGATGGGTGCAGTGAAGTTAACCACCTCTGTTTTTAGGAGCCAAAAGTTAGCTTTGGAGTAGTTTTCCATGGTGATTACCTTTGCGGTGGGGGGGGGGGGGGGCGGGCATGGGAGGGATATGGATTTCCAAGGTGATTAGTTTGTGGTTGGATCTAACCAGGGAGGAATTGACTATTAGTGTAGAGCAACGGTCACCTAAGTTAGTAATGACCAGGTCAAGGATGTTGCTACCTCTAGTGGGGGTAAGAACGAGCTGGTCTAGGGCACTGGAATTAATGAATTCCAGGAAACATTGGGTAAGTGTATTGGTATATGAGCAGTTTTCCCAGTTAACGGAGGGGTAGCTGAAGCTGCCCAGTATGGACCTTAATATTCTCCAGGGTTCATAAGAACATGGAATGTGAGTCTTGGGACATGGTTGGGGACCTATAGCAGACTACGACTTGAATCGCTGTCTTACCCAATGTTGGCTTCACCTGAAGTATCTCAGATGCATTATGTTGGGCTTCCAGTCTGGAGGCATGTGCATCCTTTATGAATATGGAAACACCACCACCGTTGGAGCTTTGGTTCAAGTTCTGGGGCCGAAAGATGTGGAATGAGTTATAGCCTGGTAGTGCAGGGGTGCTTTCTGCTGCCTTGAACGAGGTCTCTGTTACAGTACAAATGTCGATGTTCTCCATTTTAAGGAGTGCTTTGAGCGAGTGCATTTTGAGATTTTGATTTCTAGCGTTGAGCAGCATGACCCTCAGATTGCACTTGTTTGTAGCGGTTACGGTGGTAATTTGGTCTTTGGAACACCAACTAAAAAATGCACTACAGAGATGGCAAGAGCCTTGGCCAGTATCCGGAAGCCCAGGGGTGTCAGATGCAGGCCACCTCTGGCAAAGCATTGACGTCTGTCATTCCCAGGTAGATACTGGATCCCCTTTAGAATGACACCAGAAACTTGGCCAATTGTTGAAATCAATCATTTTCTGCTTGTACTGTGGTATCATTCTGGGTGATGGTATGATGCTGCTCAGGGCTACGGTCATACCCGCCTAGGCTACATAATCCAACAGCTCCTCCATGTCTCTTTTCATGTAGTCCAGGGAGGTACGTCTCAGGGCATTTACACCCACATGTACAATGACAGAGTCATATTTGTACCTGTTGTTGAGGGACCTGAGTGCATGCGTTATGTGGCAGATCCTAGTGCCTGACAGGCAGCTGACTGTTACTTTCTCTTTATTCAACCTAGTGAGTTGGACATCAGTGTGCCTCACTATCGAGACACCTTTGACTAGTGTGTTGGGCATGCTGTTTTGCCTTAGGGGGCTTTGGTTGAGTGGCACACTGTTTAGGAGAGTTATGTGTCTCGTGACTAGAGTTGTACTGTGGTGGTAGAGTGTGTTTCTGCCTTGGAGGTCTCTGCTGTTTGGGTAGATTTTTAATGAGAGCCTCCGTGAAGGTGGGTGTACGGTTTGCATTTTTATGTAAAGGCAGTGCTGGCGTGTGTTCTAGAGGGCTGTGTGTTCCATGTGGTGCAGTGCAAGTGTTGACCTTCTCTTGACAGCTATTCCAGTCTTGGCTGGAGAATGCATGGCCTCCAATTTGGATATATAAATGCATCTCTCGCAAGCCTGAGTGTTGGGAGGTAAGAGGGGAGGGTTGCCAGTGTACATGATGCAGTTGCTACATTGCCTCAAGATGCCCAAGTTCACCAGGTTAACAGGAGAAAGCACAGGGAACCGACCTTTAGATATGCCTGGAGGGGTGGGCATTAATAAGTACTGGAGTTGTTTCCTTGTAGAACGTTTAGTGCTGGTAGCACTTTTGTGTGCTACAATAATTGCTACAAGAAGTCTGGGAAAGTGCTAGATTAATAAGCTAGTAAAAGTGCAGGAGAGGAGAGAACTAGCAGATCTAAGGGAAAAATTGAAGAGCAGACTTTGTCACCACTCAGAAGCTTACAAACAGTCCTGGATACATCAAATCTGTATCTGGACTAGCCTATTTACAGGAAAGGTGGGAAACAAACGCGGGCTTTTAAACCAGAAACTTGTAAGAAATGGAAAAACTTCCCAAATGGCCAATAAACTACAATTTCTGGGCCAGAAACCAGCAGTGGAACTTAAGTAACCATGTGGTCATACACAGGGAGTGGAGATCTGGATGGAGCCTGCCAGATGGAAAGGATGATAGCGTCTTTATGGGTCAAAGTCAGACAGGCTTCTTCAATAGATGTGGCCTGATTAGGGAAAATCAGACTTGCTAAGGTCAAAATTAAACTATGAGAATGGTTGCATACTTCTGCTTCTTGGCTTTCTGAATGAATCACTGAATCAGAGGAAAGAAGAGAAGCATAAATGAATCCTGTGGGCCAACACCAGAAGAGAGAATATTGAAAAAAGTTGATGCACTTAGCACTAGTCAGGGATGCCAAAAGGATCACAGAAGGGCCTTTTCAGAGACAGAACATGGGCTTGAAAGTTCAAAATTATGAACATTAAGGTATTAAGAAGATTAGACAGTTACCCAACTTTCATATTGCTTCCCCATATTTGTCACTATAAATGGGATTACTAGCAGCAATTTGTTTAGCAGCAGCAGATTGTGTTAAAGAAATGACTTCTGGCTTTGCTTTACGACAAGAAAACATGTAATTATAGGGCTGAGGGCAACTTATGTAACCTGTCATGTCTCTAAGGGAGTTAATGTTTCCAATCAGGAAGGCCTGATGTAGTGAGAAAAAAAACATTCGCTACAGCAAGCAATACAGGAGGGATAGATGCAGCTTTAGATATCCATATCTGTAACAGATCACAATATATTTTCTGTACCAAGAAATTTCATTAGGATCCCACTGAACCACCTTTTTCACACTGGATAAAATGTTAGTGAAAGAAATTTCTTCAGCAAGAAAATCTGAGAAAATACTGTCTTCAGAATCAGAATACTCAGACTAAGAAACCCCTAAAGTACACCCTTCCCACTGCATTGACCTCTCTTTTGACTAGACAATCCTGTTAGAATGAGAAGGAATCTGAGGTGTCTATGTACATCCAACAAGTGAAGCATGTATTCCCTTGTTAGTAAAGCTGGAAAAGAAAACCAAACTATCAATTTGCCAGTTAAGTACTGCTCCTGAAGCAACCTTTGGCAAAAATAATGGATTGGTTTGCAAGGAAACTGTCTTTATGAAAAAAAAAAAAAAAGGTATAGTGGTTGAGAAGACAGGGCCTGGAGTTCAAATGAATGGCTAAAGTCACAGCAACTAGAAAAATGGTTTTCTGAAATAAGAATTTTAAGTCTACTTTGGCCACTGGTTCAAAGGGGTCCAGAGACAAAGCCTGTAAAAGCATGGTAAGATCCTTAGGGGCAGTGGGATCCTTAAAAAGTGAGGAAGGTACTTTTAAGAAAGGCTTTACATAATTTGACGTGGGCCTATATGCAAGTTGGAGACTGCCGCTAGTTGTACTCTGATGGTGGAATAACTGGATCCACTGTGTAAAACTGAGTCATGAAAATCTAAGACTGCTGGAATGGTGCTAAAAATGGATCCAAATGTCTCTTAAGTCTATATAGAAAACCTTTTCCATTTGCACTTTTATATCTTCCTGGCTGGCCTTCTGGGAAGAAGGGAGAATGAGAAGGACCTGGGAAGACAGCCTTGACTGCCTAGCCATCACAGGAAGTGCAGAAACCATGCAGTGAGCTTGCAGGCTCGAATTTCCAAATGAGGCAGGCTTGACAGGTGAGATAGGAGATCTGGGACCTGATCCAGGATACAATGTGGGTGTATTAAGTGATACCAAAGGAAGGGGAACCACAAATGTCAAAGCCAGAATGGGGCAATGAGGATGACTTTGCTCTTCTGTTTGGAAGATCTCTTAAGGAACTTTGGGATTGCATAAAGGAGACCAGGGGGCCAATTGTGGAGAAGGGCAACTCTTGGTGACTTCTCCTCTGGAGGGATCAGGGCAAAGTACCTACTACACTTGAAGTTGTGGGGGAGGTAAATAGACTGCAACATGTTTGGCCTCACTGGCAAAATATCTGCTTCACTACTGACACAATTGAGACACATACTGGTGAGGCAGTAGGATAGACCTGTTCAGTTTGTATGCTGAGATGCTGGATTTCCACGGAATGTGCATTGCAATTAGCAGTTGGAAGGGATCCTCTCACTGTTTTTTGACACAAGGGCCAAGAATAGGTTCCCCCAGTTACTTTTTCTTCCCTTTCTGGCTCCTGGAGAAAGTCTTCAGGGAAGGGGGGTAAAAACTTATTCCTAATGCAGATAGTTTTCCCATCCTGTTCACTCCTGGAAAGTTTCTTTAATCTTAGGGTCAAAAAAAGGTTGATTCATCAAAGGAAGCATTAATGAAAAAGGACTTAAAGAGCTCTGCAAAGTCATATAAGCATTTCCAGGCATGCCTATGCCTCCAAACAGTAATGCGTGAAACCACAGTTCTAAAAGCACCCACCATTGCCTGAAAGATCAGACGCATGGAGGTGTTCAATAGGGACTGGAAGGTGGCCGGTTACGAAGATATGGTTTTCTTGTCTTCTGCAGACATTGACCCAAGTCCCACTGGAATCTTGTAAGGCATGCCAAACAGTTCAGTGACAATACAGCAAAAGTTGCCAAAGCACAGATGCGCTTCTTGTGTCTGTCCAAGGTCCTGTACTCTCACTTGGGGGATGGACAGTTGGAATTTCTTTGGAGAGTTCCTTCTTACTGGCTGCTGCCACCATCACATCATCAACCAGGGGACCCAGGTCCCTACCAGATGATCAAGTTTTCACAAACTCAAAATTTACATGGTCGAGACCAAATGATCGGGTTTCTGAAAACCCAAAGCTTCTGAATGGAGACTGCAGTACGCTTTCCCCAATGTAGTGCTATCCCAATGTTGGTATATATAATTTGCGGGGGGGGGCTTGCCCTCCTGCAAAAAATGTAAAAAGTAGATTTCTGTGTTTTTCTCTTTTCGAAGTTCGAGTTTTCGGAAACTCGACTGTATGGTCTTGACCATATGAATTTCAAGTTTCTGAAAACTTGATCTGACAAAGATCCAAGGACCCTTGCTCCAATGGGCACTTTTTTCGTGCTACTAAATATTTTTCTGTTTCTTGGGGATGGGTTCTGTCATGTCCAGATCCTTCTGTGCCCCACTAGAGATGAAACTGACCATTTCATCCATAGGAGGGCACCACGGCCTTAAGGATCATAGACTCCTCTTGGGAAGGAGCTTCTGAAGACCAGCTGCCATTTTGCCTCAGAAGCTCAAGAATCTCTACAAATGAGACATCCTGAAGATATTATCTGGGAGATCCCTCCCCTTCATCGAAGTCCGTATCTTCTGTTAGTGTCTCCAGTGGTGAGTTTATGCATCTCTTTTTACTCTTGTGTCTCGGGGGGGATGGAATAATCAGGTTCAGGACACAGGGCAGACAGCTGCGGACTGGGACAACAACCCAAGGAGGGCAGGGATGTCCTGTCTCCTAAAGTGGATAATACTCTCACCACTGCCTCGAAAGCAGAAGTCAGGGGAGATTCCACACCACCCCAGCTGGGGCAGAAGCCCCCCCCGATCCTGCCTCAAAGCCAAGGTGGGAGCTGAGCCAACACAGAAGTTCTGAGGAAGGGACAGGTCTGGAACGGTTGCTAGTCTCAGAGGCGAACTCCTAACATACAGATCCAGTGGTGAAGCAACAGCTCTAAGATCCTTCTGGCTTCAGCATGATGCTAGAGTTGGCGAAGACCATAACTTCAGATCTGACAAGGGAACTCCAAGGAATTTTGGGTCTAATACCTCCGAAACCAGAGGACAGATAGGAGCAGCAGCAGCTAAAGGGGTCTGAGATGCTCCAAAGTTCACGGGTATGATGGGAGACAGAGACGGAAGGATTCCTAAATGAATTTGGGTCCCGAGGAATTTCCTTATCATTCTGTCAACAAGATGAAGATAAAAAGAAGTTATGTCCTTACCATAATGTTCCATGTGGAGTGTTCATCTCACCTTTGTTCTTACACATGGGTTCGGAGCCGATCCTCGGCTCCGAGTCAGCCGCATCGCAAAGCTCTGCATCTCAGAGAAGCTCGAGACCAGACTATATCCCACAATCCTCCCTGCCATTACTCAGATCTAGTTTGCAAACAAACCAGACCAATAATCCAATACCTCAGGTGCAAGAACTACACACACTCTCAGGCATTCAGAGACACTCTCTCACCATAGCAAATAACGAAGGGTAGTAGCATATACCCCATGATACACAGGACCATATACCCTGGAAGGGGTTAAGATAGTCCTACCCGTTCTTCCAAAACACGTGGGGGGGGTGTAAGAACAAAGGCGAGATGAACACTCCACATGGAACGTTATGGTAAGGACATAACTTCTTTATGTGAGAGTGTTCAATCTCGCCATTTGTTCTTACACACGGGTAGCGTCCCCAGCTCTGACACCCCGAGTGACTCATGGAAGAACGTTCCTAAGCACAGTGGAACCAAAAGATGTCATGTCTTTGGAGACTTTGTCAACTCTATAATGAGTGATAAAAGTATGTGGCTTAGACCATGTGGCTGCTGCACAAATCGTGTCCAAAGGCAAGCGAGCTGCATGAGCCAAGGAAGTGGAAACGGATCTGGTAGAATGGGCCTTAGGTTTGGTGGGTAAGGACTGATTTGACTTAGAGTACACAAAGGCTATACAATCAGCAAGCCATTTAGATAATGTACGTTTTGTAACTGCCATGCCCTTTTTATTGTCTCCAAACGTGACAAAGAGCTGATCTGTCTTCCTGTAAGTTTTAGTCCTATCCAAATAAAATCTTAACTGCCTGTGAAAGTACAGTTTTGTACCTACCATACATGTAGATGTTCGAGTGCTAATACAGCTGCAGTAATCACAGATGGGTTCTCTGCCGTCAGGCGGTCCCTCGGTCGGCCGAATTCCAAAATCTAGGTCCGGCGTCGGTTGCCGTCGCTCTCTTTCCTGACGTCAATGAGGCAGGGGTATATAAGACACAGCCGACACCATTTTCTTCAGTCTTTCTTGCCCCAGATGTCAGGTGCCCCCAGTAGGAAGGCAATACATAAATTATATTTATATACATGCAATGCAATATAATCAAAAATCAGTAGTTGCAAGCAAATATACCATAGAAGGATAACCCAATCAGGTTGTATGAAGAGGGGTTAGGCCCTAGGCCTTTACCAAGAGGGGAAGGAGGGAGGGAAAACTGTACTGCAGCTGTATTAGCACTCGAACATCTACATTTATGGTAGGTACAAAACTGTACTATGTTCATCGTGCATACAGCTGCAGTAATCACAGCTGGGTAGAATCCCAAAGCTACGCACAGGGTGGTAGGCACTAGGTGGAAATGGGATGAGCCAGAATGCCCTGCAACACAGCAGTGGCAAAGCCTGCTCTAGTTTTGGAATATAAAGGCAGGTGGTAGTGTTTTGTGAAAGTATGCACAGAACTCCCAAGTGGCTGCCTCCAAAATATCTTTGGCAGGAACTCCTCTGAGGAAGGCTGTAGAGGTAGCTGTGGCCCTGGTGGAGTGGGATCTGATGCCTGTAGGGACAGATTTTCCATGATAGGAGTAACAAAACCGTATGCAGTGGCCTATCCTTTTTGAAACCGTCTGTTTGGTAACTGGCTTCCCTTGAGCTCCTACAGCATAGGACACAAAAGTTGTTCTGATTTCCTGAAAGGCTTTGTTCTGTCCAAATAATAACGTAGCTGTCTATGGATGTCTAAGGAGTGTAACAGCCTTTCCCCTTTGTTTTGAGGATTGGGGTAAAAGGTAGGTAAGTGTATGGCTTGATTTAAAGCTACCCTGGATACTACTTTAGGCATAAATGACGGGTTGGTTCGAAGGGAAAACCCTGTCCTGATGGAAGACGAGAAATGGCTGCACAGCCATGAGGGCCTGTAGTTCCGAAATCTTACGAGCTGAGGTAATGGCCAGAAGGAAAGTCGTTTTCCAGGACAAATATTGCAAATCTGTTGAGGCAGCTGGTTCAAAGGGAGGCAATGTTAATTTTTCTAGAATGTAATTAAGATCCCAGGCTGGCACTGGCTGTTTCCTTGGTGGTCTTATATTCTTAGCCCCTCTGAGGAACTGTCTTAAGAGTGGGTGAGAGAATACGGGTGGATCCGTGTTGAATTCTGCAGAAATGGCTGAGGCATGGATTTTTATGGAGGAAAATGAAAGTCCACTGTTCAGCAGCTCAGCTAGATACTGTAATACCTGAGGCAAATTCAGTTTTCTAGGGTCCTGGCCTTTTTTCTCATTCCAAGAGCAAAACCGTTTCCATTCTGCGAAGTAAGCCTTTCTAGTAGATGGCCTTCTGGCCTCCAAAATGACATCCTGCACCTCTTTGGGGAGTAGAGTTTGTTGTAGTGTTAAGGAATTTTCCATGCAGCGAGATTGAGTGTTTTCAGCTGACTGTGAAGAGTTTTGTAGCTGTGCTGAGTCAGCAGAAGAGGGATTAGAGGTAGGGACCAGGGAGGAGTATGTGTTAGGCTCCCCAGTAGTGGGTACCAGTGTTGTCTTGGCCAGTCTGGAGCAATCAGTATCATCTTTGGTCTGTCTGCTCTTGCTTTCAAGAGCACCTTGGGCAGAAGAGGCAGAGGTGGGAAAGCGTAAACTGTCCATGCTGTCCAACTGAATGAAAGGGCGTCCACTCTCCAGGCCTTTGGATGAAAGGTCCTTGAACAAAACTTCTCCAATTGGTGATTCCTGCGGGAGGCGAAGAGATCTATGTCTGGCCTCCCCCACGCTTGGATTATCTTTGTAAACACTTGAGGATGCAACTTCGAGGATGCAACTTCCATTCGTGTGGATCTGTCATATTTCTGCTTAGATTGTCTGCCAGCGTGTTTTCCAAGCCTGGCAAGTACTGTGCTTGAAGTTCGATTTGCCATTCCAGAGCCAAGTTCCAAAGTGTCATGGCTAGTCTGCACAGGGGGTATGAATGTGTTCCTCCTTGTTTGTTTATGTACCACATTACTGTGGTGTTGTCTGTTCTTATCAATAATTGTCCTGGATGCAGGAGGTCCTTGAAAGCTGTAATTGCATTTATCACTGCTAACATTTCTTTTTGATTGATGTGAAGGTACTTTTCCTTTTGGGACCATTTGCCCTGAATGCACCTGTCTGTCATGTGCGCCCCCCAGGCGTAATCTGAGGCGTCTGTTGTGATGACTTGATTTGCTTGAGGCTTGCAGAATGGAAGACCTGTGTTTGTTTGACATGCTTGGGCCCACCATAGAAATTCCTTTTGCAAACATGGAATTATTGGTATTATTGTTTCCAAACTGTGGCTGTGGTGAGACCATAGGTTTTTTAGGTACCACTGAAGTTTCCTCATATGCAGCTTTGCACATGGGATTAAAAGAATGCAAGATGCCATGAAGCCCAGAGCCTGCAGGATTTTCCTTGCAGTAAGCCTGGTACAATTTGCTAGTGTTTTGAAGTACTGAGTTAGTTGCCCCTGTTTTTCTGGCGTAAGATAGGCCATCTGGGTGTTTGTGTCCAAGTTGGCACCCAGGAAAGTTATTTTCTGAGATGGTGTTAGCCTGGATTTCTCTTGGTTGATTGTGTATCCCAGAGAATTCAGTAACCGTGTTGCATAAGCCAGTTGTTCCAGAAGTATGTGCTTGCTGTCCGCTTGGATCAGGCAGTCGTCCAAATAAGGGTAAATTTGTATCCCTTGAAGTCTGCAGTAGGCAATTACTGATGTCAGGCATTTCGTGAATACTCTGGGCGCAGTAGATAAGCCAAAGGGCAATGCAGAGAATTGATAGTGGATTGAACCTGCAAGAAATCTGCGGTATCTTCTGCAGCTACGTCTGATTGGGACATGCAGGTATGCCTGCTTGAGGTCCAATGTTACCAGCCAAAACTCCTTGCCCAGCATGGGAAGAAGCTGCTGTAATGTGAGCATCTTGAATTTTGGTACGAGTAAGAATGTGTTTAGGATGGATAAGTCCAAAATGGGTCTCCAGTCGGTTCCTTTCCTTGGCACCAGAAATAGCCTGGAATAAAAACCTTGATCTTGTTCGTAAGTAGGTACCTCTTGAATAGCTTTCATGTCTATGAGCTTTGAAATTTGTAGTTGTGCCTCTGCCCTTTGATTGTGTGGCAGGTTTGGCATGCCACTCATTTTTGGGAGAGTGTGAAAATGAAATCTGTAGCCTCTGTTTATAACGTCCAGGATACATTTGTCTGTTGTGACAATATGCCAATTTTTTGTAATTAATGCCAGCTTTCCTCCCAAGGGTGCTGCCAGCTGATACTTGCTTGGCATGGAAAGGAGGAAGTCATTGGGTTTGTTTCCTGTATTGTTGTGCACTGTCTTCGCCACCTCTTGGTGCTGGAGTTTGCCATTGCCTGCCTCTATATGATCCTTGTGATTGCCCTCTGCCCTTTGTGCGCCTGTATCTACCTCTTTGGGGCTTGTCCGTGGCTGGAAATGACCAGTTTTTAGAAGGCCAATTTCTGCTAAAAGGTGGTGGTTGAACCTGTAGAAAAGCTTTGACTGTTTGCATAGATTTGGCTTTTTCTTCCATTTTCCGTAGTATCTCCTCAGCATTAGTACCAAATAGCACATCCTTTTGTAAAGGAGCATCTAGTAGTTTAGCTTTCACATAATCAGGCAAGATTTGTTCCCTAAGCCATGCATGTCTACGAATGACTGATCCTGTAACAGCAGCTCTACTTGAGGCCTCTAGGCCGTCATAGCCACATTGTAAGGTGTGTTTTCCCACTTGTTCTGCACTATGCATCATATCCTGCAACTCCTTCAAATCTGGTTGTTCAGGTTGAGACATTTTATTTCTTAATTGTGATAACAGAAACTGCTGATATTTAAGCATATGAAACTGAAAATTTAAGGCCCTCATGGCTAGGGTGGCCGAGGTATATACCTTTTTCCCCCACCTTTCTAAGGATCTTGACTCTCTTTCAGAAGGTAGTGGATTCTTAGCAGTAGAGGCCTTCATTCCCTTGGGGCCTTGAGAAATGGTTTCAGGGTCAGCATTATGGCTTTTGTAAAGAAATTGGTGAGAGTTAGGAACTCTATAGTACCTATCAGGCTTGACTGGGGCAGGAGGCAGGGAATCCGGATTAAGGCAAGCCTCCGAATAAACATCATCAAGTACATCCAAGACAAGAGGTATCGCCAGAGGTCTGTGTTGAGGTAACAAAAGAAATTCCCTCAGTCTTTTCTTGGAATCAGAAAAGTCTTGGCCTTCCCAATGGAAGTGTTCCCTCAAGGTGTGCAAGGTTTCCCCAAAAGAAAAATCCTCAGGAGGAGATACAGAAGGAATGGACTGCTCTGCATCAGAATCTTCAAAGGGGGAGTAAGAGTGTTCCTCCACATCAGAATGTTCTGAAAAAATGGAGCCCTGATCAGAAGAGGGAGAATCTTCCTCCACTCTGGGTTTCTTGTCTGGAGGGGGTTGGGAACCCCTGATAAGAGTAATTAAATCTTCAGCCATTTTAAGCATCTGCTTTTTAGGCATGGGGCCTGGGGATGGGCCCTGTGCAACAGGCCTCTTGGGATGCCTGGCTGATTTGGACTTAGTAAAGGCCTTAATGGAAAAGGAAGATGAGGGTCTAAAGACACCATGGGTGGAAGTGGACCTGTCCACATTAGGAGGCTCAACGCTCACAGTGGCTTCAGCGGTTGTAGTCTGAGTATGGGCCGAGGTACCTGCGGTCTCGGTTACAGAAGACACCACCAAAGAAGTGTCGTCGGTAGTCAGGGACTGCATAGGCATCTCGCTGAGAACCGGACCACGTGTAGCCGGTTTTGGCGTGGTGTCGGTGGGGACCGCGGACCTCGTGTGTCGGTCCTTGTCCTTGCGTTTTTTGGACAAAACGGTAGTCGGAGTCTCAGACGACATTTTATAATCAAAGGCTATACCAAAACGTGTTGGGCGAACTCCGCCCGACGCTTAATAGTGCGTTTATTGAAAGTAGCGCAAAAGCGACAGCCCGAGACGTCGTGGTCTGGGCCTAAACAAGGTATGCAGAGGGAATGGAAATCCTTATGCGTTATTTGCTTCCCACAAGAAATACAATTGTTAACTTTTTCTGACGCCGGACCTAGACTTTGGAATTCGGCCGACCGAGGGACCGCCTGACGGCAGAGAACCCATCTGTGATTACTGCAGCTGTATGCACGATGAACATCATCTAACTTGTGCAGCATATACTCCAACTTTTTAGTATGGCTCTTGAAGAAGGTAGGGAGTTCTATGGATTGGTTAATATTTGTAACGGAACATACCTTTGGAAGGAAAGATGGGTTTTTGTACGTAAAGAGACTATCTGGATGGAAAATCAAGTAAGTTGGTCTGACCGATAATGCTTGCAGCTCTGAAACTCTTCGAGCTGAAGTAACAGCCACGAGGAAAAGTGTCTTCCACGATAAGAACTTTAGGAGACAGGACGAAGCAGGTTCAAAGGGTGGCAACATGAGTTGTGACAGTAACAAATTTAAGCCCCATGGAAAGAAAGGTTTCCTGACGGGCGGCCGAAGATGGAAGGTTCCTTTCATAAAAGGCTTACAAAGTCTGTGAGACATAATGGGAGAACCGTCCTCACCAATATGGAAGTTCGATATGGCCGCCAACTGTACTCTTAGTGTGGAAGTAGAGGCTCCTTCGTGAAAGAGGATAGATAAAAATTCCAATACTTTATGTAAAGGAGCTACCAGGGGGTCTAAGTGTTGGCTAGACGCCCAGTATACAAAGCGTTTCCATTTACTCCTGTAGAGTTTTGTAGTGGAAGCTTTATGAGAAGCAACCAGAATGTGTTGAACTGCCGGAGAAAGTAGATCAGACCTGGCTAGGCAGGGAAGCGGAGCAGCCAAGCTGCTAGTTTGAGGGACTGAAGAGACGGGTGAGGAACTCCCGACGAATGGGTCAGTAGATCTGGTACTGGGTCCAGAATCCACGGTTCCTCTGTTTGATGGGCTCGAAGAAAGGGGAACCATATCTGCCGAGGCCAGAATGGGGCTATGAGTATTATTGTCCTTTCCAGGTTCCTGGCTTTCTGTAGAAATCTGGGAATCAAGGGAGTAGGTGGAAATGCATATAGGAGACCCGGGGGCCAATCGTGTATCAGTGTGTCCCTGGGAACATCCCCCGGAGGGGGTAGAAGGGCAAAGTAGCTTCTGCATTTTTGCATTCAACGGGGAAGCAAATATATCGCAGCAAGGCTGGCCCCATCTGCGGAAGATCTTTTCCATCTGTGGATTGAGGGACCACTCGTGAGGTAACAGGATGGCTCTGCTCAACCTGTCCGCAATGACGTTGGATGACCCCGGGATGTGCGTTGCTATCAGAAAGCGACCCGTGGACTCTGCCCATTGCCAAATTCTCATGGCCTCTCTGCATAACGGGTAAGACCTGGTTCCCCCTTGCTTGTTTATGTACCAGACCACAGACATGTTGTCCGACTGAACTGCTACTGTTCCTAGAGGTAAGAGGGCTTGGAAGTGTTGCATCGCCAGGAACACCGCCCTCAGCTCCAGAACATTTATGTGTAGAGTGTACTCCATGTTGGACCATTCCCCTTGGACTGTTCTTCCCTGAAATAGACCCCCCACCCTATCAGAGAATCGTCCGTGGTTATTCTGGCCGTCAGACTGGGTAGAACAAACGGAAGACCCATAGTGAGATCCTGACTGTACACCCACCATGAGAGGTCTCGTCTGCAAGAGTCTGTTATCAGAATCTCGTGCGGCAGGGGTAAGTGCTGGAACGACCACTGTGCGAAAAGCAGCCACTGGAGGATCCTCATGTGTAATCTTCCCATAGGAACTGCGATCAGGGACGCTGCCATTAGTCCCAAAACTTTCAATACCAGTTTGGCCGGGGCTTTCTTGCTCTGTAGTAGAAGAAGAACCTGTTGTCTCAGGGTTGACGCCCTTATTGGAGGGAGCTTTAGCAGTGTTAATCGTGTATCTAGGTCCGCTCCGATGAATGAAATACGCTTTGAGGGCGATAAGCAAGACTTTTCGAAGTTTATCGAAATCCCTAGGTGGGAACAAAGGTCGACTGTGTAGTCTCTGACTTGTATGAGGCGACGCTCGGTGGTGGTGGTGGTGAGCCAGTCGTCCAGATAGGGAAACACCTGGAATCCTTGTCTCAAGTGAGACGCAACTACTGCCATGCATTTGGTGAATACCCTGGGGGCTGAGTGAGTCCAAAGGGCAGAGCTCGAAACTGAAAGTGACTGGCTCCCAGCCGGAAGCGCAGGTGATCTCTGGACGGTCTGGCCATTTTGATGTGGTAGTACGCGTCTTTGAGATCTATCGAGCACATCCAATCATCCTTCTGTAAGAATGGAAGGATCGACTGAAGTGTGACCATCCGGAACTTTTCCTTCTTCACGAAGGTGTTGAGATTGCTGAGATCTAAAATCGGTCTCCAGTCCCCTGTCTTTTTTGGAACTAAAAAGAACCTAGAGTAAGTTCCGGATCCTCTTTGGTCCCTCGGGACTGGTTGGATGACTCTGTTTTTGAGCAGCTTTGAAATTTCTACAGCTGCTGGGCTTCGCAGATGGGGTGGCACATCTGGAAACCTTCTTTGTTGAGGTGGTGTTGATATGAAGGGGATTTTGTATCCTCTGGTTATAATGCTTTTTACCCAGGAATCCGAAGTAATACTTAGCCAGGCCTGTGGGTATAAAGCCAAGCGACCCCCGACTGCCTCCAGAGCAGGACAGTCGGGCCTCCATTCAGGAGTGCTGGAAAGGCTTCCCAGGGACGGTATCCCTGTCGCCTTGGTTATGCGGACCCCCTCTGCCACTGGGGCGGCATCTTCCATTCCTACCCCCCCCCCCCGCCTCTGGAGGGGGTATCACTCTGTGTGGCTTGGAAAGATCCCTGATTCTTACGGAACCACATTTTCCTGCCTCGTTGCCCTTTGGGGTACGGTCTAGTTGGAGTGGAAAAACGGACCCCGACAGCAGACAGGGTCTTTCCCTCTTGCTCACACCGAGTCAGAGTCTCCTTCACCTTGGGCACCATCAAAGGGGGCGTTGGCAAAGGAAGACTTGAAGGCTTCCGCAAAGGAGCACAGCCGCATCCAGGATTGTCTTCGAAGAGCAATCGCTGAAGCTGCAACTCTACTCGATCCTTCGGCCGCATACGAGATGAGCCTCATGGATGAGTTTAGTATGGAGGAAAGGGTGTTAAGTTGTACTCTTACCTTATCTGAAACAGCATCTGTGTTACCCTGGAGGGCATCTGTCAGCTCCTTGATGAGATCCCTCTGCAGATGTGTGAAATGTGTCAAATAGTTTAGCGAACGCATGGAAAAAGTCGCTGAACTAAAAACGCGCTTCCCGTATCTGTCCATAGTCCTAGAATCCTTATTAGGAGGATGAACAGATGAGGAAGACTCAGACATCAACTTTTTCGTGGCTGCCGCCACCACCAGAGTGTCGACTGGAACTCCCTTGGTGAGAAGTCTTGTCCTGGGGGGGCGGTGATAAATTTGTTTGGTTTTCTAGGGACTGGTTCCACTGTGTCAGGTGTCTCCCACGCCCTTCGAGCAATCAATTCCATTAATTCATCGAAGGGCGGAGTCACCCAGGAGGTAGAAGGTTGAGCCCCAAAAGCCTTCAGCAGCACCGACTCATCCTCAGTGGGGGCTATGGACTGCCAATCACCCCTCTGTTTCAAGATCTCCAGGATGTCCACAAATGACACATCCACAGAGGGTGATTTTGGGGACCCCTCTGCCTGATCCAAGTCGGTGTCAGACGTTAGAGATTCCTGCGGGGAATCTATGTGCCTCCTCTTGCACAACCGTTTCCTCGGGACCTCATCAGAGGGGGCTTCTGGTGAGGCCTCCAAAGAACAGGGGGAATCCTCTGGGGGTGGATGAGGCAATGGGGCTCTACGCTTTGGATGGATCGTGGGGGCAGAAACAGAAAGCGGCCCTTTAGGGGAAGGAGAAGATGCCTATGATGAAGTGGTTGTCTGTGCAGACAATACCTTCCTCATAAGGTCAAACGCCCCTGAACCCTGGGCCGAGGACTCCCCCGGTTCCGAAGAACACGGGAGCATCCCAGACACGAGGGCCGTGGGCTCTGACCCCGAGGACGGAGCCAAGCCAGTCTGCGCCGAGGCCCGAGAGGGAGAGTCGGCACCGAAAGGTCGGTACGACTCTCGGTCCCGGAACCGAGGAGAGACCGTCAGCTCCGCGACTCACCTACCGGTTCCGAAGGAGTCGAAGTCAATGGTGTCAATCATGCAATGGACGGTTTCAGCACCAAGGGCTCCACTATCATCAGGTCATCCTCTCCCGGCTCCGAGAACTGGATGGGTCTCGAAGGAGGACCTGTTGGAGATATGGGGAGGCCTTCTAGTTTCAACACCAATTGGGAGGAAACTGCAATCAACTTGGAAAGGGCCGTGTTTTCCATGAGTTTCTGCATGACACGATCCACAACTGTCTCAGATAACGGTCTGGAAGAACGGGTCGAAAGAGCCGAAGATGGCACTGACCGAAGAATGGACGGTGGCGGCAGCTCCGACACCGGTTCCAAGATCTGGGGCTCAGTGAAAGAAATGTTCGACGCTCGGCCCCGAGGTCTGTGGAACCGGCGAACGAACCTTCGAAGATGAACTCGGAGCCGATGACATGGGCTCCGACATCTTCGACCCCTTCGAGGACTTAGAAGCCTGATCCGAATTGTCTAAAGCCTCTTGAAAGGCAGGCTTAAGCAACCCTCTATCTATAAGCTTCCTGCGTCTATCTGTCTTGACCCTCCCGCTAAAGGAATGACATATAGAGCAATCCTCTTGAAGGTGGAGAGCCAAGACAGTAAACGCAGGACGCATGGTTGTCAGTGATAGACATTTTCTGCCCACACTGACATCTTTTAAAGCTGGATTTTGCTTTCTCTGACATGACTGTAGAAGTAAAGACACTTTACTAGGTTAATAACAAGAAAAAACTACCAATAACTAATTTCTATATATATGTAGAGTAAATATCTATATACGTATAAAAGAACACTCAACAAAAACCACACCAAGAGAAAAAGGGTAGGCCACAAAAAGGTGCCTTAAGAATAATATGAGGAATATTATAATAATAATAATCATACACACACACACTCCTATACTATACCAACTATTAGAAACTTATTTGTACAAAAAAAGAAGTAGCTTATCTGAAAGAAGCAAAAAGTTTTCTCTGGTCCGAGGTCTCTTCGATCCGATCTGTTGCAGCGGCAAACTAGATCTGAGTAATGGCAGGGAGGATTGTGGGATATAGTCTGGTCTCAAGCTTCTCTGAGATGCAGAGCTTTGCGATGCAGCCGACTTGGAGCAGAGGATCGTCTCCGAACCCATGTGTAAGAACAAACGGTGAGATTGAACACTCTCACATTGAAGATCTAGAAGCCATACAAGGGGTTCCCTGGAGAAAAAATGAATGCAGCCAGGAAGCAATTGGCTTCAGTGTGAAATGATGCTACCATCGAGGAGGGGTTCTGGAGGAGGAAGAGTGTGATGGAGATGGAGTGATTGGATCTGAAGTGCTTTAGATCTTAGGAGCCAGAGATAAAAGAGTGGTCAGGGGGTCTCTTCCTTTGCTCCTTGGACTGAACTTTAGACTTCTCCCTTGTTCCTTTTCAGTTTTTCTTCAGCCTTCTTGGCAGACAGGGTCACTCCAGAATTAGCCACTAATGAGGAAGGAAGAAGACCCTTTAAAATCAGTTTATTCCTGTGTTCAACTAAAACCCTAGGGCTAAATGTGGAGCAGATACCACACTATGTCCAAATGGCTGGCTCCCAAACAAACACATTTGGAGCAGGCATCGGAATCGGGGATTTTGTGCCTACAAGATACAAATTTCTTGAAGTCACCAGGCTTGTCAGCCATGTTTCTTGACACGTACTAACTCTGGGACTGTGCAATTTGAGGTAATAAGAAACTTCTTATTCCCACAGTTCTGTTTTCTTATGGATTATTGTCTCTCTAACTAAAGAGAGGAGATGAGGAAGAAATATTAATAAATCCCATTTTTATTAATCTCGGTGCAATATTCACCATATACTCCCCTTCAGTACTGTAGCTGCTTTGAACAGTATGATTATTAGTCTTTAGGGTGGGCTGCAACAATTTTAGAAGGTAATGTACAAGGAATCGCATCACACATTTTTAGTTTGCTTTACTATGTTCCCTTGGCACTGGACCATATGAATTTTGCAGTTAACATCTCTAGTAACCGAAGTAAGAGGGTACACTTGGCTCCCACATCCACCAAGTATAAACTATTTTTTATCATTTGGCAGTGTGTTTTTAGCTGGTGCTAACTCTGATGCCCAGACTACATTCAGTCAGACTACTGCTGGATCAGTTGCTGGGTACTTTGTACAAGTATTTGAATTTTTCTTTAACTCTCCTAAATGGTCTTACTGCTAAGGTATCAGTGGCTGGGCATTCAAGTCCTAGTGAGGTTCTCGTAAAGACATCCTGAAATACCTGAGTGACAGCAAAAATGGTTGCTGGTTTAGGTTCCTCGGTATCTAGTAAACCTAGACATATGGACTGTTTTTATTCTTTGCTTCTCCATCGCCTGCCATCTATATATGCCATTCCTGCCTTTGTATTTTCATCTAAAAATACAATCATGGAGGGGATCCAGCCATCTAGTCAATCATGTGATGATTCCCCCAACAAATGACAATCACTGCTTGAGGGTTAATCACACAATGAGCACAGAGCTGGTTAGCACTTGTTTTCATGAGTAATGTCAGCTACAGAAGACCCTGTCCTCAATGAATTAGGCACTCTAAATGGGTACAGCGCATTCTGACCCCACCAATTCACCCCCGGACAATTCGACTTTGACCATTTTACCCCCGGACAATTGGACCCAAAGTAAAGATTTCTATAAGTATGATATTACTTTACAAACAATTGCAAAAGCTAATTAAAATACTGAAAAACCAATGTATTAAATACACATAAAACAATGAACAGAAGCTACGGACTCTTAACAGTACTACTGATAAAGGTAATCCGTTTGTTATCAGTAGTACTGTTAGAGTTCATAGCTTCCGTTTATCATTTTATGTTTAAAAGCTAAAGTTAAAAAATGTATTAAACATAAGACATTAAAAAAAAAGATTTCCATAGCTATGCATAACAAAGCAAAAGTGCAGACATTAAGAAAAGAAAACAATGTTATTCGAAATAGTCTAATGAAAAAATAATTAATAAGAAACATTATATAAACTAGCATATTTTAAAATAGTATAAAGGTATATAAAACAATATTACAGCAACATTTAAATAAATATTAGATAAGATAGAAATAAAAAAACATGCATCACAATCAAGTAAAAGAACACGACCAACATTTCAAAGCAGACAGCACGTCAAACATGAGGAAAAAAATTGCATGTAATCAACTTAATACAACATAGTAACAAGTCAGGTAAAGCACATAAATATTAATTTTAAAATATATTATTAGCACCATAGAATTTAAAAAGAGACAGAAGCCTGTAAGCCATTTTATAATCAAAATGCTTAAACAAGTAGTGACTTTAGAGAAGTTACGATTTCCATATACACACAAAAAAATATAAAATAAAACAATTATAAAATATTACCATATCAATCCATGTAACAGGAAAATGTTCCGCTAAAAAGTAAATATTTAAATCCAAAAAGTTAAAGAACACAGAAGTAAAAATGAATCGCATGTAGTAAAGATCTACCAACATAAAAGTTTTGCCTATTGACACCTACTGGATGCTAGTAAAACAATCACTTATTTATTTATTTTATTTAGTTATTGTCATTTGTTAACTGGGTTGATCCAACTGAGACAACAGACCGTTTTCAGTGGAGATCCGAGGAGAAAAGCTCAAAATACAACTACAATCATTCAAATAAGAAAGTATAACCCAATTATACAACAAAAAAAATGTTTTGTTTTGTACATGAGTAAAAAAAAAAAGTGAAAGGCAGGAAAAAATATAGTAGTAAGGCTTGAGCAGAGATTCAGTGAAAGACTTCAAAAATTACCTCAAAAAGAAATCAAGAAAAAATAAGTTATGATGGATATCTATACTGCTTTGCGAAATACAACAGGCAATAACATTCTGGAGATGTTACAAAAGAACAGCATATAACTGTAAAGCCAGAATTCATACAAGTGAATCTACAAACAAGGTTCTCAGTATGTTACATGAACACAGTCACGGAAGTGACAGGTTTCATAGTTTAGTACTAGGCTATCTGCCCTGGGACATTTATAAGCCTAGCCATAGTGATGTGGCTTTCACCACCCCATGTAAAGGTACAATAGTGTACAGAATAGATTTAGAATACTGTGCGCCTCTGTCTAGTAGTGACACAGTGAGGACCGCCTTACATAATATAATTAGTTTACTGTGCCTCTGTCTAGTAATGACAGAGATGACCCCCGGGGTAAACCTACGATCTCCCATCCACTCGTCAAGATTTCTCTTGGAGTCAGTGAGGGGCTCTGCCTAACATGAACTAGGATTCTGTTCCAGAGTATGGTAAGCCTCTGAGTTATGAATCTGTCCCTCCAGCATGTCCTATTCATATTTGTGCTGAGGTTTAAATCTTTAGCTCTCGTGGTTCTGATGGATTTGGATTTTTTGAGGTGGAGCATATCCATCAATTCCTGATTGGACATGGCCTTGTACGTCAGGCACAGATCACCTCTGAGTAGGCGGTATGCTACTGAATAGAGCTGGAGTTTCTTTAGTCTGGCAGCATATGACATATGTTGGAGACCCTTGATCCTCTTGGTGAGGTACTTTTGGGGTCTCTCCAGCTGTTGCAAGTGCCGGGTGAGGTACATACCAAATGGGGCACTGTACTCAATCATGGGTCTGACATGGGAGGAGTACAGTGGTACAATGACCTCCTTTGATCTGGATGCAAATCCCTTCATGATAAGGTGGGCAAGGTAGAAAGTCTTTCTAACCACTTTGGCAACGTGGGTGTCAAATGAGAGGTCACTATCGACTTGGGTCCCCAGGTCTCCGACTACTTTTTCCGTACTCAGTGGGTTACTGTCTTTGTGTGATAATTTGTGGGTACTTTGTTTTTCCCAAAGGGGATGACTATACATTTTTTAGCATTTAGTTTAAGGCCATGACTCCGGCACCAGTTGTCCGTTTCAGTGAGGCCTTTCTGTAGGATGTATGTGTCAGCTGGTGTATCGACTATGGTGCCTAGTTTGCAGTCATCTGCGAACTTTGTCAGCCACAACCCTCCCATGTTTGCTTTCACATCTGAGAAATAAATGCCGAACAAGAGGGGTCCCAGGACAGAGCCCTGTGGGACACCACTTGTGACTGGCTTTGAGTCTGACATGGCTCCAGCGATTTTGACTTTATGGGTTCTATCCTTTAGCCAGTTTGCAACCCATCTTGTGACATATGGACTTACATTTAAGCTGTTGAGCTTATCTATGATGCCTGAGTGGGGTATTGTGTCGAAAGCTTTAGCCAAGTCCAGGTAGGCTGTATGGACTGCTTTGCCCTCGTCAATGGCTCTAGTGACTGTTTCAAAAAAGTCAACCAGGTTCAAAAGGCAGGATCTGCCTTTTACAAAGCCGAACTGGGTGGGATCAAGTGTCTGTAGGTCCCCAATGTCTCTGTTTATGAGTTCCATAATGATTCTTTCCATAGCTTTGCAGACCAGGCTGGTTAAGCTTATGGGGCAGTAGTTACCAGGGTCTGTAGAGGTGCCTCCTTTGTGGAGTGGGACCACTGTTGCTGTACGCCAGTGTTCAGGTACATATCCTGTAGTAAGGCAAAGGTTAAATAGCATTTTTATGTGCGGGTTTAGCTCCTCTTGGAGTTCACGTAGCACGCAACCCGGGATACCGTCAGGTCCCATTGATGCTGTGTTTTTATCTTTGCTGAGGGCGGTTCTCACCTGGACATCTGAGATGACTGGGAGGTTACATTCAGCTGGGATAAGTATCTCCTCTTTTGAGGGTGAGGGAGGGGAGAAATTTGCACTGAATCTGTCTGCCAGAATGTTGGCAATATCTGTGGGTTCAGTGTATTTTTTGTCATTGTGAACTAACTCTGAGCATATCCGAGGGTTTCCGCCCAGGTTTCTAACATAGCAGAAGAAGGCCTTGTGGTTATCTTTAGTGTCCATAGCAATTTTTCTCTCAAAGTTGGCCTTGGATGTTTTTATGAGAGAACATAGCTTTCTACTAGTGCTGATCAGAGATGCCTTCTCTTTATGGGATTTTGCTCTGACGTGCAGTAGCTTCCTTCTTTTGCTATACAATTTGTTTATGGCTGGGGTCCACCAGACAGGACGCCTGCACTTGGTGGAGAAGGTCTTGGTTTTATTTGGGATTGCATGATCCATGCTTTCTTGGAGATGTCCATAGAAAGCATTTGTGAAGGATTCAGCATTGTGGGATGTGGTTTCCACAGGCCCAGTGGGCTTAAAGGATACCATCTCAGTCTTAAGAAGTGTAAAGTCGGCTTTTGAGAAGTTTTTCACTGTAGTCTTTTGTGTTGGGGGTGGAGGTGGGATATGTATATCCAGGGTGATTAGTTTGTGGTCAGATCTCACTAGTGAGGGGTATACTTCCGGTGTGGAGCACTTTGTCCCCATGTTTGTGATGATCAGGTCTAGTATATTATCTCCCCTTGTGGGAGAGATGACTAGCTGTTACATTGCATTTGAATTTATGAATTCCAGGAACCTTTGGGCTAGGGTGTTAGGGCTAGAATAATGCACCCAGTCTATGTTAGGGTAGTTGAAGTCTCCCAATATGATGATGTTTGGTGAGACATTCATATCCTCCAATGTCTTCAGGAAGGCTTAATGGGGTTCCTGAGATTGGGAGGGAGGTCTGTAACATGCTACCAGTTGTATAGCAGTTTTGCCTATGGTTAGTTGCACCTGGATGGTCTCTGATGCTTCGTGTGTTGCCACTAACCTGGAGGTGTGGGTGTCCTTGATGAATATGGACACTCCCCCTCCCTTTTTGGTTTGGCCCCAGTTTTGGGGCCGAAAAGCATGGTACGAGGTATAGCCTGGTAGTGCTGGGGTGCTCTCAGGAGCCTTGAACCAGGTTTCAGTGACTGCACAGATATCGATGTTCTCCATACTGAGGAGTGCTTCGAGAGCCTGCATCTTGAGATTTAGACTTCTGGCGTTGAGCAGCATTACCCTTAATTTTTTTCCATTTTTGTTTTCTAAGGAGGTGGGTTTGTCTTTTGAGCCTTGCCTAAAAAAGGCACTATGGGGGTGGCAAGAGCCTTAGCCAATATCCGGAAGCCCAGTGGTGACAGATGCAAGCCGTCCCTTGCGAAGCAGCGTGGCTTGTCCAGCATATCATCCCAAGCAGACAGACATTGGACCCCCCTCTAGAATGACACCAGTAATTGAACCAATTATTAAAGCTGATCATCTTGTCTTTGTAATGTGGCATCATTCTTGGTGAGGGCAAGATGCTGTTCAGGGTCATACCAGCCTGGGCTACATAATCAGAGAGCTCCTCTATGTCTCTTTTCATGTAGTCCAGGGAGGTACGTCTCAGGTCATTCACGCTGGCATGGACAATGATGGAGTCATATTTCTACTTGCTTTGGAGTGACCTGAATGCGTGTGTTATGTGACGGATCCTAGCTCCCGATAGGCAGCTCACCGTTACCCTCTCCTTGTTCAGCCTGGTAAGCGGAACGTCAGTGTGTCTGACTATAGAGTCACCTATTACTAGTGTATCAGGCAGAGTGTTTGGCCTTAAGGGCTGTAATTGTTTGACACACTGATTTACTGAAGTATGTGCTGCATGTGTTGGGTTTTGAGGTGGTGGATTTTTGGGTGTCTGCTTTGGGAGCCTCTGTTGTTTTGGTAAGTTTTTTGTTAGAGCCTCTGAGTATGTCTTTGTGTTATTATGGGTTTGCTTTGCAGTTGTGGTAGGTCTATGTGGGACTGGGTTTGCTGTGTGTGTGGTTACCTTCTCCTCCTGTCTGGTCTTGCCAGTCCTGAGTTGAGAGAGTTCAGCCTCCAGTTTGGCTATATAGTTGCATCTCTCACATGTATTTGTGTTTGTTGGGAGGAGGAGAGGGTTGTCTGTGTACATGAGACAATTGTAGCATTGTCTCAAGATTCCCAGATTAACCAGCTGAACCGGAGAGGAAGCCTGTAATCTACCACTCGACATGCTAGAATATTATAAGGGAGTGCTGTGCCTTTAAGGGAAGTGGGTACTCACAGGGAAGGTAGGTGGATGTAGTGCTTTCTTTAGTTTGAGAGTGCTTACTTTGAAGAGAGGTTTTGAGAACAAGTGCTAGGCTTATAATAAAGCGAGCAGACTGATTATTATAAGAGTAGAGCTTTCTTAAGGGAAAATTTGAAGAGCAGACTTGGCGGAGCCAGAAAAAGTTTAACATTGTTTAACCAGCGCTGCTCTATGAGCACAATCGCGCAAAGCTGCGCAAATGTGGATTTTAAGCAGGGAACTTTAAAAAGAGCTAGAAATGGTCCAAAACAACCAATTACTAGAAGCTCTTGTGCTGAGGTCACTCCTTCAGGGACAGATAGGCTGCTCAAGGCTCCCCACTCCCACTGGTGAGCAAAGAAACTTCTTCCTTCTATCCAAGTAAGGCAATGGACAACACAGGAACTACACCACAGCCCAGAATACAGCAAAGCCTGTATACTGGTCTAAACTAGTCGAGGAGAGGCGGAAAAACAAGGCTATTTTTTTTTTTTGTTTTTGAGATAGAAAGCACACAGAAATGCAGTAAACAGTAATAAATCAGTTACACAGGCTAGCACACTTTAGTGGGCAGCCTCAACAGTTAAATTTAACAAACAAACAAACTTTTGACCAATTTTCGACCAAATGTAACTAAGTGCAGATAATATATAATGCAACAAAGCTAAAAAAAACAGTTTAAGCTTGTTTAAAGTAAGGAAGAGAATGTATTTTAGGTAAAAAAAACAGCAAAAAATACTTAAATCAGGAAAGAAGTCGCTTTTCTCAGTTCTCTGCTGCTAGGACCACTCTCTGCAGGACCACGAGGAGCTGTTTCATAGCCAGAAAAAAATGCTCAGAGGCGGATTTTAAACAGGGAACTTCAGAAATAGAACCATGAAACAACACACTGAAGACGCAATGGAAATTCCTGCAATGATCATTAACACTGCAAAAGAAGAAACTGCAGAAGCAGTGAAAGGTAAACTGACAAAAAGTTATTCAATGAAAATATAATCAGAAGAGAGAAAATTAATAAAGCTCCTGCACAACCCATTGATTTAGCCTCCATAACAATTCCAGAGAAATATAAAATATATTGAAAAAAATGAGAACTTTCTTCTATTCAACTCCGGGGAAGGAGATAAAAGAATTTTAATATTTGGACGAGAAACAAAGTACAGTTGTGTACACTTACCATAAATTTAGATGTTCAAGTGTATTCACTGTTGCAGTCATTACATTTGGGTAATCTGGTGGCAGGTTGCCCTCAGTCGGCCTGAATATCAAAGTCTTGGGTCCTGCGTCGGTTGCTGTCTCCTCAGGTTGTCAGGGGTATAAAACATACAGCCGACGCCATTTTCTTTAGTTTTTCTTGCCCCAGATGTCAGCTGCCCCCCCCCCCCAAATGGGGAGCAAAAAAAAAAAAAAAAAAAATATATATATATGCAATTGTAACAACATAAACGTTACCTTCATCTAAAAGCAAATACACCACAAAGGCTGTGGAATATAGTGAAGGAAAGAGAAGTTCTAGAAAAAAGGGGGATGGCGGGTGGGTAACCCGGACTGCAACAGTAAATACACTCGAACATCTACATTTATGGCAAGTGTACACAACTGTACTATGTTCTTCGTGTTTCACTGTTGCAGTCATTACATTTGGGTAGAATCCCAAAGCTATGGATGGGAGGCTGGAACTAAATAGCATTAGGAGCGGCAATAAGGACCTGCAGAACTGTAGTGCCAAAGCCTGCCCTGGACTTAAGAGAAGAAAAGCAAATGATAATGCTTTGTAAAAGTATGAAGAGAGCTCCAAGTAGCAGCTTCTAGAATGTCTTAGATTGGCACCCCTCTGAGAAAAGCTGCTGAGGTAGATGCAACCCTGGTGGAATGTGACCCGATTCCCTTGGGCACCGGTTTACCATGACGCAAATAGCAGAAACGAATGCAGTGGCTTATCCACTTTGAAATAGTCTGCTTTGAAACAGCCTTCCCCTCTGATCCCACAGCAAATGCCACCAGTACCTGCTCAGACTTTCTTAGAGATTTGGTCCTGTTTAAGTAAAATCTTAGTTGTCTGTGTACGTCCAAGGAATGCAGAATCCGCTCCCCCTTGTTATGTGGATATGGGTAAAATGTTGGCAGGTGAATAGTTTGGTTGAGCCACACTGGATACCACTTTAGGCATAAAGGAAGGATTGGTCCTGAGGGACACCCTGTCCGGCTGAAATGTAATAAAAGGCTCCACAGCCATGAGGGCCTGTAGTTCTGAAACCCTTCTAGCTGAAATGATTGCCAGAAGGAAAGCTGTTTTCCCAAGATAAAAACTTTATATCCGCAGTAGCTGCTGGTTCAAATGGAGGCAGGGTGAGCTTTTCCAACACAAAATTGAGGTTCCATGTAGGAGTTGGTGATCATCTGTGGGGTCCTTACATTTCTGGCCCCTCTAAGACACTGTTTTAGCAGAGGATGAGAAAAGATGGGAGGCTCTGTGTTGTAATGAGCCGAGATGGCAGAGGTATGGATTTTTATTGATGAAAAAGACAGGCCCTTGTCAAGCATCTCAGTCAAGTATTGTAAAATCTGAGGAATATTTGGGTTTGCTGTGTCAGTCCCTTGTACTTGGTTCCAAGCACATAATCTCTTCCATTTATCAGCATAAGATTTTCTAGTACTACACCTTCTGGCTTCCAAAATGACATTCATCACAGATTTACTGAGTGGTTTTGTTTGAATAATTACATGATCAGCCATGCTGCCAGGTTCAGAGTTTGGAGCTGACTGTGCAGAATTTGATTGCTCTGCTGAGACAGTAGATTAGGTATTTGAGACAAGTAACAAGAAGGGAGTTGAGACATATTCCTTAGAACTGGGAATCAGTGCTGGCGAGGCCAGTCTGGGGCAATTAGGATCATTTTTGTTTTCTCCTGTCTGACTTTTAGTAAGACCTTGGGAAGAAGAGGCAGAGGAGGAAAGGCGTAGACTGATAGGTTTTTCAAACTGAAGGATACAGCATCCACTTTCCATGCTTGTCTGCGTAAGTCATTGTGCAGAATTTGTCCAGTTGATAATTTTGGGGAGAGGAAAATAGATCTATGTCTGGACTCCCCCATTTCTCGGTTATCATGCTGAACACTTGTGGATCCAGTTTCCACTCATGGGGTCCATAAGATTTTTGCTTAGGTCGCCTGCCAGAGCATTTTGTTTCCCTGGCAGGAAATGAGTAAGTCAAGGCTGTGTCCCACAATGCCATGGCTA
Source organism: Protopterus annectens (assembly GCF_019279795.1). NCBI lineage: Eukaryota > Metazoa > Chordata > Ceratodontiformes > Protopteridae > Protopterus > Protopterus annectens. The sequence goes on from NC_056745.1 coordinate 926,866,723, forward strand.
GTCTGCAAAGGGGGTAGGAATGTGCACCCCCCCTGCTTGTTTATGTACACCATAACCGTGGTGTTGTCCGTCTATCAGTAGTTGTCCTGGATGAAGTAAGTCCTTGAAGGCGGTCAGGGCATTCTGAACAGCTAACATCTCTTTCTGGTTGATATGCAGATGCATTTGTTTTGGGCTCCATAAACCCTGAATGCATCTCCCCGCCAGGTGGGCCCCCCAAGCATAGACTGATGCGTCTGTAGTTAGGGTTTGGGTGGCAGGGGGTAGAGTGAAAGGCTGTCCCATGTTCTGGTGACATGTCTGCCCACCAAAGAAACTCCTGTTGTAGAAAGGGAATAAAAGGAATCATTGTTTCCAGACTGTGACTATGTTGACTCCATAAACTTTTTAGATACCACTGTAGTTTCCTCATATGCAGTCTTGCATATGGAATTAGTAGAATGCAGGATGCCATGAACCCCAAAGCCTGCAGAATTTGTCTTGCAGATAACTGGGGTTTTGTTGCCCTCTGTTTGAAGTAAATAGTCAGTTGCCTTTGTTTGTCTGGCGAAAGGTAAGCCATCTGGGCAGTTGTACTCAAGCTTGCACCCAGGAATGTAATCTTTTTAAAGGGTACCAGTTGTGATTTATTTTTGTTTATTGTGTACCCTAGGCATGTTAGAAGTCTTTTTACAAACGCCAGATGCTGAAGAAGAATGCCCTTGTTTTCTGCTTGAATGAGACAGTCGTCCAAGTAAGGATAGATTTGTATGCTTCTTTGTCTGCAAAATGGAATTACTGTTGCCAAGCACTTTGTAAAGACCCTGGGTGCAGTAGAAAAGCCAAAGGGCAGTGCAGAGTATTGGTAATGCATAACACCAGCCTTGAAGTGGAGGTATCTTCTGCATGATTCCCTTATTGGGATATGCAGGTATGCCTCTTTTAAGTCTAGAGTCACTAGCCAAGTGTTCTTGCCCAGCATGGGCAGAAGCTGTTGCAAAGTCAGCATTTTGAATTTTGGGATGTCCAGGAATGTGTTCAAAATCGATAAATCTAGTATTGGGCACCAGGTATTGTCTTTTCTGGGTACCAAGGACAGTCTTGAGTAAAACCCTTGCCCTTTTTCCTGTTCTGGTACTGGATGAACAGCCCCCATATCCATGAGGGACGTAACTTGTTTCTGTGCCTCTGCCCATTGATTTTTTGGCAGATATGGCCAACTGTTTGGAATTGGCAAGGTATGGAAATGAAATCTGTATCCCTGGGATCTTCTTCTTTCGGCTTTTCCCAGTTAGGGGTCGCCACAGCGGATCATCTGTCCGCTCATGATTGGCAGTGGAGTTTTACAATGTTGAGTTGCCAGCCCGGCGCCCAACCTTCCACAGAAGGCGCACACTCACACCTAGGGTTAATTTAGAGTGTCCAATCCACCGACTGCATGTCTATGTTTAATACCCACTTGTCCTGGGTTATCAACTGCCAATTTCGCGCATGAAGTGCTAATTTTCCCCCTAAGGGGGCTGCCAAAAGATAAGTGCTTGGTGATGGCAGAGGGAAGTCATTTCGACTCTTTACTGTAGGATTGTGCTTTGTTTCCTTCAGATTTGGAGGTAAAGGCACCCCCATTGCTTTGACCTGTAAGAACCATGTGATTGGTATCTAGAGCCTTTTGAGTGCCTGGATTTGCCCCATGAGGCTCTGTCGGACACAGGAAAGGACCAATTTTTTGTAGGCCAGTGTCTACTGAATCTTGGTGGCTGCACTTGTAAGAAGTCTTTTACAGTTTGCATAGACTTAGCTTTGTCTTCCACTTTCTTTAAAACCTCTTCTGCCTTATTACCAGAGTATCATGCTGTAAAGGTGCATCTAACAATTTAGCTTTAACATGATCAGACAGATTTTGCTCCTTGAGCCAGACATGCCTTCTAATCACAGATTCAGTAACTGCGGCCCTGCCGGAGGCCTCGAAGAAATCAAAACCACATTGCAGAGTATGCTTTCCAACCTGTTCTGCTGCATGCAATAATTCCTTCAATTCTTTATTTTCCACATTCAGAAATCAACATCATTTTCTGTTTCAATAATCCCATAACATGCTGTTGATATTTAAGCATATGAAACTGGCAGTTTAAAGCCCTAATTGCAAAGGTTGCAGACGTATAAACCTTCTTTCTCCATCTATCCAGTGCCCTGGAATCTCTATCAGAGGGGGTAGGATTCTTAGCTGTTGAGGCCTTTACTGGGACCCTGTGAGATGGTTTCAGGGTCAGCAGCAGGATTTCTGAATAAAAATTTGTGGGATTCAGGAACCCTGTAATATCTGTCTGGCTTACTAGGAGCCGCAGGTAGGGAATCTGGAGCCTTGCTTGATTCCGAAAACACATCAACAATGTCTAATACAGGAGGTATGGCCAAAAGCCTATGCTGACGAAGAAGGAAATCCCTAAGCCTCCTTTTTGACTCTGAGAAATCCTGACTCTCCCAATGAAAATGTTCCCTCAAAGTATGCAAGGTTTCTCCAAAAGAATAATCTTCAGGAGGACATGCAGATGGGATGGATTCTTCTGCATCTGAATCCTCATAGGGTGATACAAAAAATTCCTGATCAGAAGAGGAATCAGAAGAAATAGAAACCTGATCTGAAGATTCAGTCAGTGTCTTGCCTAGGCCTCTTATCAGGGCGGGGTTGGGAACCCCTGATCAAGGTAATTAAGTCTTCAGCCATTTTGATCATCTGTTTTTTGGGCATAGAGTCCCGAGCACGTGGCTCATGCGTCGTTTGTTTAGCCTTAGAAGTTGCTTTTGTGTCTGTTTTTGAAGCTGGCGTCAGTTTTATATAGAAATGCTGAGGCCTGAAAACACCCTCAGAAGCCGGTACCTGCTCAGCAGCTCCGGACCAATCCGAGGGAGAGACATCCGCGAGTACAATACTCTGAGAATCTCGAGGCATGTCGGACTCCACATGGGTCTCGGTAGAGGCGTGTGATGTGAAAGTGGGTATCAAGGGCTGTGAAAGCGCCTCACTGAGTACCGGCGACTGGCTTAGGAGAAGCTTTGTCGTCGGTTTTGGACCTCAACGGTCTGTCTCTGTCCTTTACTTTGCATTTTTGGTGAAATCCGGTAGTCGGATTACTATCTGACGACAATTCAGGGTAGTTAAATCTGTTTCCAAAATATTTTGAAGCAAAGATATACCGATGCTTAATAGTGCGTTGGTTAAATCTAGCACAAAACTGACAGCAAGGCACGTTATGATCTGGGCCTAGGCAAGGAATACAGTACAAATGGAAATCCTTATGAGGTATTTGCTTCCCACAAGTAATGCAATTATTAACTTTTACTGACATTGGTAAGGAGCAAGAAAAAGTTTCCCCAATGGGGTACTTAGCTTTAATAGAAGACTTTGGTTCTGAAACGCGAATGCGAAAATTTCAAGAGTCGGCCGACCGGCACTTGCGAACTGCTTCTGCTTCGGGCACCGTGCGGCAAGAAAGACTAAAGAAAATGGCATCGGCTGCATGTTTTATACCCCTGACGACCTGAGGAGACAGCAACCGACGCAGGACCCAAGACTTTGATATTCAGACCGACTGAGGGAAACCTGCCAGCAGATTACCCAAATGTAATGACTGCAACAGTGAAACATGAAGAACATCTAGTACATAAAGCCATCTAATAAAAAAACTATTCATAGAATATTCAAAATAGCATCAAAACTAGTTTCTCGGGTGTGCGTAATAATGAGGGAGTGAAGCGGATTCATTATACCAACAGCTTACTGTCTATTACCAGACAAGCGAAAATAAAGCTATTAAAGAATGTTTCAAGGAATAAAAGACATTTGGCCAAACCTCTTACCAAATTCAATTTCAACAGATTATGAAGTAGCCATATTAAATGTTATTAAAACAACATAGCCACATGAACTAGAGAATGCCATAGGGGATTTAGCAGAATACATACCAGAAACACTGCAACCAGTTCTAATCTAGTTTGAAGACAACCAATCAAAAAAACTGAAAGTTCCAAACCAAAAAACAAGGAAAAGAGAAACCTTTCAGGTCCAAAACCTGAGAACTCTGTTGAAAATTGAAATGTCTTAACCAACTGGCGAAATAGCTTAAAAATAACTGTAATAATTCAATGTCCAATGTGAACAATAATAATGATAATCCAAACGATATAACTTCGGACAAGCCAACTGCTTTAATGAAACGAAAAAACAAAATAGTCACAAGCGCTTTCGCCCGGCAGTCTTCCATCTGGGAAGTTGTGCTCAAGCTTGCTCTCAGGAATACAATCTTTTGGCTGGGCACCAGATGTGATTTCTTTTCGCTGATGGTGTACCCCCAGAGAAGTTAGAAGTCTTTCTAAAAATGCCAGGTGCTGAAGAAGCAATTCCTGACTGTCCGCCTGAATCAGGCAATCGTCCAAGTATGGATACATTTGAATTTTTCTCTGCCTGCAGTATGCAATGGCTGGAGCCAGGCAATTTGTGAATACCCTGGGTGCAGTAGATAAGCCAAAGGGAAGTGCAGAGAACTAATAGTGCACACAGCCTGCCCTGAAACTTAAATATTTCCTGCAAGGTTCCCTTATGGGGCTATGCAGATGAGCTTCTTTTAGGTCTAGGGTGACTAGCCAGACCACCTTGGGTAGCACAGGAAACAGCTGTAGTAGTGTAAGCATTTTGAATTTTGAGACCACCAGGAAGATGTTGAGAACAGACAGGTCCAGGACAGGGCACCAACAGCCCTCTTCTGGGCACCATGAACAGTCTGGAGTAGAAACCCTGTCCTCTTTGCTCTATTGGAACAGGTTGAATAGCCCTGATACTGAGAAGAGAAAATACTTACCTTTGTGCCTCTGCCCACTGGTTTGGAGGAAGGTCTGGCAACCCGCTTGGGTTGGCAGTGAGTGGAAGTAGAATCTGTATCCCTGGGATACAATGTTTAGGACCCATCGGTCCTGGGTAATGGACATCCATTTTTTTGCATGCAGGGCGAGTTTTCCTCCTAGGGGTGCAAGTACTTGGGCATGGCCGAGAAGGATGCTAGACAAGTCATTGTGAATTTTTTCCATAAGGGGGTGACTTACCACTCCCTGTTTATGAGGGCGGAGCACTCCATTGTTTAGATCTCTGTGTACCCTGAGACTGCAGCCTTGGTGGTCTGTTGCCCCTGGGTTTGGGCTGAGAAGACCTGGTAGGGACCAGAAAGGACCAGTATTTTGAAGGACAATGCCTACTGAATCTAGGTGGCTGTACCTGTAAGAAATCTTTAACGGTTTGCATAGATTTAGCTTTTTCCTCCCTCCATCTTTTTAAGAACCTCTTCTGCTTTTGTGCCAAACAAACATTCCTGGTTTAATGAAGCATCTAGTAATTTTTCTTTGACATGGTCTGGCAAGATTTGTTCCTTCAGCCAGGCATGCCTTCTCAGTACAGACCCAGTGACAGCAGACCTGCAAGATGCTTCTAAGGCATCAAAACCACACTGCAAAGTATGTTTACTGACTTGGTTTGAATAATGCATTAACTCTTGTAAATCTTTATTTTCTGCAAAATCTGGAAGCAACAACATTTTTTGTTTAATTAGTTCCATACTTCAACATGTGAAGCTGTCAATTTAAAGCTCTGATGGCAAGAGTTGCAGAGGTATACACCTTCTTGCCCCATCTGTCCAAAGCCCTCAAGTCCCTGTCCAAAGGGGTAGAATTTTTGGCTGTAGTAGCCTTAATACCTTTAGGTCCCTGAGAAATGGTCTCTGCTCTGAATCCACAGTGGGATTCTTAAAGAGAAATTTGTGAGAGTCAGGTACCCTGTAGTACCTGTCAGGCTTTCTAGGAGCTGGTGGTAAAGTATCAGGAGTAAGACTGGATTCCTTGAAAACATCATTTACAATATCCAGGACAGGGGGTATAGCTAGAGGCCTGTTCTGAGGCAAGTCTAAAAATTTATTGAGTCTCTTTTTGGACTGTGGGTAGTCCTGGCATTCCCAGCGGAAATGCTCTCTTAAGGTATGCAAGGTTTCACCAAAAGAAAAGTCCTCGGGGGGGGGCAAAGGGAATGGAATCCTCTGCATCTGATTCCTCATAGGCAGATAAGGGTATGTCCTGGTAATCAGAGGGATCAGAGTCATCGGACTCATGGGTCTGTTGAATCAGAAGGGAAATCAATTCTTTGTCTTTTAGAGGGGGAAGGCTGGCTTCCCCTAATTAGAGTTATAAGGTCTTCAACCATTCTAAGCATTTATTTCTGTGGCATGGGAGCTTGAGCATGCGCTTTGGTCATCGGTTTTCTAGGTGTTGTGCGAACTCTGGGCCTGAGAAACTTGGCCGTTTTAATCTGAAACAAAGCAGTCGGTTTAATACGAACATTGGAAGGTCGGAATACACCCTCAGATGCCAGTGCCTGCACAGCGGCTCCAGACCCATCCCAGGTAGAGACATCCGCAGGTTCCATAATTGAAGAAGCATCTCGCGGCATACCAGACTCTGAATGGGTCTCAGCAGAGGCCTGTGAATCTGTAGAAGCGGTTATCAACGGCTGCACCGGCGGACTGGTGACTAGCTTAACGGAAGCATCGTCAGCAGTTTTGGACCTATGCAGTCTGTCTCTGTCTTTATCCTTATGTTTTTTTGGCAGATCGGTAGTCGGATGGCTTACCAAAGCCATTTTGGAATACGGAGAACGAGAATGAAAGAATTTAGCAACAAAGATAGCCCGATGACAAATAGTTCATGAGTTAAACGAGGCATAAAACAGAGTGAGGGATGTCGTGGTCTGGGCCTAAACAGGTGACGCAGTAAGAATGAAAATATCTGAGGTATTTCCTTTCCACAGGCAAGACAACTGTTAACTTTTTCTGACATCGGTTAGAGCAAGAAAAAGAATCCCCAACGGGGTGCTTAGCTTTAGAAGACTTCAGGTTCGAAACTCGAAAAACGAAAATTTCAGGTAGCGGCCGACTGGCACTTGCGAACTGCTTCTGCTTCGAGCTCCCGCGCGGTAAGAAAAGCTGATGTAATGGCATCAGCTGCATGTTTTATACCCCTGACAACCTGACATTATGGAAGAGGAGACAGCGCAGAACTCCCAAGACTCAGGTATTCGGGCCGACTGAGGGCTACCTACAGGCAGATAACCCAAGTGTGATGACTGCAAGTGAAACACTAAGAACATCAATATTTCCTCCAAATACTTGGACAGTGTATAAAAGAACCTCAAACGGGGAACATTAACCAACAACTATGTAGAAGCAACTCATAGAAAAATGCAAACAGAATTCTGAGTAGATCATCCAACAATTTGGGAATTTATAGATGGTATTCATAAAATTCAACATGGAAGAGATCAAGATTCCGAGGCATTTATCAGCAGAGCAGAACCACCAAAAAAAAAAAAGGAAAAAATATCAAACAAATAATCAAAGACTACTAATATTAGCAAGCGATCGTGCCAATCGAACAAAATTAAAATACTTACATGGAGTAGCTCACAATATCTTAATAGGCTAACTGAAAGAAATAAAAGGCATATTAACTTGAAGATTTGAATAAGAAACTTATTTCATTTTAAACATAATAAACCCTGATATTAAAAAATTTAATATTAACATAATAAACTGAATTAAATAACATACTATAAAATTAAAAATCTAATTAAAACGGTGCTTAATTTCTCATTTGAAATATGTTAAAACTGGTTATTAATTACATGTTAGACGTTTATGTATTACATTTATACTAACCAATGAAATGATTAAATAAATTAACAATAACATTATAAAAATAAAATATATTTAAAATCAAAGACCATCAGTTTATTTATTGTATACTCGAATAATTAATAAAATACTGAAAAAGTAATTATTAAAAGGTATTAGGGGTCGAATAGTCCTTGGTCAAACTGTCTAAGTATTCCCATAGACAATAAATATACATTTAAACATGAAAGTGTATACAACTGCATAGGGGTAGAATCATCCGGGGGAGAACTGTCCTGCTTCCCTCTAAATCTCCTGCAAGGAGCTTGTAATGGTAGATATACTCAACAGCACATACAAAGGCAACCCCCCACACACACACACACACACACACACACACACACACACACACACACACACACACACACACACACACACACACACACACACACACACAGTGACAGAGGTAAGCAGTCCCTGCTCTTTCATTCTTCGCTTTCTTCCCTGCGTAGTTCATCCAGCACTTGGATTACTTGATCCTAAATTATTTGGGTCATTCTCCAGATTCATCCTTCCATGCCACTCAGCAGTTTCTCAATATCATTTGAGAGAGTTGGAAAGTTAGTTATTCTGCTACCCACGAGAAGTGCCCAAGCATTACATATTTCCTGAAACGGTATATCCACCCTCATAACTATACTTTATTCGTGTCATTCTGAAAATAATTCAACATGGTTGCCTGACAGAAGCTTCACAGGGACAGTCCAAAATAGGCTGTTAAACAACCAAAGTAATGCATTACATAAAGCAGGGAAATCTGTAGAGACTGTTTTCTCTCCACCATTTTTTGTTAGATTCTGCCACATTTAAAGTTGAATGTCCACATCTACCCACCTATAAAACAATAAGTAACAAAAACTTCAACCTTAATAAATTCTTAGAAGCACTTAAATTATGCAATTGGTCAATTCTAAAACTAACACCACTAGATGAGGTAGTAACACACTTTAATAACACATTCCTGGCCATCCTTGACAACCATGCATCTGCACGCTCTTTTAGAATTAAAACAAAAATTGCTCCCTGGATCACTAAAGAAACCAAACTAAAGATCATCCAAAGAAATAATGCCTGGAACACCTGGCACTCCTCTAAAACCCCACAAGATCAACTCAAATTCGGACAATATAGGAATGGTACAAAAAAATCCATATTACTAGACAAAAAAAAAAAAACTTTCTGCTATCTACAGCAGAAACACCACAACAAGCCACAGAAGTTCTGGGCAGGTATTAAACTCCTCCACCCAGGGCAATCCACAACTCCAACCCCGTCAGCCCCAACCCAAATATCACCAGTCCACTGCCAACACCTTCAACAGTTTCTTTACAGAAACCATCCAGGCCCTTGCTAGCAAACTTAAATCCACTTGTCCTAACGCTGAAACCTCTAAACCCAGTGACATTCTCTCCTCCAGCTTCCAAAAAGTTCAGACTTCACTCATTAGAGCCCTAATTAAAAAACTCAAACCAACCACCCTTTCAGCTGACATCCTCCCCCTGCAGACTACCTGCAAAAAGCTGCTGATGTTGTAGAATTCAGTCTCTACTTTGACAAACAGAACCATAACTGAAGCCTCTATCTGGAAAATATCGCGTCATACCACTCCAGAATGGAAGCAGCTCCACTGAGCTGTCAAACTACAGACCAATAGCTATCCTTTTCCCTCTGGCTAAAATTATGGAAGTGTGAATCCATAAACAAGTATTACACCACCTTATTCAAGGTAGTGTAATAGTGGCCAACTCCCAGCATGGATTTAGACCACAGCACATTACCACCACAGCCCTCCTCTCCTTTTCTAATGTCATACATTTCAACCGTTACAACAACAAACTATTTTCTGCCCTGTTTCTCGATCTTTCCAAGGCCTTCCACATGGTTAACCACCAGCTAACTCTTACTTACCCTAAAGAAAATATCCCTAAACAACCATGCCATACAATGGTTTCAATCTTATCTTAGTGGAAGACAGCGGGCTGTTCTTTGGCAGGACAAACTCTCCACCCTTCTCCCAGTTACCCTTGTTGTCCCTCAAGGATCCTTATTAGGTCCCCTTCTTTTCCTCCCTCTATCAATGACCTCCACACTGTAATCCCAGATGCAACCTGTATACAATATGCCGATGACTCCACCCTGATTTGCTCAGCCTCTACCCCTACAGATCTCCTTAGTTTAACCCAGAAATCCTTTAATACAGTAGAAAATTGGATCTCTAATCAACAGCTGATATTAAACCCTAAAAAAAAAAGCTATTACTCTTCTCCCCTACTCGCAAATCCTCTCAACCTTCGTTTACTACAACATCTAACAATGGGACCATAATCTCACCAGATATGTACACCAAACTCCTGGGTGTTATAAGACAACAGCCTCAAATATGATATGCACGTAAACCAAACTATTAAAACCATTAATAAAAATTTTGGCTCCCTATACAAAAAAAAAGAAGTTATGCCTTACCATAACGTTCCATCTGTATTGTTAATCCTCGTTCAGTCATTACGTATGGGTATCGTTTCCGACCTCAGAACCGAGCCGGCCATCTTCCAAGCTCACGTCAGCTACAAACTCTCGAGCTAAACTCTTATCCATAATTCCCCTCTCCCCGTTACCTCAGACTGAGTTTGCAAGTCAAAAGAAGGTAGAGGCTACCTCTGGTCAAATGACCTAAGAGAACCAGATGGTGAGATCCACTAGAAGCCACAGGAGGGGGAAGTAGGACGGGTTGTAATGACTGAACGAGGATCAACAATACAGATGGAAAGTTATGGCAAGACATAACTTCTTTATCTGACATTGTTAATCCTCGTTCATTCCTTACGTATGGGACAGAGTCCCCAGCTACCTCTATTCCTGGGAGGCTCTCATGGAAGGACATTCCTGAGCACCATAGAACCAAAATATGCTCTTCCTCTGAAGGCCAAATCCAACTTGTAATGATTGATGAAGGTATGAGGCATAGCCCAAGTTGCAGCTGCACAGATGTCATGTAAAGAAGCTCTGGCATGGAAGGCAGCAGAAGTTGCCACCGACCTTGTAGAATGAGCCTTCACAGGCAATGGGATATTACGTTGTGTATAAATGAAGGTCACATAGTCTTTCAACCATCTAATTAATGTGACCTTAGCAACAGCAGATCCTAATATAGGTCCAGAATACGCCAGAAATAATTGGTCAGATTTACGAGAGGACCTAGTCCTGTTGAAGTAAAAGCAGATTTGCCTGTGAATATCTAGGGTATGTAGGCAATACTCTCCTCTGTTTGAATGGTTGGGAAAGAAAACTGGCAATTCAATGGTTTGATTAATGGACATTTCAGAGATCACTTTTGGCAGAAATTAAGGATCAGTTCTCAAAGACACTCCTATCTCTATTAAAAATCAAGCATGGACTCTTGTTGCATAAAGCTTGAAGCTCAGAGATACGTCTGGCAGAAGTAATGGCAACCAAAAACAAGGTTTTCCAAGTCAAATATTTGAGGTTGAGGTTGCAAGAAGAAGCTGGTACGAAGGGTGGCATTGTCAGAGCTTGTAGAACTAACAACAGGTCCTATGGCTGAAAAGGTTCTCTAAAAAGGGGCTTCAAATGATTCACACCTTTTATGAAGGTCTTGTATAATTTGTGCGACAAAAGAGTGGAGTCTTAGACACCCTCATGGAAATTAGATATTGAAGCCAAATGAACTCTAATGGTAGAGGCCGACAGACCCGACTGAAATAGGTCGGCCAGATATTCTAGTATTATCGACACAGGTGCTGAGAAGGGATCTACTTGTTTTTCTTTCAGCCAACAGGTAAATCTTTTCTACTTGCTTAGATGATTATTTCTAGTGGAAGACTTATGAGATGCAATAAGAATGTCCCGTACTGGTAAAGAAAGATCATTCTGTCTGGCAATCAAGGGAATTGGAGGAGCCAAGCTGTGAGCTTCAGGCTGTCCAAGTTGGGATGAATCAGGTTCTGTGGATGTGAGATCAACTCGGGGGTTGGATGGAGAATCCATGGTTGATCTAGCAGTTGAGGTCAAAGGAAGGGGAACCAAATCCGATGAGGTGGGAATGCATAAAGACGACCCGAGGGCCAATCGTGGTCTAGAGCGTCCCTGGGTGACTTCCCTGGAGGGGGGAATCAGGGCGAAGTAGTTGCTGCATTTGTAGTTGGTCGGGGACGCAAAGTGGTCGCAGCAAGGAAGGCCCCAGTGGTGGAAGATCTCCACCGCTATCAAGGGATTCAGGGACCACTCGTGAGGTTGTAGAATGTACCTGCTGAGTCTGTCTGCTATCACGTTGGAACTCCCAGGAATGTGCGTTGCTAAAAGAAAACAGTTGATAGTCATCACCCATTGCCATATTTTCATGGCCTCTCGACAAAGGGGGTAATATTTGGTTCCACCTTGTTTGTTGATGTACCAGACCACTGCCATGTTGTCTGAGTGAATTGCAATCGTCCCAGATGGCAGCAGGGGATGGAATGCTTGCAAAGCCAGAAGCACCACCCTCAGCTCTAGAACATTTATATGCAGTAGGGCCTCCAATTCGGACCAAGTGCCTTGGACGGTCTGTCCCTGACATAGCCCCCCACCCCCACCCAATCAGGGAGGCATCCGTGGTCACTGTAGCCTTGGGTTGTTGGGGGAAGAAGGTGCGAGACCATTGTGACGAGTTGTGGGTCATCCACCAACATAAATCCTGTTTGCACCTGTGGGTTACTCGAATCATGGCTGAAAGAGGATGCTGAAAAGGATACCATTGGGTGAGCAGTAGCCATTGTAGAAGCCTCATATGAAACCTGGCCAGGGGAACAATGGTGATGGAGGCTGCCATGTAACCCAACAGCTGTAAGACAGAGTGAGCTGTGGATTTCTCCCTTGAAAGGATTGGGATCAGTTGTTGCTTTATCCTTAGAATTCTGTGCTCTGGAATGGATGCTCTGCAATTATTTGTATCCAAGATGACCCCTATGAATTCTGTGGACTGAGATGGGGTGAGATTAGATTTTTGCCAGTTTATGGTTATGCCTAGCCTTTGTGCAGCTAGGAGAGAGTATGCCAGGGTTTCTTCCAATAGATGTCTGGTGGGGGCGGAAATGAGCCAGTCGTCTAGGTATGGAAACACCTGGAATCCTTGTAGTCACAAGTGAGCTGTGACGACTGCCATGCACTTTGTGAACACTCTGGGGGCTGTAGAGAGTCCGAAGGGCAGTACTCTGAACTGGTAGTGACTGGCTCCCAAACGGAAGCACAGAAATCTTCTTGATGGCCTGTCCACTTTTATGTGGTAATATGCATCTTTAAGATCTATCGAGCACATTCAATTGTCTTTTTCCAAAAGCGGAAGGATAGACTATATTGTGATCATCCGGAATTTCTGTACTCTCACAAACTTGTTCAATACACTCAGATCCAAAATTGGTCTCCAGTCCCTGGTTTTCTTTGGCACCAAAAATAAATAGTCTTGAGTAGAATTCGGATGCTATCTGGTCTGGAGGGACTATTTGGATGACTCTTTCTTAGCAGCTTTTCTATCTCTAGTGCTGCTTCTTCCCTTTGACTGGGTGGAAACATTGGGAAGGTTTTTTGAAGGGACGGGACAAAGATCGAAAAGTATATGATAACCTCTGGTTATAATCCTTTGTACCCAAGAATCGGTGGTGATGGTTAGCCAGGCAGAAGGGTACAAGGATAAATGACCCCCAACCACCTCTAGAGGAAAGGAGTTGGGCCGCTCTCCAGGAGTGCTGGTAGGATTGGCCAGGAAGAGAGTCCCTGGAACCCTGGTTACGCGGACCCCCTCTGCCCCGAAAGGGGCGTCTTCCCTGTGAGTTTCCCCCTCTGCCTCTAGGGGAGAACTCGGCCTGTGTGTCACGGAAAGGACCCTGAGATTTCTTGAATCATATCTTCCCACTCTTTTGGTTTCGGGAGAACGCACGTTGAGGGGAAGAATAATGGACACCTATGGCAGAAAGAGTCTTACTGTCCTGTTCACATCTGGCCAGTGTGCTTTTAACTTTGGGTCCAAACAATGAAGAGGCCTCAATGGGAGCGTTAAGAAAGGAAGCCTTAAAGGGTTCCAAGAAATTGCACAAGCGCATCCAGGCTTGTCGTCTCAAGACCACAGCTGAACCCGCCACTCTAGCTGCTCCTTCTGATGCGTGAGATATCAGTTGCATGGAGGAGTTAGATACGGACTCAATGGTGGCCAGCTGAGAGGCCACTGTCACTGACATCAGACACGGCACCAGCCAAGGTTTCAGAGAACTCGAAAATCAAATCCCTTTGAAGCCTAGTAAAGTGTGCCATATAATTCAGGGACCCGATAGCAAAGGTCGCTGATGCAAAGGTGTGCTTCCCTATCCTGTCCAGTGCCCGGGGCTCTTTGTTAGGCGGGTGGACAGTCTGGCTTTCTTCTTCTGCCAGATCCTTTTTGTTTGCGGCCGCCGCCACCAGAGCATCCACAGGAAGACCTTTAGACCAATGGGGATCCATAGCAGGAGGGGACAAAATCTTATCTGGCCTCCAGGGAATAGCCTCAACTGTGTCAGGAGCCTTCCATGCACGCTGCACGATGAGCCGGACAAGTTCATCGGAAGGTGGAGTAACCCAGGAGGTAGGGGGCTGAGCGCGAAAAGCCCGCAGGAACACAGAGTCCTCAGAGGTCGGATTAGAGGGCTGCCAGTCAACTCTCTGCTTAAGGATTTTGAGGATATCACCAAAGGATACCTCAGAGGGTGACTGAGGGGGATCCTTCCCCCTCATCAAAGTCTGTGTCTACAGTAAGGGACTCCTCTGTGGAGTTCATGTGCTTCCACTTGCACAAACTTTTCCGGTGAACTTCCTCAGAGGGAGAAGCTGGGGAAGACAATGGAAAGGGAGTTTCCTGTGGGAACATGTCCTGAGGCCCTTGCGCCCGGTGTCCGCTAGGTGCAACTTGTGAACACACAGGACCAGAGGAGGGCAGGGGGACAGACAGCACAGTATCGCCAGCAGAAGCCACAGCCTTCTCAATCAGTTGGAAAGCTGGTCCACCTGAAGAGGGGTGAGTGTCCAGGACAGGGGTCACCCCTCCCCTAAATGGCACAGCCCGCCAACCCGGAGACCCCGGATGGCTGTGAAATAAATTATGTGTGTCACAACTGTCATCCTGGGTCGTAGCAAAACTCTCCTGCCATGAAGGCAACTGCGGTTCCTTAGTGAGATTCATAAAGAGAAGCGTAGAGAAGGAAAACTGTGCTAGATCAATAAACTTCAAAGGCAATGAAGGAGGAGAAAAAGAAGGGGTCTTTGGCAATGGGTGATCACCTCCCAAGGAAGGATAGGTCCTGGGGGGTGGGAAATCGCTGGCCAGAAGCACTTGATCCACAAGACGCAACACATCGTGCTCAGAAAGACTTCTAGTGGACCTCACGGAGGCTGAGGGAGAAACAGGTCTGTCCACAGAAGAAACAAGCTCGGTGCCCACCTCACCAGTCTGCACTGAGAACAACAGTGCCAAGAGAGACTGGACTATGGGCGTCTGCACAGAGGAAATCATCGGTGCCGAGTTCACGGTCTGCACTGACAAAAGGAACGGTGCCGAAGTGGTTGCCGGTATTGAAGCTGGAACCAACAAAATTGGTGCCAATAACTGAGGTGTCAGTTCAGAGAAAGATGTCGGAGCCAATGTGACCAAGGTCTGTGCTGACTGAACAGTCGGTGCCGGTGTCGTAGACGCAATAGTCTGCCCTCTGTACAGATATAGTAAAGGCTACAGGAGAAGACGGAGCAGAGATCACTGATGGCGCCGAAGGCCTCGGTGCTGAAGGTCTAGGCACCGAATGCACCGAGGCCGACTGAGTGAGCTCCGAAGGAGAAACTTTAGCTTTCTTAGGTCTTGGTTGGTGGGAGCCTCCAGCCAGGGACGAAGGCAAAGACTTGGCCTTAGTAGGATCATCCAAAATTTTCTTATGGGCTCTAGGAGGGGTTGAAGCCTCCGACCCAGAAATAGCCTCTGAAAAGGAAGCTTTGAGAAGTCCCTTCAGCAACAACTTATTTTTCCTTTCAATCAACGTTCTACTGGAAACATTGTTACAAATACCACAGGGCGGGTTAACAGATAAGTGGGACACACCCAAGCAATAAATGCTCAAAGAGTGTGCATCTGATGTAGGTCATTTGTGTCCACAATCAGAACCCATTTTAAATCCTGGACTACCTTTTTTATCTGATATGATAGAAAAGGATACAGAAGAAAAGGTACCAGCAATGGTACGAAAGAATACCCGAAGGTAGTGAAGAAAAGGAAGGGATTACCAACGATGGTAAGGGACAGAATACCTCGCGGTAAAAAGTGGAGCGTAAAGAGAAGAAAACTCAAGAAAATATGGTCGCTAAATGCGATAAGGTAAGAGACAACAAATTAGAAACTTTTCTGACAGAAAGGTTATATAACAGACTAGTGTGACAACAAATGTCTATACTTGGCTCAAGAGAAGCAGCTTGACACGTCCAAATGGCAACGCGGCAAACAAAATCTGGGGTAACAGGGAGGGGGGAATTATGGGTAAGAGTTTAGCTCGAGAGTTTGTAGCTGACGCGAGCTTAGAAGATGGCTGGCTCGGTTCCAAGGTCAGAACAGATACCCATATGTAAGGAATGAACGAGGATTAACAATATCAGATCAAACTTTTTCTCACCCCTCTAGCTAGGACTGCCACTGCCCGTACCCATCTTCTTTCAACTCTACTCTATGCCTCGCCAATACTCAACTAACTTGAACAAAACTGATCTCAGCAAACTTTCTAGCTGCTATAGTCAAATTGCCAGGTTTGCCACAGGAACTTCCTACAGGACACACCATTGTCAAAACCTAAATCTCTTAGGATGGCTAGAACTTCCCAGGCTAATTCAATATAATCAACTTACAGTAGCATTGAAGGCTAACCTTCCAGAAAAAAATGTCCTCCCTTAAAAACATTATCCAGCCCTACAAAAACGCTAGGCCACTTCGTTCCACTACAAAACTTTTGGTTTGATCTGTTAAAGCCAACAACCTATCTGGAGAATCTTTGTTTGCAAATTCAGTAGGCAAATCCTGGAATTCGCTCCCATCTGACCTTACTCTGAACCCCTCCCTTAATCAGTTAAAAAAAAAAAAAATCTAACCCAGTATTTTAAAACACACTGTTTATGTCCTTGCTCTAACCCTGACTAAAGCCTAATCTACTTCCATATCCCTGCACTTTTTTATTCACAGCGACTTACCTCTTACACTAAAAGGTTTGAAAAGAGAAACTAACATCTCTACAGATACGCTGTATATAGCTGCACCTATAGGTTTGATAAGAGAAACTGTAACATATTTGTATATATTTCTGAATATAAACTGTATTCTTCATAGGTTTGAAATATGAGACTGTAACTTTTATGTTAATACAATATGTTCGTGCATATACTGTAACTTGCTTGTCTTTATCTGTAAGTTTGGAGCTTTTCTCCCTGGGCTTCTGCTGAAAATGGACATGTATCCAGTTGGACTATCCCAGTCAACAAATGTAAAATAAAATAAATAAAAATTTAACACACTTCTGTACAGACGTACACAAATCAGAACAGCAGCACACAAGAAATATGACTGTTCAAAGGTTAAGAAATCAAACTCCCCAGTAGTACTGCTAAAAAGGATCTCTGGAAAAGATTCAAAATACAGACTCTAACTTGAATCTAACCTCAAGATACTGTCATTTTTACAGTTGCTTAAAGTCAATCATTACAACAAGCCGGGCAAATAAACTTGCGTTTTACCATTAGTAACCATCAACAATGAAAAGGAAACTACCAACAGGAAAATATTGTATAAACATTGTATCAAAATAATCAACCTGACAGGGCTGCAGCATGCACTCTTTAACTCCATATTTTTAATATTTTCAGGGGGAAGAAAAGAGGTGTTCTGACTTTAATCCAAGAACACTGCCTTGTAACAAAAGATGCTTCCTTTGAATGACTGTGAAATAAAATACAGAAACATAATAAGCAGGTAAAACAATACCCAGTACTTGTACAGCCAACATTATTTTTTGTGGAATAATTTGCTCTTGGAAGAATATGGCACATAACCAATGTGAAGGAAACAACAATCCTTGTTAAATGATGAAAACTAAAGGGCAGCTCTTTTCTGAAGACTAGAATGCCTTTCTGTTTCAATCTACTACTGTAACAGTAAAAAAATATCTACTGTAAATACAAAATGCAAAATCTTAGCTGAACATTCAGCCAACGTAAGGAATCCGTGACCCAAAACATAAAGGCTTACTGTCAAGTTATGAAGGCACAGGACACTACTTAGGAGCCTGGAACTATAACACAGTACTGATACTACTCCAAGCCCAGTGACATGTATGGCTCACTGTGGGGGCGAAGGCATCAAAGTACAGCACCTCATGCCTTACTAATAAAGAATAAAAGATTGCATCAACATGCAAGATGTCCTGCAAAAGTTTTTTTTATAAAACAATATAGCTACAATGTTTCACTTGACACTAGTTAACATGGTTCTCACTGGTGCACTAGAAAAAGAAAATGTTCACGCAGATGTGGTTTACAATCCCAAATTTAGTTTTGATGTGGCTTAGTTTAAAATTATGGAATCCAGTTAAATACATTAGTGCAAACATGTCACCATTTTCAACAATAAACTAAAATGCATCAGCTACATTTATGAGAAGAATATGAATGACTTGACAGACAAATGTAAAACAAGTTATAATATGCAATTAAAAGAATCAAGTATCACAAAGTTGGTCTCCTGAGCAGTCATCTTCCCATGCTTACAAGTAAATAAATAAAACTGTCAAATGCAAGAACCATGTGACACAAAATAAAGATGCAATAAAAACATTACCTTCTTCTCTTGCCCCCAAGGATGGGAGGGGGCTTTGGTGTCCGTGTTGAGACGATCTGACAGTGCACAGTCCCAAGCAGCAACATGAGCCATATTGTGCCAAATACTTCTGTGGAAGGGATGTTATGTGATTGCGGAATAGTGTAGAATAAGATCACTGCTGCAGCTAGAGAGAGGGAAGAGAAATCATTACTTATTAACTTTCATCTGTGGTTTATTTTTCTTCTTTGTTTTACTGAGAATGCTGTCTCTCAAACAGGCAGTACTGTTCAGACTTTCACTACTCAGTTCTCTCTTAGCAGATATTTACCTATACTTTGTGGACTGAATCCATAAGGACAAATAAGAAAAGTGACAATGTACGCAACCAGGAAGAACAATTTCTGAGCTTGTTGTACATAAATATGGACATTCTTAATGGGATATACACGTTTTTATTTATTGTTTACACTACATGTTTAGAGTTGTTGCAACTCTTGGTCTGTTTGCCCACTACCAAGTGCATCACTGCTTAAATACTCTTCCATTAACATAAACCATGGCCTTCTCTAATTTTTTCTGCATTTCTGCATATCCATTATCCAGCATCTTCATTACTTTGTTGTCAATATTCTGATGCAGTGGTTCCATGAATATAACTTGCATCTCCCCTCTTTCCAGAATAAACTCTCCTAGCAAGAACTCCCCACTCCCTAGTATTTTCACAACTACTGACCACCCACAAACTAATTTACAAACCAAAGCAATGCCTATCACTTGCCAGAAGCATCTTTACTCTCCAGTCAGATCCCTTTGTTCCAATAAAACTACTCAAACTACAAATCAAACAGTAATGCTGGTGACTCATGGTATTCCTCCAATGTTTCAGAACTATGAAACTCTTATTAAGCAAACCAGCTTCTACAAACCTTTACATTTAATCTCAAACAATACCTCATGGACTCCTGGCTCTGTTTCTGCTCTTCATCAAATCAGACTCCACACAAATGGATCAAGATAACACCCAAGCATACCCTAAACTCTAGTCTTGCTCCGCAAACTATTCCTTGCTGAGAAGTCTACTTACTTTATGCACAATCTTTACTTCTCTAACTTCCGCATCACTTGCATTCACTATATTTAAGATGAACTGTACTGAATTGACAAAAAGCATGTTCATTGCTCAATGTTTTTCATGCAATATCTGCATCGTCACATTTACCGTGCAATTACTGAACCCATTTATATTCTACAGTTTTACATATTCCATTTTTTTTTTATTTTTGCTTTTTAGCTATGTGTAAATGGTGCTCCCTAGTCCACTGAAAAGGGACAACTCTACATACCCACTGGGACCAACCGAGCAAACAAATAAAAATAAAATAAAATAAAACAAACTAATTTTTACCATGGACAGTAGAATGATTTAACCTAAGTAACAACACAGTGCTTGGAGTGTATAGTGTCAATGGTGGAAGCTATACAGTATTAGTCTGCAACATTAAACATACATTTTGCTCAACTGCAGATACTTGAATGCCTGCCTCACTATGGAATTATAAATGAGTGTACTAACACTAAATTTCATAAGATAATATACATATAGCAGACGGTTTTAAAATTTCATAAAACGTACTTTTAAGCCACAAACAAAATAACAATTTTACACCTGAAATATGGGCTGCTGGAACGGTTAACACATTAAGTACAATTTATATGACTTGTGTTGTTTAATTTCTCAACTTGTGGAAACAGACAGTAAATGGATACTCCCGGCCAGTACACAAGATGTTAATTAATGAAGACAGTCAGAATTAATTACTCTTTGTAGTTAAGTTAGGAATTACCTTTAAACTGTTAGAATATTCCTCTAGGTCATTAGTATGACACCAAAGAGTGCTCTAGTTTTGCAAGGTCAAATAATATTTTTGGGTTGGGGCTTGGCATAATGGTATCGTGCTTGCCTCACAGAACAAGCAGTACAAGGTCTGATTCTCACCAAGGGAAACTGGCTAGGCTTAAAATGGCCCACAAGGGCAGCTAACCTAGTACTTGCCTATGAACCTATATGGAGCAGGAAGCTACTTAATGCAAGCACATAATTTTAGCTGTAGTTGGCTTGGTTATTTTTTTTATAGTTCAGTTTAGTAATGTATTTTGGATCACAAGAATGATCTACGTCAAAGTGCTGTTCTGGACCGAATGATCTACGTCCAAGAACTGTTCAGGACTATGTCCAAGGGGAGGGTACAAGTTATCAAAGGTATCACTAGCAATGACACATTCTATAGCTTTTGATTTATTGCACCTTTTGAAATGGAGGAAAACAGTTCATCGTGAACCATTCTTCCATTTAGCTATTATCCACAGGTCTTAAGAAATGCAAAGGATCTGCTATATTTGATAATCCATATAAATGCATCACAGTTTACCCTGGTTAACAAATGGAAACTAAACAAAATCTTTAAAACAAACAACTTTAATTGTATATTCACTAGAGCAATACTCAAATTATAATCATGGAATCTTAATGGTATGCACACTTTCAAGGTACTTATGCAACAAGCATTCTAATAATTCACTGTTTTAAGAAACGCATATGGTTGGCTCGGAATTAGAAGCCATTAATAAAGGCTAGATATGCTATATTTCTTGCATCAGTAACTCTAGCAATAGCTGTTGAATAGTCATTATCATAAAGACAGGCTGGTCAATAAAAAAGTACAGTTGTGCTAGTAAACTTGTAACAGTAGATGTTTGAATGATCACTACTGTAGCAGCTTTAGCTGCATGGGTTATATCCTGCTAAGGAGATAACACCATGTCATCTTCCAAAGCTTAAGGGCACCTTCCATGCACTTAAAACCATTAACCAGCTCGAGCAGTGCTTATGAATGGTTTGGGTGCCAAGCCCTTTAGACCTCTCATATCAACAAAGAGAGGGGTTGGATCCAGACTGAAGGGTCAATGTTTGATAAAGTACAGTTGTGTACACTTACCATAAATGTGATGTTCGAGTGTATT
This sequence comes from Protopterus annectens, assembly GCF_019279795.1. NCBI lineage: Eukaryota > Metazoa > Chordata > Ceratodontiformes > Protopteridae > Protopterus > Protopterus annectens. The sequence goes on from NC_056745.1 coordinate 926,888,350, forward strand.
CACTGTTGCAGTCATTACATTTGGGTAATCTGCTGGCAGGTTGCCCTCAGTCGGCCTGAAATCCAAAGTTTTGGGTCCTGCGTCAGTTGCTGTCTCCTCTTCCATGATGTCAGGTAGTCAGGGGTATAAAACAAGCAGCCAACGCCATTTTCTTTAGTTTTTCTTGCCCCAGATGTCAGGTGCCCCCAAAAAGGTAGCAAAAAAAATATATAAAAACTAAATATACATGCATCAATACAAACTTTACCTTCATCTACAAGCAAATATACCACATAGGTTGTAGAAGCTAGAGAAGGAAAGATAAACTCCAGAATGAAAGGGGGATGGCGGGTGGGTAACCTGGACTGAAACAGTGAATACACTTGAACATCTACATTTATGGTAAGTGTACACAACTGTACTATGGTCTTCATGTTTCGCTGTTGCAGTCATTACATTTAATAGAATCCCAAAGCTATGGATGGGAAGCTGGAGCTAAACAGCATTAGGTGCGGCTATAAGGCCCTGCAGAATTGCAGTGGCAAAGCCTGCCCTGGACTTAGAGAGGCAAATGATAATGCTTTGTTAAGGTGTGAACAGAACTCCAAGTAGCAGCCTCTAGAATGTCTTTGGTTGGTACTCCTCTGAGAAAGGCTGCTGAAGTAGCTGCAGCTCTGGTGGAATGAGACCTAATGCCCTTGGGCACAGATTTGCCGTGGTGTAAGTAGCAGAAACGAATGCAGTGGCTTATCCACTTTGAAATAGTCTGCTTTGAAATAGTCTTTCCTTCTGACCCTGCAGCATATGTCACTAGTAACTGCTCAGTTTTTCTTAGAGCTTTAGTCCTGCTCAAGTAGAATCTTAGCTGTCTGTGTACATCCAAGGAATGCAGAATTCTCTCCCTCTTGTTCTGCGGATTTGGATAAAAGGTTGGCAGATGAATAGTTTGGTTAAGAGCCACACTGGAAACCACCTTAGGCATAAATGAAGAATTTGTCCTCAGAGAGACCCTTTCTGGGTAAAATATGATAAAAGGCTCTACAGCCATGAGGGCCTACAGCTCTGAGACTCTTCTTGCTGAAGTAATTGCTAGTAGCAGAGCTGTTTTCCATGATAAGAACTTTATATCAGCAGTAACAGCTGGTTCAAATGGAGGCAGGGTGAGCTTTTCCAACACATAATTGAGGTCCCATGCAGGTATTGGTGATCTTCTAGGAGGCCTTAAATTTTTGGCTCCTCTAAGATACTGCTTTTATAAAGGATGTGAAAAGACAGGTGGCTCTGTACTGTAATGAGCCAAAATGGCAGAGGCATGGATTTTAATTGATGAGAAAGAAAGGCCTTTGTCAAGTATTGTAATATCTGAGGAATATTTGGTTCTGATATATCAGTTCCTTGTGCTTGATTCCAAGCACAGAATCTCTTCCATTTATCAGCATAAGAATTTCTAGTACTAGGCCTTCTGGCTTCCAAAATGACATCCATCACAGCTTTACTGAGCGGTGTTGTTTGTATAACACATGATCAGCCATGCTGCCAGGTTCAGTGTCTGGAGTTGATTGTGCAGGATCTGATTGTTTTGCTGGGATAGTAGTTGAGGTCTTTGAGGTAAGGTCCAAGCTGGGTATTGAGACAAGTTCCTTAGGACTGGGTATCAGTATTGGCGGGGCCAGTCTGGGGCAATTAGTATAATTTTTGGTTTCTCTTGTCTGACTTTTAGTAGGACCCTGGGAAGAAGAGGCAGAGGAGGAAAGGTGTAAACTGACAGGTTTTTCCAACTGAAGGATAGGGCGTCCACTTTCCATGCTTGTCTGTGATAAGTCCCTGTGCAGAATCTTTTCAAATGATAATTTTGAGGGGAGGCAAATTATTCTATGTCCAGGCTCCCCCATTTCTTTATCATCATGCTGAAGACTAGTGGATCTAGTTTCCACTCGTGAGGGTCCATAAGGTTTCTGCTTAAATCGTCTGCCAGAGTATTTTGTTTTCCTGGCAGGAATTGAGCTTGAAGATGTATTTGGTAAGTCAAAGCTGTGTCCCACAGTGCCATGGCTAATCTGCAAAGGGGGTACGAGTGCGTGCCCCCTTGCTTGTTTATATACCACATAACCATGGTGTTGTCCGTCTTTATCAGTAGTTGTCCTGGATGAAGTAAGTCCCTGAAGGCTGTCAGGGCATTTTGAACAGCTAGCATCTCTTTTTGGCTGATATGTAGAAGCATTTGTTTTGGGGTCCACATGCCCTGAATGCATCATCCCGCCATGTGGGCCCCCCCCAGGCATAATCTGATGCATCTGTTAAGGTTTGGCTGGCAGGGAGTAGAATGAATGCCCGTCCCATGTTTGGTGACATGCCTTTGCCCACCATAGAAACTCCTGTTGTAGGCATGGAATGAGAAGAATTATTGTTTCCAGACTGTGTCAATGTTGACTCCATAAACTTTTTAGGTACCATTGAAGTTTCCTCATATGCAGTCTTGCATACGGAATCAGTATGATGCAGGATGCCATGAAGCCCAAAGCCTGCAGAGTTTGTCTTGCAGATAACTGGGTTTTTGTTGCCATCAGTTTGAAGTAAGTAGTGAGTTGCCTTTGCTTGTCTGGCGTGAGGTAAGCCATCTGGGCAGTTGTACTCAAGCTTGCACCCAGGAATGTTATCTTTTGAGAGGGTACCAGTTGTAATTTCTTTTTGTTTGTTGTGTACCCTAGGCATGTTAGAAGCCTTTTCACAAATGCCAGGTGTTGAAGAAGAATGTCCTTGTTCTCTGCTTGAATGAGACAGTCATCCAAGTAAGGATATATTTGTATACTTCTTTTGTCTGCAAAAAGCAATTACTGGTGCCAGGCACATTGTAAAGACCCTGGGCGCAGTAGATAAGCCAAAGGGCAGTACAGAGAATCGGTAATGCATTAAGCCAGCCCTGAATCTGAGGTATTTTCTGCACTATTACCTTATTGGGACATGCAGGTATGCCTCTTTTAGGTCTAATGTCACCAGCCAAGAAATCTTGTCCAGCATGGACAGAAGCTGCTGCAAAGTCAGCATTTTGAATTTTGGAATGTCCAGGTATGTGTTCAAAATCGATAAATCCAGTATTGGCAGCCAGGCCTTGTCCTTTCTGGGTACCAAGAACAGTCTTGAAAAAAACCTTGTCCTTTTTCCTGTTCTGGTTCTGGCTGAATGGCCCCCATATCCATGAGGGATGTAACCTGTTTCTGAGCCTCTGCCCATTGATTTTTTGGCAGATCCGGCCAACCATTTGCCATTGGCAGAGTATGGAAATGGAATCTGTATCCCTGTGATACTATGTTTAGCACCCACTTGTCCTGGGTTATCAACTGCCAATTTTTAGCAAAAAGTGCTAATTTTCCCCCAGGGTGCTGCCAAAGGTTAAGTGTTTGGTGAAGGCAGAGGGAAGTCATTGGGACTGTTTTCCGTAGGTTTGCGCTTTATCTCCTCCAGATTTGGAGGTAGAAGCACCCCATTGCTTTGACCTGGAAAATTCTTGTGCCTGGTATCTGGAACCCTTAGGGCATCTCGATTTGCCCCTTTGAGCTCTGTCTGACACAGGAAAGGACCAAATTTTTGTAGGCCAGTGTGTACTGAATCTTGGTGGCTGCACTTGTAAGAAATCTTTTACAGTTTGCATAGACTTAACTTTGTCTTCCATTTTCTTTAAAACCTCTTCTGCCTTAATACCAGAGTATCATGCTGTAAAGGTGCATCCAATAATTTAGCTTTACCATGATCAGGCAAATTTTGCTCTTTTAGCCAAGCATGCCTCCTAATCACAGATCCAGTAACTGCGGCCCTGCAGAAGGCCTCGAAGGAATCAAAACGACATTGCAAAGTATGCTTTCCAACCTGTTCAGCTGCATGCAATAATTCCTGCAATTATTTACTTTCTGCACATTCATAAATCAACATGATTTTCTGTTTCAGCAATCCCATAACATACTGTTGATACTTGAGCATATGAAACTGGCAGTTTAAGGCCCTAACTGCCAAGGTTGCAGATGTATAAACCTTTTTTCCCCATCGATCCAGTGCCCTTGAATCTCTGTCAGAGGGGGTAGGATTTTTTGCTGTTGAGGCCTTAACTCCCTTTGGACCCTGTGAAATAGTTTCAGGATCAGCAGCAGGGTTTCTAAATAAAAATTTGTGTGAGTCAGGGACCCTGTAATATCTGTCAGGCTTGCTGGGAGCCGGAGGTAAGGAGTCAGGGGACAAGCTTGACTCCGAAAACACATCATCCACAATGTCTAAAACAGGGGCTATGGCTAAAGTCCAGTGTTGAGGGAGAAGAAGGAACTCCCTGAGCTTCTTTTTTGATTCTGAGAAATCTTGACTCTCCCAGTGAAAATGCTCCCTCAAAGTATGCAAGGTTTCTCCAAATTAATAATCCTCAGGAGGTGATGCAGATGGTATAGACTCCTCTGCATCAGAATCCTCATAGGGAGGTATAGATAATTCCTGATCAGAAGAGGAATCAGAAGAAATAGAAAAGTACAGTTTTGTACCTACCATAAATGTAGATGTCCGAGAGACATGCAACTGCAGTCATAAAGTACAGTTTTGTACCTACCATAAATGTAGATGTCCGAGAGGAATGCATCTGCAGTCTTTACAAATGGGTTGTCCTGTCGTCAGGCAGCCCTTCGGTCGGCCGGATTCCAAAGTCTGGGTCTGGCTTCGGCTGGTGTCGCACTTCACCCGATGTCATTGCGGCAGTTCTTCGGGTATAAAGACATCAGCCGACGCCATTTTCCTCAGTGTTTCTTGCCCCAGATGCCAGGTGCCCTCTTGGATGGCTAAATTTGGATAAATGCCAAAGTTTCCAAATAGTAGAGAGCAAACACACAAAATAAACATGTATGTACATATATACAAACAAATACACCATAATAGATCCCCCCCAAGCTAGCTGAAGATTGGTAAGTACCCTAGGAGTACCTCAGAGGGGAAGGAGGGTGTGTAATCCTGACTGCAGATGCATTCCTCTCGGACATCTACATTTATGGTAGGTACAAAACTGTACTATGTCCTTCAAGGATGCATCTGCAGTCTTTACAAATGGGTAGAATACCATAGTTAAACTAGGGGAGGAGGAAATGAGAATAGATTATGGTGTAGTCAGGATCCCTTGCAAAACAGCAGTGGCAAAACCAGCACGGGATCTAGAGTATAGAGGTAAGTTATAATGCTTGGCAAATGTATGCACGGAGGTCCAAGTAGCAGCCTCTATAATTGTCCTTGGTAGCCACTCCTCGTAAGAAAGCTGTGGTAGTGGCTGTAGCCCTTGTGGAGTGAGGCCTGATATTCTCTGGAGTTTTCTTTCCATGGTAGGAGTAACAAAATCTAATGCAATTTCCTATCCATTTGAAGATTGTCTGTTTAGAAATTGGTTTTCCTTCTTTTCCTGTTGCATATGCTACCAGAAGCTGGTCAGTTTTTCTATTGTTTTTTGTCCTGTCCAGGTAGTAGCGTAATTGTCTGTGTACATCCAAGGTATGTAAGAGCTTTTCTCCCCTGTTCTGTGGTTTGGGGAAGAATGTAGGAAGGTGGATAGCCTGATTTAAAGAGACTCTGGATACCACCTTAGGCATAAATGTAGGATTTGTTCTCATGGACACTCTATCTTGATGGAAGATCAGGAAGGGTTGTACTGCCATTAATGCCTGTAGTTCAGAGACCCTTCTTGCTGAAGTTATTGCCAGCAGGAAAGCAGTCTTCCAGGATAAGTATTGCAATTCTGCTGTAGCTGCTGGTTCAAAGGAGGTAGAGTCAGTTTTTCTAGCACAAAGTTCAAGTCCCATGCTGGCAATGGAGGTTTCCTGGGAGGTTTTACATTTTTAATTCCTCTCAGAAACTGTCTGAGCAGAGGATGCGAGAAGACAGGAGGATCCAAGCTGTATTCTGCTGAAATAGCTGATGCATGTATCTTGATGGAGGAATAGGACAGGCCTGTATGGAAGAGCTCCGCCAAGTACTCCAGGATGTTGGCTATGTTTACCAGTGTCACATCTTGCCCCTTTGCAGTAGTCCAGATGAGATATCTTTTCCATTTTGCTGCATAATTCTTTCTTGTTGAAGGTCTACGAGCCTCCAGGATTATGTCTTTAACCCTTTGGGATAAATTTGGGTTAATTGCTGTTATGTAATGTTCCAGGCAGTTAGCTGCAGAGTTTTTAGGTTTGGATGCAGAATGTTGTAGTTGTTCTGTGTCAGCAGTAATGGGATCAGGGGCAGTGTCCATATTTGTTCCCGGGACATGCTCCTCAGCAGTGGATACCAATGTTGTCTTGGCCAGTCTGGGGCTATCAGAATGATCCCCGGACGTTCCTCTTTGATCTTGAGAAGCACCTTGTGCATCAAAGGAAGTGGTGGTAATGCGTATGCTGTCAGGCTTTTCCAACTGAAGGATAGGGAGTCCACCTTCCAAGCAAGTGGGTGGTAAGTCCTTGTGCAGAATTTCTTCAACTGGTGATTGAATGGGGATGCAAACAAGTCTATTTGTGGTAATCCCCATTCTCTTTTATGGTTTTGAAAATGTCCGGATGCAGCATCCATTCGTGGGCATCTGTTGTAGTTCTGCTTAATATGTCTGCTAGAATGTTTTCCTTCCCTGGTACATAAAGTGCCTGTAACTGAATGTTGTAGCTCAGAGCCGCATCCCATACGTCCAGTGCCAGCCGGCATAGAGGGTATGAGTGTGTGCCTCCCTGTTTGTTGATGTACCACATAACTGTGGTGTTGTCTGTCCTTATCAACTGGCCTTCTTGGAGAAGAGGTCTGAAAGCCTGGATTGCCAATTTTACTGCCATCATTTCTTTTAGATTTATGTGCAGATGCAGCTGGTCTCGAGTCCATAGGCCTTGAATGCACTTGCCCATCATGTGTGCCCCCCAACCGAGGTCCGAGGCATCTGTCGTGATGGTTGGTCTTGGTTGACTTTTGCAGAAGGGCAGTCCTGTGTTTGATTGACAGGCCTGAGTCCACCATAAGAACTCTTGCTTCAGGCATGGGATCATTGGAATTTTGGTTTCTAGGCTGTGCTTGTGCTGAGACCACAAATTCTTTAGGTACCACTGTAGCTTTCTCATATGAAGCCTGGCATGAGGGACCAGTATTATGCAGGATGCCATGAAGCCTAGAGCTTGTAGCACTTTTCTTGCAGTTAGATGGCTCTGCTTTGTTAATGCCAAGAAGTAGAGGAAGTTGCTCTTTCTTTTCTGCAGTTAGAAATGCCATTTGTTTTGATGTGTCCAGTTCTGCACCCAGAAAGGTTATTCTTTGGGATGGAATCAGCCTTGACTTTTTTTGTATTGACTGTATATCCCAGGGCTTGTAGCAGGTAGATGACTCTTTGTAAGTCTTCTGTTAGTTTTTGTTGTCCGCTTGTATCAGGCAGTCGTCCAGGTAGGGATAGATTTGAATTCCCTGAAGTCTGCAATGAGCGATTACTGATGCCAGGCATTTCGTGAACACTCTGGGCGCAGTAGATAAGCCAAAGGGCAATGCTGAGAATTGATAATGCTCTGATCCTGCAAGAAATCTGAGGTATCTTCTGCAAATTGGTCTTATGGGGATGTGCAGGTATGCCTCCTTGAGATCTAGAGTTACCAGCCAAGACTCCTTGCCCAGCATGGGAAGAAGCTGCTGTAGGGTCAGCATTTTGAATTTTGGAACAATGAGGAATGTGTTTAAAGCGGACAGGTCTAGAATAGGCCTCCATTTGTTTTCTTTTCTTGGTATCAGGAAGAGCCTGGAGTAAAATCCCTTCCCTTGCTCCATAAATGGTACCTTTTCCACAGCTCGCATTCTTAATAATTGAGATATTTGTTTTAGAGCTTCTGTCCTTTGAGAAGGTGGTAGGTTTGGCATTCCTCTCTTTCCTGGTAGAGTATGGAAATGGAACCTGTAACCTTTGTCTATAGTCTGCAAAATCCGTTTTTCTCTTGTAATGCAGTGCCAGTTTCTTGAAAATAATGTTAGCTTTCTGCCTAAGGGTGATTCTAGTTGTTCCCTGGTAGGCGGTGTCACCGCCAAGTCACTGTGATTGAGTTGTTGTAGTGGTGGTGGCTGTATCCGTGCCTCGTTGGTTGTTACCCTGCCACTGGCGACCCCTGTAGGCACCCCTGGATTGGTTTCTGCCTCTAGAGCGCCTATTCCTGCCTCTTTGTGCCTTAGAGGAGTCCGGAAAGGACCAATTCTTGGAGGGCCAATTCCTGCTAAACCTTGGAGGTTGAACTTGTAAGAAATCTTTTACTGTTTGCACAGATTTTGCTTTCTCTTCCATCTTTTTTAGTACCTGCTGTGCGGGGGCACCAAATAAATTGACCTTGTCCATAGGTGCATCCAAAAGCTTAGATATGACATGGTCTGGTAATGCCTGTTCTTTCAACCATGCATGCCTCCTGATAACTGTGCCAGTCATGGCCGATCTAAATGAAGCCTCCAGTGCATCATAGCCACATTTTAAAGAATGGTTACTAACCTGCTGTATGTTATGTAACATTTCTTGAACATACTTTTTATCTAAAGATTCTTCAGAGGACAGCTTTTTAGTCAACTGGTCAAGCATAAACTCTTGATATTGAATCATATGAAATTGGCAGTTCAAAGCTCTAGCTGACAAAGTAGCAGAGGTGTAAACTTTTTTACCCCATCTCTAAGGACCTGGATTCCCTTTCAGAGGGAGGGGTTTTTAGAAGAAGTAGCTGCTACAGCTTTAGGGCCCTGGGAGATAGTCTCTGGATCTGCAAAAGGGGCCTTATATAAGTGGTGATGAGTGTCCGGGACCCTGTAGTACCTATCGGGCTTAGCAGGAGCTGGAGGTAAAGTATCAGTAGCAGTGCAAGCATCATTAAATGCATCATCAACAACAGATAGAACTGGAGGTATAGCTAAAGGCCTATGCTGTGGCAAGTGTAGAAAGGTCCTAAGCCTTTTTCTAGAGTCTGAGAAATCTTGGCCCTGCCACTGAAATTGTTCCCTCATAGCATGCAAGGTTTCCCCAAAGTAAAATTCCTCAGGAGGAGAGGCTGAAGGGATGGACTCCTCAGCATCAGAGTCTTCATAAGGAGAATAAGAAGCCTCAGGAGGGTCTGTATGTTCTGAGTCATCAGAGGAATCATCTGTGGCTACTGGCTCAGGGGGCTCTGCTCTAGGCCTCTTTTCTGGAGGAGGGAGAGGCCCTGTCTGGATGAGGCTGGGCTCCACGGATTAAAGAGATGAGATCCTCTGCCAAAGAAAGCATATGGGAGCTGGTGCTGGGCCTGTGAGAGGGGGGCTTGGCAGGCACAGGTTTTGATGCTTTGGCTGCTTTAGCCCTGGCAAAGGACTTAATAGACATAGCTGGAGGAGGCCTAGCAGCTCCACGTGCAGGGGTAGAAATATCTAGGGGAATGGTGTCTGATAAATCCTGTGAAATCGCAACAGAAGGTTGGATTTCAGAAGCCGTTTCTACCAGGATAGAAGAAGCCTCGGTAGAAGGCAAGTTATCGGCTGAAGAAAGAACCGCTTGCTCGGTTTCGGACGAAACCGAGACACTCGTGGTTTGCTTAACCGCGGTTTCAGCCGAAACTGCGGACCGCGAGTGTCGGTCCTTTTCTTTGCGTTTTTTGGTTATTTGCGTAGTCAGAGGATCCGACGGCATAATGTAGGCAAAATCGGAGCCGAAAATCTGCTCAGCAAAGTCCGAGCGACGTCTAAGCATCCGTCGGTTAAAAGAAGCACAGGCTAGACAAGCTGCTACGTCGTGGTCTGGGACTAAACAATGTATGCAATAGGAGTGGAAATCTTTATGAGGTATTTGTTTCCCACAAGATAAACAGTTATTAACTTTCTCTGACATCGGCTGTTTATAGAAGTCTTCGAAGTAGTATTCGGTAGTAGTAATCTCTGGATCTGACCGACCGGCACTTCTGCTTCGGGCGCCACGCGGCAAGAAAGACTGAGGAAAATGGCGTCGGCTGATGCCTTTATACCCGAAGAACTGCCGCAATGACGTCGGGTGAAGTGCGACACCAGCCGAAGCCAGACCCAGACTTTGGAATCCGGCCGACCGAAGGGCTGCCTGACGACAGGACAACCCATTTGTAAAGACTGCAGATGCATCCTTGAAGGTCATCATGTGGGTTGTCCTGCCTCAGGCAGCCCTCGGTCGGCCGGATTCCAAAGTCTGGGTCCGACGTCGGCTGATGTTGCATTTCTCTCCGACGTCAGAGCGGCTGGAGTACATAAGCATCAGCCAACGCCATTTTCTTCAGTGTTTCTTGCCCCAGATGCCAGGTGCCCTCCAAGGAAGGCTGTAATCAAATTGGTAGACATAAACAGGATTCCAAACAAATACATGAGTAATAAAACAAATACACCATAACAGATATCCCCAGCTAAGAGTGGGGGGGATAGGAGTGGACCCTAGGCATAGAGGGGTATGGAGGGAGGGAAAACCCGACTGCAGTTGCATGTCTCGGACATCTACATTTATGGTAGGTACAAAACTGTATTATGTCCTTCAAGAATGCAACTGCAGTCATAACATGTGGGTAGAATACCATAGCTTAGCTGGGGGAGGAGGTATGCTCTAGGAAAGAGAAGGTGTGGCAATCAAACCCTGCAGGACTGCCGAAGCAAAGCCTGCTCTGGATCTGGAATATAGGGGGAGATTGTAGTGTTTTGAGAATGTATGCATGGAGCTCCATGTAGCAGCTTCTAGAATGTCCTTTGTAGGCACCCCTCTTAAAAATGCTGTAGAGGTGGCTGTAGCTCTGGTGGAATGTGGTCTGACATAGGCTGGAACAGTCTTTCCATGAAAGGAATAACAGAATCTGATGCAATGTCCAATCCATTTAGAAATAGTCTGTTTTGAAATTGCTTTTCCTTGGACTGCAGGGGCGTAAGCTACAAAAAGCTGTTCAGACTTCCTACTGGCCTTTGTTCTGTCCAGGTAGTATTGAAGTTGTCTATGAATGTCCAAGGTATGTAAAAGCCTTTCCCCCTTATTCTCGGGATTGGGAAAGAAGGCAGGCAGATGAATGGCTTGATTTAGAGAAACCCTAGATACCACCTTTGGCATAAAGGTAGGGTTGGTCCTTAATGAAACCCTGTCTCTGTGGAAAATGATAAAGGGTGGTATTGCCATTAGGGCCTGTAGTTCCGAAACCCTTCTTGCTGAGGTAATTGCCAACAGGAAGGCTGTTTTCCATGAGAGAAATTGCAAGTCAACTGAAGCTGCTGGCTCAAAAGGAGGTAGAGTCAGTTTTTCTAAGACAAAATTGAGGTCCCAGGCTGGCACTGGGGCCTTTCTTGGTGGCTTAATGTTCTTGATTCCCTGAGGAATTGTCTTAGTAAGGGGTGAGAAAAACAGGAGGATCAGTGTTGTATCTAGCTGAAATAGCAGATGCATGTATTTTTATTGAAGAATATGAGAGGCCACTCTGTAACATATCTCCAAATATTCCAAGATAAGTGGGATGTTCAGTAATGATGCATCATGCCCTTTGCTGGTATTCCAATTGCTGAATCTTTTCCACTTTGCTAAGTAAACCTTTCTGGTGGACGGTCTTCGAGCCTCTGTTAGTATCCGCTGAACTTCTTTGGAGAGAGGTAAGTTGAATTCATTTATGGGATCTCCCAGGCTGTTAGCTGCAGAGTCTGAAGGTTTGGATGCAGTGTTTCGAAATTGTGCTGAGTCAAAGTAGAGGCCACTGAGGGAGGGCCCACCTCCTGGTGTGACATATGCCCCGCAGTAGTGGGTACCAGTGTTGTCTTGGCCAATCCGGAGCTATTAATATTCCCTTGGCCTTCTCTGCTTTGATCTTTAGTAATACTGAGGTCATCAGTGGCAGAGGTGGGAATGCATAGATTGCTAGGGAGCTCCAGTTGAATGAAAGAGCATCTATTTTCCAAGCCTTTGGATGGTATGTCCTTGTGCAAAATTTTGGTAGTAGATGATTGAGGTGAGAGGCAAATAGGTCCACTTCTGGCTTGCCCCATGTCAAAGTGAGTTGTCTGAAAGCCTTCGGATGCAACCTCCACTCGTGTGGATCTGTGAAATTCCTGCTTAGGCTGTCCGCCAACACATTGTCTTTTCCTGGAACAAACTGTGATTGCAACTGGATGTTTAGACTCAGTGATTTCTCCCAAAGCTGCATTGTCAGTCTGCAAAGGGGGTAAGAGTGAGTGCCCCCCTGCTTGTTTATGTACCACATCACAGTGGTGTTGTCTGTCCGTATCATTAAGTGGCCTTGCTGGAGTTGGTTTTGAAAAGCCTCGATAGCATGCATTACTGCCAGCATTTCCTTTTGATTTATATGCAGATGTGTTTCCTTTGGAGACCATTGTCCTTGTATACACCTGCCTTCCATGTGCGCCCCCCATCCGAGGTTTGAGGCGTCTGTAGTCATGGTCTGTGTTATCTGTGGTTTTTTGAATGACAAACCTGTGTTTTCCTGGCTCACCGAAGCCAACCATTGCAATTCCTTTTGTAAGCATGGAATGAGTGGTATGATTGTCTCCAAGTTGTTGCTGTGCTGAGACCAAACGCTTTTTAGGTACCATTGAAGCTTTCTCATGTGTAGTTTTGCTAATGGAACCAGTAGAATGCAGGATGCCATGTAACCCAGGGCCTGTAGGAATCGCCTTGCAGTCATCTGGGTGTATTTTGCTAAACCTTTGAAGTATTGAGTTAACTTCTCTTGCTTGTCTTCTGTCAGGTAAGCCATTTGAGAGGCTGTGTCTAGTTTGGCTCCTAAGAAGATTATTTGCTGGGATGGCTGCAGTCTTGACTTTTGGAAGTTGACTGTGTATCCCAGAGCTTGAAGTAATCGTATGACATATTCCAGATTTTTTGTCAACATCAATTTGTCGTCCGCTTGTATGAGGCAGTCGTCCAGGTACGGGTAGATTTGTATACCCTGGAGCCTGCAATGAGCAATTACTGAAGCCAGGCATTTTGTAAACACTCTGGGCGCAGTAGGTAAGCCAAATGGCAATGCTGAGAATTGATAATGCTCTGGCCCTGCAAGAAATCTGAGGTACCTTCTGCAACTGTGTCTGATAGGGACATGCAGGTATGCCTCCTTGAGGTCCAGAGTGATCAGCCATGACTCCTTGCCCAGCATGGGAAGGAGTTGCTGTAGAGTCAGCATTTTGAACTTCGGTACTATGAGAAAGGTGTTTAATGCGGACAAGTCCAGTATTGGTCTCCATTGAGTTTCTTTTCTTGGAACAAGGAACAGTCTTGAGTAAAACCCCTGTTCTTGTTCTTGTTGTGGAACTCTTTCTATTGCTTTCATTTGAGTTAGCAGAGATTTGCTTGATAGCCTCTACCCTTTGATGTTGTGGTAGATTTGGCATGCCTTGTTTCCTTGGTAAGGTATGGAAATGAAACCTGTACCCTCGGTCTACAATGTCTAAAATCCATTTGTCCTTTGTCAGTCTGTGCCAGTTTTTTGCAAACAGAGATAATTTCCCACCCAGGGGAGCTTCTAGTTGTTCCCTGGTAGGCGGTAGTAGAGGAAAGTCATTGAGATTGTGGTTGTTGGGCAGGAGAAACCCCTGCGTCACCTCTTTGGTTTCCTGGCTGCCATTGACGTCCCCTGTAAGGGCCTCTGTATTGGCCTCTTCCTCGGCCATGTCTGTTCTTACCCCTTTGAAACTTTTCTGGATTAGGAAAGGACCAGTTTTTTGAAGGCCAATTCCTACTGAATCTGGGGGGTTGAACCTGGAGGAAATCCTTTACAGTTTGAACTGATTTTGCCTTTTCTTCGATGGTCTTTAACACATCCTTAGCATTTGCACCAAAAAGCTTGTTCTTTTCCAGAGGTGCATCCAGAAGTTTTGCTTTTACATGATCTGGTAGAGGTTGATCTTTTAACCAAGCATGTCTTCGCATCACTGCCCCTGTCATAGCTGCCCTACATGAAGCCTCCAGTGCATCATATCCACACTGCAGGAAGTGATTGCTTACTTGCTGAGTGTTATGTACAGCTTCCTGCAAAGTCTTCCTGTCTAAAGGATCAGGAGAAGCTAGTGTTTTTTGTAAATCTTCTAAGAGATAATCCTGATATTGGAACATATGAAAAAGGCAATTTAAAGCTCTCATAGATAAAGTAGCGGAAGTGTAAACCTTTTTACCCCATCTCTCTAATGACCTTGCTTCCCTGTTGGAGGGCAAAGGATTTTTTGAGGTGGAGGCTGAAACTCCTTTAGGCCCCTGTGAAATAGTTTCCAAATCAACAGTATGGGCCCTGAATAGATGGGAATGAGTTTCTGGGACCCTGTAATACCTATCTGGCTTGGCTGGTGCAGGAGGGAGAGTATCAGGGGTAGCACTAGAATCAGAGTACAAATCATCCAGAACATCAAGTACAGGAGGAATAGCTAAGGGCCTGTGCTGAGGCTTCTTAAGGAAAGTCCTAAGGCGTTTCCTGGAATCAGAATATTCCTGGCCCTGCCACTTGAAATGTTCCCTCATGGTGTGCAGAACTTCCCCAAAGGAAATATCCTCAGGAGGGAGGCCAAGGTATGGAATCTTCTGCATCAGAGTCCTCATAGGTCTGGAAGAGCTCTTCCTGGCTATCAGAGTGGACAGAGCCCTCAGAGTCTTCATCTGAAGGAGTAGGGTCAGAGGGTTCAACCCGGGGCCTTTTATCAGGAGGAGGCTGGGATGCTCTCTCAGGATGGGTCTGCAAACCTCTAATCATGGAAATTAAATCAGCAGCCATGGACATAATTTGTGTCTCCGGAGTCGGCTGAGGTAAGGCTCTAGGAGTAATAGGCTTTGTTTTGCTGGCTGCCTTAGCCCTAGTGTAGGCTTTAATAGACATGGCCATAGGGGGCCTGGCAGCTCCACGTGCAGGAGTGACCTTGTCTACAGCAAGGGTCTCGGGCATTTCCTCGGTTTCGGTATCCGGAGGAAAATCTATAACTGGCGTCGGAGTAATGTCTGGAATCGGAGTCGTCGGTAATGCGGTGTCTTCGGTTCGGAGCGGTGGAGAGACCGTCTCAGAGGGAACCGGAGCACTCGCGCTAGGTTTTGGCATGGAGTCGGTAGTCGACATGGGCCGAGGATGTCGGTCCCGGTCTTTTCGCTTTTTGGGAGTTTGCGAAGTCGGAAGATCCGACGGCATGGTATTAGCAAATTTATCGCCGAAAAAGTCTTCAGCGAACTCCGCCCGGCGCCTGAGAGTGCGCTTGTTGAAGCGAGCACAGGCTACACAGGCCGAGACATCGTGGTCTGGGCCCAGGCAAGGGAGGCAGTAAGAGTGGAAATCCTTATGAGGTATTTGTTTACCACAAAAAAGACAATTGTTAACTTTTTCAGTAATTTCTGACATCGGCTGAGGCAAGAAAAGGTCCCCAACGGGGTACTTAGCTTTTTTGATGACTTCGGTATCGTAGAAAACAGGAGCTGACCGACCGGCACTTGCGAACTGCTTCTGCTTCGGGCACCGCGCGGCAAGAAAGACTGAAGAAAATGGCGTCGGCTGATGCTTATGTACTCCAGCTGCTCTGACGTCGGAGAGAAATGCGACATCAGCCGACGTCGGACCCAGACTTTGGAATCCGGCCGACCGAGGGCTGCCCGAGGCAGGACAACCCACATGTTATGACTGCAGTTGCATTCTTGAAGGACATCCTGATGTGAAAATTCATAATCAGTATCTTGCCTAGGCCTCTTATCCTGGAGGGGGGATGGGACCCCCTGATCAAGGTAATAAGGTCTTCAGCCATTTTGATTGCCTGTTTTTTAGGCGTAGCGGCCTGTGCACGTGGCTCATGCGTCATTTTGTTTTTAGTTTTAAGAGTTGCTTTTGTCTTCGGTTTTGCAGTGGTCGACGGTTTGATATAAAAATGTTGAGGCCTGAATACACCCTCAGAAGCCCGTGCCTGCTCAGCGGCTCCGGACCCATCCGAGGGAAATACATCCGTGGGTCCAATACTTTGAGTATCTTGTGGCGTGCCGGACTCCACATGGGTCTCAATAGGGGCCTGCGACTTGAAAGTAGCTGGTATCAGGGGCTGCGAAAGCGCCTCACTGAGTACCGGCAAACCGGCGACTGGCTTAGGAAAAGCTTTGTCGTCGGTTTTGGACCTCAACTGTCTGTCTCTGTCCTTTTCTTTGCATTTTTTATGAACTCCGGTAGTCTGACTATCAGACAACATTTCTGGGTAGTTAAATCTGTTTCCAAAATACTTTCAGGAAAAAATATACCGATGCTTAATAGTGCCTTGGTTAAATCTAGCACAAAAACAACGCCAGGCACATTGTGATCAGGGCCTAGGCAGGGAATACAGTATAAATGGAAATCCTTATGAGGTATTTGCTTCCCACAGGTAATACAATTATTAACTTTTTCTGACATCGGAATGGAGCAAGAAAAAAGTTTCCCCAACGGGGTACTTAGCTTTAGTGAAGACTTCGGTTCTGAAACTCAAACGTGAATATTTCAGGAGTCGGCCGATCGGCACTTGCAAAATGCTTCTGCTTCGGGCACTGTGCTGCAAGAAAGACTAAAGAAAATGGCATCGGCTGCTTGTTTTATACCCCTGATGACCTGACGTCATGGAAGAGGAGACAGCAACCGACGCAGGACCAAAGACTTTGGAATTCAGGCCGACTGAGAGCAACCTGCCAGCAGATTATCCAAATGTAATGACTGCAACAGTGAAACACGAAGAACATCTAAAATGCTAGGAAACAAAGTCTTCACCCTGGCAACAAAAACTCACAAAAGAGGGGGATGGAGTGACTATTGCAGCAGTGATCACTCAAACATTTACTGATATGGTAAGATTTCTTAACAAAACCGTACTACGTTTGTTTGAAAACTGCTGCAGTACTCTATTATAGAGGTAGACTACCAAAGCTAATACTAACTGGGAAGGGGAAAAATGAGGGTCCTGGAGCCACTAGAGATTGGTCCTAGCAAAGCCAACCCTAGAAATACAGAAGGAATCTTGTTTGCAGAGCTTTGTAAAAGATATACAGAGAAGAACAAGTTGCTGCTTGTACAATACTTGTAGAATCCTACCCTTTCCAGAAAAGCCACAGATTAAGCCAAGACCCTGACAGAGTGAGCACTGACCCTGTACAAAATTGCCTTATTATGGTGGGTATAAATGTCAGATCATTAGATTTCTCAGGACTCTGTCTGGACACTGGAATGTTATAGCTGGTACCTTGCCACTCCCATGATAGCAACTAACTTCACTCAGCACAACCATTTCCTTACCTTTGAGTCCCTACTGCCTTTTCCCGATCAAGATTTCCCCAATTAAACTCTGAGGAAGCATAAAATGCCATGAATGCAGCACTGACCATGCTGACAGAGAACGTTATAAAAATACCTGCAATTGCAGGCCCTCACAATTTACCAGGGGGAAAGAGGGTGGGTTTGTTCCAGTATTCAGAGACCAGACAAATCTAACATTCCAGTAAGTACATAACTTACACATTTTGCTTGTTCTATGCAAACAATGGAATGGAAGGACAGAGTCCCTAGCTAACTAGGGTGGCCTATCCCACTAATCCTATGCGAATGGTAGCTCCAAAAGATATTCTCATTCCAGAAACAGAATGACGAGTGTAGTGCTTAAAGGTATGCAATGAAGACCAAGTAGAGGCTGCAGAGATCTCATCCACGGAATCCATCCATTCATCCTCAACCCTTTTTCCCATTTTGCACATGGAGTTGGGGTGTCACTTCAGCAGCGACAATCATCTTGAGCCAAGGTTTACACCGCCGGGTGGCTAGCCCTGCCACGGCAGTTCATTTGCACACACTTGCACACACACTCTCACCTATGGCCAGTGCAGAGTGTTCAATCCACCTACTGCATGTCTTTGGAATGTTGGAAGAAACCGGAGCACCCTGAGGAAACCCATGTGTTCGCAGGGAGGACATGCAGACTTCGCACAGAAGGCATCCCAGCTAAGAATCAAACCGGAGAACCTCTTGCTGTGAGGTGACCATGATCACCGCTGCACCACCGCAGCCACCCATATCATCCATACTCATCCAGGGAAGGCTTTGGAAAAAAGCTATGGACATAGCTTGAGCCCTGAATGAATGAACCTTTGGTGATCCAAATGCCTTTTACCTGCTGAGGTGCAACAGAAAAAAAGACTAGCCATAATCCATTTTGTCAATGTAATCCAGGCAATCTTCTGACCTAGACCAGCAGAAGAAAAAAAATGAGAAAAAGCAGTTTGTTTTCCTATGATTTGTATAATCTAGGTAAAACACAGAGCTGTTTGAGAACCTAGGCAATGAAACAAATACTCTCCCACTCTGAGTACTTAGGAAAGAATATACCAAATTGACATCTTTGTTTAGAACATTCCACAGCATAACACATTCGTAGGTAATGGAATGTTTAATGATATACAATATACAAAGAAACACCCTACCTTGATCAATTACACTCCAGTGACTATAAAACAGTGGCAAACTACTTTGCAGTTAAGCTATGGCAAAGGACAAATTATTATCCCATGGATAAAATTTCAAAGGGGGATATTCCAGGGTGACTGTCAACACTACTTTGTCTTGTCCTTAACCCATTAAGATATTTATTTAATAATCTAGGCTACGGTTACAGTTTAGGTCTCAGAAAACAACCTTGTTTAAAGACATCTCTAACTACTGTTAGTGGATGATTAAAATTGTATAATTTATCAGATGGGGATCTGAAAGCACAACTACCAATGATTAAAATTTTCTCAGATGATACAAGAATGACATTTGGTCACTATAAATGTGCAGAAATAACATTTACAAAAGGAAAGCTGCTGCACCAAGAAAACATCAACCAGGAGCAGGAATGTAATATTAAGGACTTTAAGCAGGAGGGAGTATATAAACATTTGGGAATAGATGAAGGGTCAACAATAAAACATGAACAAATGAGGACAAAGCCCAGAAAGTAATATTTCCTAAAACTAATGCTAAAACTGCTTTAACATCTTGGATTAAAATCCAATGAATTTGATCTTCCTGTTCTAATGTACGTATATCTTTGGTGTGATTGACTGTTCCTAAAATATAATGAATTAGTTAAAACAAGAAACCGTTTCACTCTTATCAAATGATGTACAAAAAGTAGTGCATACCAACATTATACATCCATGCTCTGAAGAATGAATGGGCCTCCTCAAAACTGACTACATGAACATGTCTGCAATTGTGGGACTGCATACACACTTGCTGACGTCAGGGTTGCCAGACGTCCCTATTTGGGCGGGACTGTCCCGAGATCAGCAGCCTGATCCCACGTCCCGCCCTGCCGGTTTAAATCCCGGCCAGCCTCCGCTTTGTTTTTTTTTTTTTTGATTGTCCCGTATACCTGGCATACGGGCCAATCAAAAATTGCTAAACACGGAGCTTCTTGTGTTCCGCATTAAACACGAGAAGCTCCGTGTGGTTTTTGATTGGCCCATATGCCGGTATACGGGCCAATCACAAATCGCTAAACACGGAGCTACTTGTGTTGAATGCGGAACTGCAATGCATTAAACATGAGAAGCTCCGTGTTTAGTGCAGTTCCAATGCAAATACGCAAGGCTTATAGTTTGGTTTGTTGTTTTTAAGTTCTAAATACCGCGGAACCTGTAGAATAATTTTAAAAGCAAATGTGCAGATAGAAAATATTCATTGTTATTCTGCTTGTGTTGGCTGGGAATGAGAGCTGCTTCTAAGTTCAGTCACACAATTCCCTTGCATTTGGGATCAGAGTCTACATGGTACATCATCTGGATTAATTCAGTGGAGAGGGATTACGGACGTGGATAATGGCTGAAGATATGAAGAGTGGAAGATGGGAAAAATGTACCTACAGTTGGTACTGTTGGAGTATTAGTTGAAAATGATGAAATAAGAGAAGGGACCAGATTCCAGAAGACTTGCCGTCAGTGTAAGTGACCCAAAACAAAAATTGTTTCACTTCCAGCCCCCACCTTAGTTTAGTTATTTGTTCCACTGTTATTGTAGCACTGTCTGACCCATTTAATGTGTGCTGAAAGGATGCAGGAAAAAGCAAATCTGAAGAGTTAAAGGACTGAATTTTGTTTCGTTAACTGTGATTTTTCTTCAGGGCATCTAAAACATTAAAAAAATGTCTAGAGCCTATACCCCTTGTTAATTCAGGTATTTCTTCCACTGCTATTATAATGGAATTTGCAGCAGTTAGCATATATTGAAAGGCTGCAGGAAAAAAACAAGTTGAAGATTAAGACTGAATTTCTTTCCTTAGTCATGAATTTTGTTCAGGGCATCAATGAATCAAAAGCGTGGGAAAAAAATCCTAAAATGCATCTCAATTCAGACACAATAATTACGTTTCAGTAGCTTAATGGTAGAGCAGTGTGGTTAGTAAACAAGAGTCTCAAGGTAATCCTAGCTGAAGCATACACACGCCCCCAATACTGTTTGCCTGTAAATTGCCCGTGGTGCTGACTGTCCCACAGGCTGGAGTATTCATTAATAGTCCGAAGGCTTATTTTAGTACAAGGAGAAATTCTGTCGCTGTTCGGAGCAGATAGAAATGGGGCTTGAACTACTAGCGAAGAGTCGAATACCTTCCATGATTTTGATGTCTTCCCAAGAACTCCAGCAAACCTGAAAGGGTCATACATTGAGGGGCATGGCTCATTTTCCACTCATAGAGGGAAGTTTTGTGCAATAATCAACTAAATTCTAAACGCTACTTTTATAACGAGGTAGATGCATCGTTTTCCCTAAACATTTATGCGTGTTTGATTTCACATTGAGTTTCATTACCACCCTCACGTTTGAACGTACACCCTTATTTTGGCAAGGAGAGGAGATAAAACTGCAGTCCTAACTGGTTTGGGATATTATCTATGCCTTCCTGCTTATCAGTGGTTAAATATGCATTACTGAGCCACTGACGTGAGCAACATATTTAGGAGCGCCACTTTATCTGCTATCTAAGTGAAGTGCGCAGAGCTACTGAGTGAGCTCAGTTCTTTAATGTGGAACTCTGTTCCGCATTAAAGACTTTTTTTTTTTTTGTCTTCACTTGCCGTTGTCCCTACCTGGGGTGCTGGAAATCTGGTAACCCTGGCTGACGTCATCAGATTCAAACACTGAGAAAATTCCAAAGCATGACAAGGAATTTAAAATGACATACCTACTTAGTTTAGCACAAGCATTTCGTAACAAAGCTGGAATGGAAATTAGACCAAAAGTAGGCAAAAATCAGACAGCAATTCAAAGTGGAAAAAAAAAAAAAGAAAATCCACAAATATATCAGCAAGTATAGACACCTTATGGAACAACATCATGTTGACTTAGATTTGATCTAGGTATACATAAGGAAAGGTGAACTGATACCAAAAGGTGAAAAGTTAGTTGGTTTACAAAGTCCATAGAACAAGTGGGATAAACAAATGCAGGTTATGTAACACAGAACTGAAAACAGTTGTCCATCTCATTGCTGGGTGTGGTATATCCGTGGCTGAGGGTCTGTACACTGAAATGCACAATAATGTGGGCAACATTGTTGAACTGGAGATTCTGCACACACTACTGTATGTAAGTAGCCAAGAACTGGAAACACATGCAATGATTAAGTTTGTGTCATATGTGATCACCCATTACTAACAGTTCAAAAATAGGTGCAAGAAAGCCAGATGTAGCAGTTAAAAACCAAGACAAAAGTAACGATCAATGAAATCGCTACACCCAGTAATTACAGTGGGTTACGTACAGAGAGAGAGAGAAAGTCAAAACACCAGGATTTGCAAGCAGAAACTACAGCAATGTGGAAGACAATTCCAATAGTAGTACGTGCAACATGACTAATGAAGAACCAGTTAAGTTCGTAAAGCAGCACACAGGAAAAGAGTCCACACAATCATTTGTTGTACTACTCAACCAGAAACTATCGTACAAAACTGTTATGTAGTATCCTAAGTAGTACTTCCATCCGATTCTTTCAGCTTACCTTTCCTTCTGGCTCCACTGCTAGGGAACGTTTCTTGTATTAGAAACTGACTGCACAAATGTATTCATTATTTTTCCAAAAAGCAAGCAGTTTTGTACAACAGTTTGTGGTTGAGTAATAGATCAGTCAATCATGTGGACTTTTCCTGTGTGTTGGGTTAAGAACCTAACTGGGCAGCCTTTCGTGGTTTTTAGTTTATTTGGATGCCCTTGGCTGTTTTCTTCTTGGTTTAATAAAAAATAATTTACAATGATACTCTAGTATGTTAGCAAAGAAATAACCCTGTATGAATTGCAGAAGGAGAAAAGGGTACTGAAAACAGCACTCTTAGCTAACATCAAAGACTGAAACAATATTAACTTCATAAACTCTAATTGTACCATGACTTAGGAATGGGGTCCATTCACATCAAGGCATGTAAAAAACTAAGCATGTGAAGAAATTAAACAGCTGGCATGTTTAGTATATATACAAAGTTGTTACTGCACATGTGGCTGTTCTAACCATGGAGAAAAATCAATGTTGCGCATACCATATTTTTAACATTTGATTTAAAATTTAGATTTTAGTCAGAATATCAAAGTATAATGTACTAGTTTAAGGGAAGACGTGCCTTCCAAATATGAAGAGTATGGGTTACCATAATTCTATGCTTCATTTTTTTCTCCATTTCTCTAAAAAGTTTTCATGATAATAATGTTCATCAAGGTTAGGACTCCGGTAAGCATGTGGCAGTCAAAAACTGTCACGTCAAGAAATTCTCTAACACAATTTGCTAAAGAAGGGCCAAGCAGCAGATGTCAGCCATGTAGTTAAATAGTGTCTTCAACATAATGTAAATAATGGTTAATCACATGTCATTTTTTTAAGTTAAAAAATGCCAAACACAGATCAGGTAGGACACTTCTGACAGTTTATAAAATCTTTTTTTTTTTTTGTCTAGAGCAAATCTTCTTACAATCTTTTTAAAGAGCTTTCTCCTGAAAAACTGCAAAACAAGAATGCCTCAACATTGCTAGGGTCAAGTACTTTACACAGTTTCTACCAGGGGTGGAAGGGGGTGAGCAAAAAGAAGTGTCCTTATTGGAGCCCTGTGAGACATTATCAGTAAGCAAAAAGAAGTTATCTCCGTGGTATACCCGAAGTCTCAAACAACCCACTAAACAAGTACAATGGGTCCAAAAACAACACAGTGTAAGAAACTTCTCTGTGTGGAAGATTTTCTGTCCATATATCTCTAGTTAATCAATGTATATTAATCAGATCAGATAACAGTAGTAGAAGTAGCGAACTTAAACTCGTCTTAAGTCAAAAAAATAACAAAAAATATATAATTTGAAATATTGTACAGAATTACTAAGTATTCGAAAGCAATCCAAACAAGGCAGGCAAATCTGTTTCCAGTCGAAAATCCTTTATTAAGTACATAGACAAGTGATCCAAGTAAAACAATAACAGAGTAATAGTTTCCTCACAAGCTTTCTAAATATATATATATATATATATATATATATATATATATATATATGTGTGTGTGTGTGTCGGAGTTGATATATTTAAATAGCAGGGGGTGTGGGGGGTGCAGGGGGGCTTGCCCCCCTGCATACAGTTGAAGGGTAATATGTTTCTGTATATACTTCTGCTAGAATATAATAAGTGTTGGTATCCTGTGTGTTTTCGGGATTTTGAGTTTTCAGTATTTTGAACGTTGGATTTTGGGCTTTCAGGATTGTGTAGCACTCTATAGATATAGATATATATATATATATATATATATATACATATATATATAGATATAGATATATATATATATATATATATATACATACACACACACACACACACACACACACACACACACACACACACACACACACACACACACACACACACACACACACACACTTTTTATTAGGCAAGGGAGTGGTTTATTGAGCTATAAAAATTAGAAGTTATGTACCTACCATAACGTTCCATGTTAGTTGTCTTCTCTCGCCTTCTTTCTTGCTGGATGAGTTCGGAGCCGATCCTCGGCTCCGACTCGGCACTTGCTAAGCTCGAGAGTCACTTTTACCAGCTCGAGGCAGCCCCATATCCCATGATGCAAGGTGGTAATTACCCAGATCTCGTTTGGTATCTAGAGGAAAAACTGCCTATAAAAACTTTCCACCAAGGAAAGAGGAACAACTAACCTAAAAAGGCTGTAAGGGAAACCAGGTAATCAAGGACAAGAACTATCTGGTGTCCAAGGAAGAAGAATCTTCCAGAGAAAAGGGGAGATCAAGGTCTGTCCAGGCTAGGGGGACAGGAGGGAGGGACGCAAGAAAGAAGGCGAGAGAAGACAACTAACATGGAACGTTATGGTAGGTACATAACTTCTAAATGTTAAGTTGTCAATCTCGCCTTCATTCTTGCTGGATGGGACCGTGTCCCTAGCACCTCTATCCTGGGTGGCTCAATGGAACAGACTCTTGAGAACAGTGGAACCAAAGCTTGCCCTGTCCCTGGAGGCCAAATCCAATTTGTAATGAGAAGCGAAGGTATGAGGAGTGGCCCAAGTGGCTGCTGCACAAATAGTATCTAAGGGTAGCCTAGCCTGAAAAGCTGTAGAAGTGGCTAGACCTCTTGTGGAATGAGCTTTAGGTTTTGAGCTCAGCTGTTTGCCCCTAAGCTGATAAATATCAGAAATGGTGGAAGATAGCCATCTGGATAAGGTCACTTTTGAAACAGGGAGACCTTTTTTATTTTCAGCATAAGAAAGGAAGAGCTGATCGGACTTCCTAAATTGCTTTGTTCTGTCCAAGTAATATCTGAGTTGGCGATGAACATCTAGGTAATGTAATTTTTGTTCCACCCTGTTAGAATAATTTGGAAAAAATACAGGAAGATCAATGGATTGGTTTAAATTTGTCTTAGAAGCAACCTTGGGCAAAAAGGATGGATTGGTTCTCAAGGATACTCTGTCCTTGTGGAAGACCAAATAAGAGGGACGAACACAGAGGGCATGAAGTTCAGACACTCTTCTAGCCGAGGTAATAGCGACTAGAAAAAGTGTCTTCCAAGAAAGAAACTTTAATGAACATGAAGCAGCCAGCTCGAAAGGGGGAAGTATCAAGGATGTCAGTACTAAATTTAGGTCCCACTGTGGTGGAGGATCCCTAACAGGGGGTTTAAGAAGGAACACTCCTTTGAGAAAGGCTTTACAAAGTTTGTGGGACATAATGTTGTGGTCTGCAAACCCGACATGGAAGTTTGAGATCGGATGTTCATTACTGATGCATCCTGTCCCTTGTTGGCATTCCAGATGTTGAACCTCTTCCATTTGGCTGAAT
The DNA here is from genome assembly GCF_019279795.1 of Protopterus annectens. Taxonomy (NCBI): domain Eukaryota; kingdom Metazoa; phylum Chordata; order Ceratodontiformes; family Protopteridae; genus Protopterus; species Protopterus annectens. The sequence continues at coordinate 926,913,639 of NC_056745.1, forward strand.
AAGTTTTTCTGGTGGAAGGCCTGCGTGCTTCCAGTAGGATCTCTTGAACTTTTTTGGAGAGAGATATATGGGGAGAAATCATGGAACCCTCCAAGCTGTCAGTTGCAATGTTTGCAGGTTTGGATGAACAGTCCTGTAATTGTGCTGAGTTATAAGCAGAGGCCATAGAGGCAGGGGCCACGGCTTGGTGCGAGTTATGCTCCTTAGTAATGGGTACCAGTGCTGTCTTGGCCAGTCTGGAGCTATCAAAATGCCTTTCGGTTGTTCTGCTTTGATCTTCAGTAACACCTTGGTCATTAATGGCAGAGGTGGGAATGCATAGATTGTTAGAGAATTCCAGCTGAAGGAGAGAGCATCTATTCTCCAGGCTTGAGGATGGTGTGTCCTTGAGCAGAACTTTTTCAGATGATTGTGGTGTGAGGCAAAGAGATCTATGTCCGGCCTTCCCCATGCATGAGTTATTTGTGAAAAAATGCCTGGATGCAACATCCATTCGTGCGGGTCCATAATGTTTCTGCTTAGACTGTCCGCCAGAACATTGTCCTTGCCTGGAACAAACTGGGATTGCAACTGTATGTTCAGTTTCAGGGACTTTTCCCAAAGAGTCATTGTTAGTCTGCAGAGGGGGTAAGAATGGGTGCCTCCCTGTTTATGTACCACATAACAGTGGTGTTGTCTGTCTTTATCAGCAGATGACCTTGCTAAAGAAATTTTCCGAAGGCCTCGATTGCATGAATCACTGCCAGCATCTCTTTTTGATTAATGTGCAGATGCAATTCCCGAGGAGCCCATTGTCCTTGAATGCATCTGCCTTCCATGTGCGCCCCCCCATCCATGGTCTGAGGCGTCTGTTGTAATGGTTTGGCTTGCTTGAGGTTTGTTGAAGGACATGCCTTTGTTTAGCTGGCTTGCTTGTGCCCACCAGAAAAATTCCTTTTGTAGACATGGAAAGAGTGGAATAATTGCTTCTAAATTGTGGCTGTGTTGAGACCATAAACTTTTTAGGTACCATTGTAGTTTTCTCATGTGTAGTCTTGCCAGTGGAATCAGAAGAATGCAAGATGCCATGAAACCCAGGGCCTGCAGGATTTTCCTTGCAGTCATCTGGGTGTGCTTTGCTAGGCTTTTGAAGTAATCTGGTAATTGTTCTTGTTTTTCTTCTGTGAGGAAAGCCATTTGTGAGTTTGTGTCCAGTTTGGCTCCTAGAAAAATTATTTGTTGGGATGGCAGTAGTCTTGATTTTTGAATGTTGACTGTGTATCCCAAAGCCTGTAGTAAGTGAATGACATAGTTCAAGTTTCTTATCAAGGCTTGCTTGCTGTCCGCTTGTATAAGGCAGTCGTCCAGATAAGGGTATATTTGTATCCCCTGAAGTCTGCAATGTGCAATTACTGATGCCAGGCATTTCGTGAATACTCTGGGCGCAGTAGATGAGCCAAAAGGCAATGGTGGGAATTGATAATGCTCTGACCCTGCAAGAAATCTGAGGTATCTTCTGCAGCTGTGTCTGATTGGGACATGCAGGTATGCCTCCTTGAGGTCCAGAGTAACCAGCCAAGACCCCTTGCCCAGCATGGGAAGAAGTTGCTGTAACGTCAGCATTTTGAATTTTGGCACAATGAGAAAAGTGTTTAGAGCGGACAAGTCCAGTATAGGTCTCCATTGCTTTTCCTTTCTTGGAACAAGGAACAGTCTTGAGTAGAATCCCTGTCCTTGTTCCTGAGGAGGAACCTTTTCTATTGCTTTGATTTGTAGCAGCTTTGAAACTTGTATGAGTGCCTCTGTCCTTTGATTTTGTGGCAGGTTTGGCATGCCTTGTCTTGTAGGTAAGGTATGGAAGTGGAACCTGTAACCTTTGTCTATTATATTCAAAATCCATCCGTCATTTGTAAAAACGTGCCAATTTTTTGAAAATAAGGATAACTTTCCGCCTAAAGGTGCTTCCCTTTGAGCCTTGGTCGGCGGTGTCAAAGTTAAGTCATTGTGATTGTCCCTGTGGAGCAGTAGGAGTCCCTGCGCCACTTCTCTGGTTAGTTGGTTGCCATTGGCGGCCCCTGTAGGAGCCTCAGTATTGCCCTCTGCCTCGAGCACGCCTGCTTTTTCCCCTTTGAAACTTGTCAGTGTCTGGAAAGGACCAATTCTTCGAAGGCCAATTCCTGCTGAACCTTGGTGGCTGAACCTGGAGGAAATCTTTGACTGTTTGTACTGATTTAGCCTTTTCCTCAATTGATTTCAACACACCCTGTGCATTAGCACCAAATAGCTTGTCTTTTTCCAGAGGTGCATCTAGAAGCTTTGCTTTAACATGATCTGGCAATGACTGTTCTTTCAACCAAGCATGTCTACGTATGACGGCCCCTGTCATAGCTGCCCTACATGAAGCTTCCAATGCATCATAACCACACTGAAGAAAATGATTGCTAACCTGCTGAGTATTATGAACCAAATACTGCAAAGCCTTTCTATCTAAAGGCTCAGGAGAGGCTAACTTTTTCTGCAAATCATCCATCAGGAAATCCTGATACTGAAACATATGAAAAAGACAGTTTAGAGCCCTCATGGCAAGGGTGGAAGAGGTATAAACATTTTTACCCCACCTCTCCAGGGACCTAGAATCCCTGTCTGCGGGCAAAGGATTCTTGGCCGAGGAAGTGGCCACTCCTTTGGGCCCCTGAGAAATAGTTTCTAGATCAACAGAGTGGGCCTTAAAGAGATGTTTATGAGTTTCAAGAACCCTGTAATATCTGTCTGGCTTGACAGGAGCAGGAGGGAGAGAATCAGGAGAAGTACTGGAGTACATCATCCAATACATCTAACGCTGGGGGAATAGCTAAAGGCCTGTGCTGGGGTAACTTAAGGAAGGTCCGAAGCCTTTTCCTGGAGTTGGAGAAATCCTGGCCCTGCCATTGAAAATGCTCTCTCATGGAGTGGAGAATTTCCCCGAAAGAAATATCCTCAGGAGGAGAGGCAGAGGGAATGGATTCATCTGCATCAGAATCCTCGTAGGCCGGGAAGGGTTCTTCCTGGGAATCTGAAAGGTCTGACTCACCAGAAGCTTCATCTGAGGAAAGGGTATCTGTCTGCTCAACCCTAGGCCTTTTGTCTGAAGGCGGCTGAGAACCTCAGTCTGGGTGAGCCTGAGAGCCCCTGATTAAAGAAATTAGATCTGCAGCTAAAGTCATGATCTGTTTATCCGAAGTGGGACCCTGTGAAAAAGATTTAGGAGGGTGAGACTTAGCCTGGCTGGCAGCCTTAGCACGTGTGTAGGCCTTAATGGACACAGACACAGGAGGCCTAGCTGCCCCACATGCTGGAGTAACTTTGTTCACCGGTATGGTGTCAGGCAAATCTTGGGCTTCGGTTTCAGGAGGAAAATCAACAACCGGCACCGGGGTAGCCTCCGGGACCGAAGTGTGTGGTAAAGCGGTGTCGTCGGCCTGGAGCGGTTGAATTACTGCCTCCGAAGAGACCGATGCACTTGCGGTAGGCTTAGGCGTGGTGTCGGTGGAAGTCGCGGGCCACGGAGGTCGGTCCCGGTCCTTCCGTTTTTTGGAAACGTGCTGTCGGAAGTTCCGACGGCATGATATAGGAGTAATTTTCCCCAAAAAAGTCTTCAGCAAATTCTGCCCGGCGCCTAAGTGTGCGCTTATTGAAGCAAGCACAGGCTGCACAGGCCGAGACGTCGTGGTCTGGGCCGAGGCAGGGAAGGCAGTAAGAATGGAAGTCCTTATGAGGTATTTGTTTACCACAACACAAACAATTATTAACTTTTTCAGTTTGGTCTGACATCGGCTGAGGCAAGAAAAGGTTCCCCAACAACGTACTTAGCTTTTAGATGACTTCGGTATCTGAAAACACAGGAGCTGGCCGACCGGCACTTGCGAACTGCTTCTGCTTCGGGCACCGCGTGGCAAGAAAGACTGGAGAAGATGGCGTCAGCTGATGCTTTTATACCCCAGCCGCTCTGACGTCGGGGAAGAGGCGACATCAGCCGACGCCGGACCCAGACTTTGGAATCCGGCCGACCGAAGGGCTGCCTGAGGCTGGACAACCCATATGTCAGGACTGCAGTTGCATTCTTGAAGGACATCCACACTTCAGTATCTAAAATACTGCATGTAGACGCACTCCTTAAACATGTTGCTGATACAGCTGCTGCTCAAATAAAATGACCGTTCTGTATGCCTTGAGCTAGTTTACTGTTAATGCCAACTGTGCAATAAAAGAAAATACCATGTAGTCACCATTTAGATTGACTATCTTCTCTTTCTTGAGACTAAAAAGTTATTCAGTTGTCTATTTATTGACTGGTTGGCTATTTTACCTATTTCTGAGCTACAAAAAGTTATCAGCCTTTCTGAAATCATCAGCCTTTTTGAATACCGTTTATGTCTGTGAACTTCCAAAAGACGCTGACAGTGCTCTCCATCACTAACAATTTGTGAATACTAGCAAATTAATGGATTGGGTAAGAGCATAAGAAGATGGAAACTTTTTTAAGAGTTAAATGGTACACATGAGAGACTACAACTCTAAAATCTTTCTGCCAGAAGAAATTGCAACCAGAAAGGGTGCTATTCCAGGAAAGCCATTTTAATTCTGCTGAATCTGCTTGTTAAAAAAGAAGGCAACGTTATTTTTTTCCAACATGAAATTCAGATCCCCAAGGATGACAAGTAAGGAGGCTTCTTAAGGAAGGCCACTGACAAAGATGTGCAGCTAACTGCAGGAAAGCTGTTTCATCATAGAGCCTGAGAAAAATGTACAATTAACAAATAACTTCAGTCAAAAAAACCTTGAAAGTTTAGTATGGCAAAGTATAAAGGCTCAAACCCTTATGTCACAGTCCATGATACAAATCCCTTTCAAGTATGTATGCCAGATTTTTTTTTGAACAAGGTATTTTAGGTTATTTTAACATGTAAGAAAACAAAAACTTCTACTAGGAATCAAAATTCTATCCTTCATGCTGAAAGCTTCAGTTTTGTAGCAGCACTTTGCTTCTTGATGCACTTGCTATGATTTGCACAATGATGATGGCTATGGACACAGTGAAAACTAGGATAACTAAGAAGCTATCAAAGTCAGGTTGGCTTTGTTCTGGCTTGCTCTGAAAAGAACTCCATAGACTAAAAGAAAATGATGAGAGGTGTCCATGAAGGTCTAGGTCTAGTTCTAGCAAAAGTAGAAGACACTTTTTAAAGTGTTTAGTGAGTCAGCAGTTAACATTTTGAAGTGACTGCTGTGATGGACAGTGAACAGATACACTTCTTGAAAGCCCCATATTTGGGCAATCAGATGAATAATGTTCGATCCAGTTTCCATTCATAAACTAAAGTCATCCTGCTCAGTGCATTTGCTAGTTAATTTTGTTACTGTGCAGCATGAGATGGTAACACCAAAGATTGTGTTCCAGAGCCAAATCCCAAATTAGAACTGTTGTAAAGTTGAAGATACATCACATCACTATCATGTTGTGTGTATTGATTTGAATGCAGCCCGGTTTCAAGTTGTTGCCCTGGAAGGCTGTCAGAGTCCTACATGTGATCGTTATCCTCTTCCTATTGCGATGAAGCAATTTTTTTTTTGCTAAGACCAACTGCCAAGGACTGATTATCAGTATCAGCCTTGTATTAAGTTTATATTTTTGTCCTCGTGCTGCTTATATTTTCTGTACATAATATGATTTTTATATTGTCTGTGACTTGAGATCTTTTTCTTTCAAGGATTCCACTGAAAATTAGTTTCTAAACTGAACTTGTCCCATTCAAAATGTGTAAATACATACCATACCATATATACACAAACTTTTAAAGAGGGCTCTCCAGGGATAATCTGAAGAATGTGTGGTACTTTGGTTAAAGGAAATTATGTCATCACTACAGGACGTTGTCAATTTCTGACAATACAGGTAGTCCTCCTTTATGTCATGTTGCAAGTATAATCATAACTACAGAATCTTCAGACTGGCTCCAGATGCTTCATAGTTGCCACCATGTCTTCCTGATATAGGATCTTTCTTAAGGGATCAGTTATATGCAACAAGACATACAACTTGGCACTCACAGAAACTAGAGTGATGTGGTGCCTTGTTACTAGTAAAATTGTAATAGGACTGACTGAATTGCTATTATTTTGCTCTGAGCTGCACAGACTTTCACTGATATTGAATCAATGAATGACTCTAAGAAAAGTTACTGATAATGAGGGAGCCACAGCTGATTTCTTGTATAATGTAATGGGTGACTGATGTGCTGTTTAAGAAGTTCCTTTTGCTCACCTGTAAAACAATGGCAGGCTGGTCCAAGATGAATACATTTCAGCCACAGTTCAGGAGTTAGAACAAATAAAAGAAGGCAGAACTGGTTTACAAACAGGACAGCTAAAGTCATGGTAGTCTAAAATACAAAAGCATCAGGAATATTAAACAGATGCAATGTAAAAATGAAAGCAAAAGCATATTTACAAAGGGAAGTGAACATCAAACAGGGTTAAAAATACAGTTGTGTTTGCAACTTACTGTGAGTATTTTCAGAACTGCAAAAGACTTTACTTTGAGGACCTTCTGACGCAGAAAGCCAAAGATTCAGCCTTACTTCAAAACCTTTGCACTCGTCTTCCTAGGTTAGACAAATATTCAACATCCTGGATGTTAGCACATCTGAGGTATGCGAGATGTCAGCCTGCACAATCTTTCTTTCTTTCTTGCCCTGGCAGTTTCCAGAAACCTCTTGCTGATCAATGAACTAGTGACACAGGTCGACAAGTTAAGCAGGATTGTTCTCGTTTGACAGTCTAACAAGGCCCACTAAAGCTGCTACCCCAGTGTTCTAGGACACCATGAAGAGGGGGGATGATGCCTTCTGTTGGTGTTAGAGAGGGTAGAAAGGTGACTGTGCAGGAAAAAAGGTAGTGGGTAGAGAGAAGGAGTTACTACTGTAACAGTGAACAGAATCCAACATCTACAATTGCAGTATGTTCCTAAGACAACTGTACTATACTGTTTTTATGGTTCACTGTTGCAGTAGTGTTTTAAATTTGGAAAGATTCCCAAAGCTTTCTAACCAATGGGTGGCAAGCCATGAGAATACACTGTTTGAAGTAACCCTTAAAGGATGGTCACGGCAAATACTGTTCCTGGCTTTAGAAGGAATGTTCAGGTTATACTACTTAAAAAAGGAGTGGACTGAAGGGCCATGTAGATCTTTCTAAAATACACTGAATGAAGACAGAAGGCAGAAGGGGCTGCTGTGGTACTAGCAGAACTGCCCCTTACTCTTACATAGCAAGACCATACCAGGCCAAGTAACAGAAACAAATAAAATGACAACTATTTTTAAGATGTTTGCTTTGGAGATGGGTCTTTCCTTCCTGTCCTTTGCAAAGGATATAAACAAATGATCTGTTTTTTTTTTTCTTTCCTTTGCCCCCTCCAAGCAAAACACAATTGCCTAAGGACATCCAGAATTCTCTCTATTTTGTTCAATGGGGTAGGAAAGAACAGGAGGTGAACAACCTGACTGAAAGACAACTATGTTTAAGCTGGGTATGAATGAAGGTTGGTGTACATAGTGACCATGTCCCAATGTATGATCAGAAATGTATCTAGGAACATGAGTGTTTGCATTTCTATCTCGCCAAAGTTAACAGCCACTAAGAAGTTAATTTTCCAGGTTAAGAATCAGGTTGCTCAAAGAAAGGGTAGGGGTAATATCAGCTTCTCTAGGGTATACATGAGGTCCCATGGCAGAGTACACTCCCCTCTTTGGAAGTGCTGTGTGAATAAACCTTTTGAACAGCTTTACTGACAACAAAGGATACAGTGGAATCCACACCAGGCAGGCTGAAAGAGCGGAGAAGTGTACCCTCATAGAGTGTGTGTAACTGATTTGTACAGGTCTAACAGATATACAAGTATCACAGGCATCGAGGTATATATTGGGGGTGACTTACTGTGGCACCACAGGAAGAATTTCCATTCAGCTAGTAAACCTGCCTTGTATTTTGTTTCCTAGACTAGACAGTAAATATACCCTTGAATAACATGCCCCTAAAGAGATTAAGAGCCAAATCATTCAAATGCCTTAGTCTTCCATGTAAGGGTATACAACAGATCCTTTTGTTCTGGATCAAAAGATTCACACAGACTGAGGTAGCAGCACAGATTTCTGTCTTACCATTATGAGCAGAAGGAAAAAATGACGTCTTGGCTAAAAGGAGGTTAATAAAAGTAGCATTTTGGTCTGCCCTTTATTTTCTTAATTACATTGAGAAAAATGGGGATTTGAGATAAATCATACAGAAATGGACCTGCCCAGCTGACTGACAATGCACCTGTTGCCTAGGCATCCTTGGTAGGGATTCTGGACCAACATTTCAGAGTTCCCTATCACTTTGAAAAGCAAAACGTTCTATTTCTGGCACACTCCACCTGTAGAACAGATTCAAAAAGATCTCTGTCTTCCTGTCCAGTGTTACCTTTGTGAGGGTCTGCCTCTGTCCAACTAGTTGATCTCTAAATGTTTTCCTGAGAAGGGATTTAAGATGCCTCAAGGGTCGATCCTAACTCCTGGATCAGATTCTATGCCTCCACAGCCAACCACACAGGCATCAAGATCAAGTGCCTCCTTTCCCCCTTTTGTTGATGTACTTCATCATTGTGGTGCTGACAATGAGGATGTGACAGATCTCTTAGTTATGCACTTACCATAACGATAGATGTATGTGATCCATCTCGCCTACATTCAATACTGATGGGCTCGGAGCCGAGAATCGGCTCCGACTCGGCCGTTCTGACTAGCACGGAGTCTCTCATTGGCTGGGCCAACCCTATATCCCAGGATGCACCACGCCCAGACCCCCAGATCTAGTTTGCCCCCAACACATTCTTGCACCCATGGAACACACCAGAGACAAGTGTAAGAGGAGAGAAAAAATAATATCCTCATGGGAATCAAATACTTGTCTCCTCCAAATCCAACAGGAAGGGGGAAGGAGGGCGGTTTCGTAAGAATGTAGACAAGATGGATCACATACATCTATCGTTATAGTAAGTACATAACTAAGAGATGTAGTGTGATCCTATCTCGCCTACATTCAATACTGATGGGACAGCGTCCCTAGCACCTAAATCCTGGGAGGCTCACTGGAAAACTGTGGAACCAAAGGAAGCACGACCACTAGATGTCATGTCCAATTTATAATGAGAAATAAAGGTATGTGGAGAAGTCCAAGTAGCCGCTGCACAAATCGCATCCACGGACAGCCTAGCGTGAAAGACCACTGAAGTTGCCATAGCCCTGGTAGAATGCGCCTTCACTTGAAAGGGAAGATTCCTACCCTTCAATGCATAAATGAATGAAATGCAATCCCTAATCCACCTAGCGATAGTAGCCTTGGTTACAGATCTGCCAATTCCGTTGTCCGAAAAGGACACACACAACTGGTCTGATTTTCTCTCCTGTTGTGTCCTATTCAAATAAAAAGTACAGTTGTGTACACCTACCATAAATGTAGATGTTCGAGTGTCTTCACTGTTGCAGTCATAACTGTGGGGTAATCCTGCCGGCAGGCAGCCCGAGGTCGGCCAGAATCACAAAGTCTGGGTCCGGCGTCGGCTGCACAAGCTAGTACCCTGACGTCAGTACGCTCTGGTACATAGCCCTCAGCCGACACCATCTTCTCCAGCCTTTCTTGCCCCAGATGTCAGAAATTCCCAATAAACAAGGAGGGAGGGAAACACCGACTGCAACAGTGAAGACACTCGAACATCTACATTTATGGTAGGTGTACACAACTGTACTATGTTCTTCGTGTTTCACTGTTGCAGTCATAACTGTAGGGTGGAATCCCAAAGCAGTGAAGAAAGGGAGGAGGCTAGATAGAAGAAGGGGCAGCAAGAAGGCCCTGCAAAACAGCACAGGCAAAACCTGCCCTGGTCTTAGAATATAAAGGGAGATTGTAGTGCTTGGAAAAGGTATGCACAGAACTCCAAGTGGCAGCTTCCAAGATATCCTTGGTAGGGACTCCTCTGAGAAAAGCAGTAGAAGTGGCAGCTGCTCTAGTAGAATGACTTCTCACAGTACCTGGAAACTGTTTCCCATGATGAGTGTAACAAAATCTTATTCCATAAGCAATCCATTTGGAAATAGTTTGTTTGGAAATAGCCTTTCCAAGAGAACTGGAGGCAAAAGAAACAAACAATTGGTTAGATTTTCTGAACTCTTTAGTCTTGTCCAAGTAAAATCGTAACTGTCTGTGTACGTCCAATGAATGCAAAATCCTTTCCCCTTTATTTTGAGGATTAGGAAAGAAGGTAGGAAGGTGAATTGTCTGATTTAAAGCAACTTTTGAAATCACCTTAGGCATGAAAGTAGGATTTGTCCTCAAGGATACTCTGTCAAGATGGAAAATTAAGTATGGCTCCACAGCCATAAGAGCTTGCAACTCTGAAACCCTTCTGGCAGAAGTCAATGCTAACAAAAGAACTGTCTTCCAGGATAAAAATTTAATATCAGAAGCCGCAGCAGGCTCAAAAGGAGGCAAAGTGAGTTTTTCCAAAACAGAGTTAAGATCCCAGGCAGGGACAGGAGGGGTCCTGGGAGGCCTCAAATTCTTAGCTCCTCTCAAGAATTGTCTCACCAATGGATGAGAAAAAACAGGAGGGTCAGAATTAAAATGAGCAGATATAGCAGAAGCATGAATCATGAATCTTAATGGAGGAAAAGGAAAGGCCTTTAGACAAAAGGTCTGAAAGGTAAAGCAAAATAGACGAGAGATCAGGCACAAAAGGATTAGAGCCACGGTCCTGCATCCAAATACAAAACCTTTTCCATTTAGAGGTATAGGATTTCCTAGTGCTAGGCCATCTGGCTTCTAGAAGAACATCCAAAACTTGTTTGGGGAGCTTAGAAGAAATCAAATTTCCTTGAAGAGCCAAGCTGCCAGGCAAAGGGTCTTGAGATGAGGGTGTAGCATCTGACCCTGATGCTGGGACAGAAGAGAAGGGTACAGAGGAAGGATCCAAGGAGGTTCCAAGCACAGATGTTGTAAGGTCGGATACCAAAACTGTCGAGGCCAATTTGGAGCAATCAAGATGATGAACTTGGGCTTGTCCTGTTTTATCTTCAGTAATATCCGGGGAAGAAGAGGAAGAGGAGGGAAGGCATATCCCGAAAGGTTCCTCCAACTGAATGACAGGGCATCCACTTTCCAAGCTGTTTTGTGGAAGGACCTGGTGCAAAAGAGAGGCAGCTGATGATTGAGATGGGATGCAAACAGATCTATCTGGGGACACCCAGTCCTCATGGACACTATCTTGGTGGAAGATTAGGAAGGGTTGCACCGCCATTAAGGCCTGTAGTTCTGAAACCCTCCTTGCTGAAGTAATTGCCAGTAGGAAAGCAGTTTTCCATGACAGGTGTTGTAGGTCTGCTGTTGCTGCTGGTTCAAAGGGTGATAGTGTCAACTTTTCTAGCACAAAGTTTAAGTCCCAAGCTGGTAATGGTGGCTTCCTTGGAGGTTTTACATTCTTGATTCCTCTGAGAAACTGCCTGAGCAAAGGGTGCGAAAAAACAGGTGGATCAAAGCTGTATTCTGCTGAAATAGCTGATGCATGTATCTTGATGGAGGAGTAGGACAGGCCTGAATGAAGAAGTTCGGCCAGGTACTCCAGAATGTTAGGCATATCTATGTTTGACACATCTTTTCCTCTTTCAGTACTCCAAATGACAAACCTTTTCCATTTTCCAGCATAGTTCCTTCTTGTTGAAGGTCTGCGTGCTTCAAGAATAATGTCTAACTCTTTGGGAAAGCTCTGTGTTAGCTGCTGCTATGTGATGTTCCATGCAGTCAGTTGTAACGTTTTTAGGTTTGGATGCATGATGCTGTAGTTGTTCTGAGTTAACATCAAAGGCATCAGGGGAATTGGCCACATATTGTTCCGAGACATGCTCCTCAGTAGTGGGTACCAGTGTTGTCTTGGCCAGTTTGGAGCTATCAGGATTATCCTTGGATGTTCTTCCTTGATTTTTAGTAGTACTTTGTGTATCAAGGGAAGAGGTGGGAATGCATATGCTGTTAGGCCTTTCCAGCTGAAGGAGAGCGAATCCACTTTCCATGCTAGTGGGTGGAATGTCCTTGTGCAGAATTTGAGCTGGTGATTGAGAGGTGATGCGAATAGATCTATCTGAGGCATTCCCCATTTCTTTGAGATGGTCTTGAAGATGTCCGGGTGCAGCTTCCATTCGTGGGCTTCCGAAGTGGTTCTGCTTAGTATGTCTGCTAGAGTATTTTCTTTTCCCGGTACAAATATTGCCTGTAACTGGATGTTGTAGCTGAGTGCCAGGGTCCACAGCTCCAAAGTCATTCTGCATAGGGGGTATGAATGAGTGCCTCCCTGTTTGTTGATGTACCACATGACTGTGGTGTTGTCTGTCCTTATCATCAACTGGCCCTCTTTGAGAAATGGTTTGAACTTTTGGATTGCCAGTTTTACTGCCAGCATTTCTTTTAGGTTGATGTGCAGGTGAAGTTGATCCTGTGTCCAGAGTCCTTGCACGCATTTGTCCAGCATGTGGGCCCCATCCTAGGTCTGAAGCGTCTGTTGTGATGGTCTGGCTTGCTTGACATCTGCGAAAGGGTAGGCCTGGGTTTGACTGGCATGCCTGAGCCCACCATAGGAGCTCCTGTTTTAAGCATGGAATTAGTGGGATTTCTGTTTCCAGGCTGTGTCTGTGTTGGGACCATAAATTCTTTAGGTACCACTGTAGTTTTCTCATATGTAGTCTGGCAAATGGGACCAAGATTATGCATGATGCCATGAAGCCCAAGGCCTGGAGTACTTTCCTTGCTGTTATCTTGTTCAGTTTTGTTAGTGCCAAGAAGTAAAGAGGGAGTTCTTTTTGTTTTTCTGTAGTTAGGAATGCCATTTGTTTCACTGTGTCCAATTCCGCGCCCAAGAAGGTCCTTGTCTGGGAATGTATTAGCCTTGATTTTTGTAAATTGACTGTGTATCCCAGTGCTTGTAGCAAGTAAATGACCCTTTGGAAATCTGTTGTCAACTTGCTTTTGTTGTCCCCTTGTAGTAAGCAGTCGTCCAGGTATGGGTAAATTTGAATTCCCTGTAGTCTGCAATGGGCGATTACTGATGCCAGGCATTTTGTGAATACTCTGGGCGCAGTAGATAAGCCAAAGGGCAATGCTGAGAATTGATAGTGCTCTGATCCTGCAAGAAATCTGAGGTATCTTCTGCAGATTGGTCGAATGGGGACGTGCAGGTATGCCTCCTTGAGATCTAGAGTTACCAGCCAACACTCCTTGCCCAGCATGGGAAGAAGTTGCTGTAAGGTCAGCATTTTGAATTTTGGGACAATGATGTATGTATTTAAGGTGGACAGGTCGAGAATTGGTCTCCAACTTTTTTCCTTTCTTGGAACTAGGAATAGTCTGGAGTAGAACCCCTTTCCTTGCTCTGCTGTTAGCACTCTTTCCACAGCTCTCATGTTTGTTAACTCCATTATCTGTTGTAGAGCCTCTGTTTTTTGATTTGGAGGTAGATTTGGCATTCCTCTTTTGACTGGTAAAGTGTGGAAGTGGAACCGGTAGCCTTGATCTATGGTTTGTAGAATCCACTTGTCTTTTGTTATGTAGTGCCAGTTCTTTGAAAATAAGGTTAACTTTCCGCCTAAAGGAGCTGCTATTTGTTCCCTGGTAGGTGGATTTAGGGTTAAGTCACTGTGGTTGTGTTGATGTAGTGGCAGAGGTTGTGTCTGTGCCTCTGTTGTTACCTTGCCACTGTCGTCCTCTGTAGGCACCTCCTCTAGATTGGTTTCTGCCTCTGGAGCGTCTGTTCCTGCCCCTTTGAGATCTTGTGGAGTCAGGAAAGGACCAATTTTGGCAGGCCAGTTCCTGCTAAACCTTGGGGGTTGTACCTGCAAGAAATCTTTAACCGTTTGGACAGATTTTGCCTTTTCTTCCATTTTCTTCATAACCTGCTGGGCAGGTGTACCAAACAAACTTGTCTTATCCATAGGAGCATCTAGCAACTTAGCTTTAACATGATCCGGTAAAGCTTGCTCTTTTAGCCATGCATGCCTTCTTATCACTGTGCCAGTCATGGCTGATCTAAATGAAGCCTCCAGTGCATCATAGCCACATTTTAAGGAATGGTTACTAACCTGTTGAATGTTATTTACCATTTCTAATACATATTTCTTATCAAGAGATTCATCAGTGGTTAGCTTTTTAGTTAATTGATCAAGCATAAACTCTTGGTATTGTATCATGTGAAACTGACAGTTTAAAGCTCTAGCTGAGAGAGTAGCTGAAGTGTAGACCTTTTTACCCCATCTGTCTAATGACCTTGCTTCCCTTTCTGAAGGAATAGGGTTTTTAGCTATGGTCGCGGCTACTGCCTTGGGACCCTGGGATATAGTTTCGGGGTCTGCAAGTGGGGCCTTGTAAAGGTGGTGATGAGTATCTGGTACCCTGTAAAATCTGTCTGGTTTGGCAGGGGCTGGGGGTAAAGAATCTGGAGCGGAGCAGACATCATTGAAAGCATCATCCACCACAGAGAGAACAGGAGGTATAGCTAAGGGCCTGTGCCGTGGAAGGTGCAGAAAGGTCCTAAGTCTTTTTCTGGAGTCTGAAAAATCCTGTTGCTGCCATTGGAACTGCTCTCGCATGGCATGTAAGGTTTCCCCAAAGGAGAATTCTTCTGGTGGGGAAGCAGCTGGAATGGAATCTTCAGCATCAGAATCTTCAAAATTGGAGAAAGGAGCCTCTGGCTGGTCAGTTATGTCTGATTCATCAGCAGAATCATCAGAGGACACTGGCTCAGGGGGCTCTGCCCTAGGTCTCTTCTCTGGGGGCTGAGAGGCCCTGTCTGGGTGAGATTGAGTTCCTCTGATTAATGAAATTAAATCTTCTGCCAAAGTAAGCATTTGAGAACTAGAAGAGGGCCTGGTAGTGGGGGGTTTAACAGGCACTGTTTTAGTAGTCTTGGCTGCTTTAGCCCTGGCGAAGGCCTTAATGGACATGGCTGCTGGAGGCCTAGCTGCACCACGTGCTGGGGTAGAGACATCCAAGGGAATGGTGTCTGATAAATCAGTGGCAACCACCGTAGTGGATAAAATTTCTGAGGCCGATTCAAGAGTGGTAGCAGGGGCCTCATTTGTAGAGATAGATTCAGCTGTACTTTGAGCAGTTTTCTCGGTTTGGCGAAACCGAGACACTCGCTTGCTTAACCGTGGTTTCGGCGAAACCGCGGACCGCGAATGTCGGTCTTTATCTTTGCGTTTTTGGCAGATTGGGAAGTCGGAGGATCCGACGGCATAATGTACGCAAAATCAGAACCGAAAAACTGTTCTGCAAACTCCGACCGGCGCCTAAGCGTTCGGCCGGTTGAAAGAAGCACAGGCGAACAGGCTGCTACGTCGTGGGCTGGGCCTAAACAAGGCAGGCAATGAGAGTGGAAATCTTTATGAGGTATTTGTTTCCTACAGGTTAAACAATTATTAACTTTTCTGACATCGGCTGAGGCAAGAAAGGTTCCCAACGGGTACTTAGCTTTAGAAGTCTTGAAGTAGTATTCGGTAGAAGTAATCTCTGGATCCGACCGACCGGCACTTGCGAACAGCTTCTGCTTCGGGCGCCACGCGGCAAGAAAGACTGAGGAAAATGGCGTCGGCTGATGCCTTTATACCCGAAGACCAACAGAGATGGCGTCGGGTGAAGTGCGACATCAGCCGAAGCCGGACCCGGACTTTGGAATCCGGCCGACTGAAGGGCTGCCTGACGACAGGACAACCCAGTTGTTATGACTGCAGATGCATCCATGAAGGACATCCTGAGCCTCAAGACTGACCCAGAGGCCGCCGCCATGGCTGAGGCATCTGCAGCATCATAAATGCACTTGACAGAATGCCTAGTAATCTGTGCAGAAGAGTTGAGGATGGTGGACAATTTAGCCTTGGTAGCAGAATCCGGGAGCTCTGAGAGGAGCTGAGCTTTCTTGCATCTGATAGGAGAGCTAGAGAGTATTTGCCCATGTGGGTCTGATAATTAATTGCCCTGAAGGCCAGAGTGGAAGAGGTGAAAACTTTTTCCCCCAGTCTCTCCATTAGTTTGCTGTCTTTATCAGAGGGCAATAAAGGCAAAGAGGGCACCAATTTGAATGCCTAAATGAGACTGAAACAGGTGAAATGTTGGCATAATGGTTAAGGTGTTTACCTTAAAAACACAAGGTGCAGGGTTTGATTCTCACATGGGGTAATTGGCTAGGTTGAAAATGGCTCACAAGGGCAGTTAGCCTAGTACTAATCTATCTATCGATCTAATGGGTAGCTAGGTCTGCAGAAGGGGCTTTGAAGAGGAATTTAGAGTCCTCAGGCACCTTGTAAAATCTATCAGGATGCTTAGGAGCAGGAGGCTGAGTCTCCAGTCATTTAAATGCAGCTGGAAAGCCATCCAAGAAGGCTGGCAGAACCAAGGGAATGGCAGAAGGATATGGAGAATCCATCTGCAAGAAATTCTCTCTTTTGTATGTCCAAAACTTGAAAGCAGTCCCATTTTAAAAATTCTTTCATTTTCAAGACAGTTTCCCCAAAGCTAATATCCTCTCCAGGGGAATCTGTACCATTAGACTGCTCCTCTGGAGAAGCATAACCCAGAGGGGAAGCTATTTGGGCGGAATAAGCCAAAGACTCATCTCCTAAAGATTCCTCTTCATCTGAGGAGGAGTCAGCAGACATACTCCTGAAGGGAGTGGATGAATAGAAGGCCTGAAGGGGAACAGAAGGAGGAGAAGGCTAACACAGGGCCATGAAAGCATTGAACAGGCTTTGTGAAAAGGCCTGCCAATTAGGAGCTTGTTCCTGTGGAACAGGAGCAACGTATTTAGTTTTTTTCTTCCTGGGAGCTTCCATGTGATGGAAGGTGGATGGACCCGGCGTCCGCCTGCAAATCCTCCCACACAGTGATTTGGGTGATGCCACGCAGGCTTCGGAAATTACAAACCACAGTTTTCCCCCTTTTGCCTGAGTCGGACACCTGCAATTCCCTCGCAGACGTGCTGGTGGACTCCTTTGGGGCTTTCCCTGTGGTATCCGAAGGGAGATCCACTAACTCTGGTATGGCCTCCGGGCCTATATTGGCCTCAGGAGGGACTCCCGGAAGAGAAGGCACAGCAGGAAGACCAGGCCAAGGTTTCTTGGCCCATTTAGATTGTGGCTCGTTCAAAGGACCTGATGCAACATCCATCTCACTTGCGAAACATTTAAGACACTGGTTCTCTAATCTTAGGGGAAGCTAAACAGCTCTTAAGGGTTTTCAGGACAAATGACTTACAAACTGCGCAAGTGGTATGGTTGTGGTCTTGGCCTAAACAGAACAAACAGAGGTCATGGGAGTCCCTATGTAAAATCTGCTTCCCAAACTGGCACTTGCCCTTCCTAGTTGACATGAAATCATCCAAAAATTAAACAGTAGCCAAAAAAGTTAAGAAAACAAACCCCTACGGGGTACTTATCTGAAATACTAGTCTGGCGAGCAAACACCTGGAGCAAGCAATCGAACAGGCAAAAGAAAAGTTCTCAGTTTGGTACGTGCTGATGTCCGCTTAATATCGGATGCCTCTTTATGGCCAACATATGTGAGATGATGTGCGGCATCACATGTACCTTACAGTAGCACTTATACTTTTGTATACTGGCCGGATTTACGAGTCAGCCAGAGGCGAACCCCCAATCTGATGAATACTGCAGCATATGAATAAGAGGAGATCCCTTTTCACCTTTGGGTTGAGGGTGAGATCATCTGCCAACAAAAGTAGATTTAGAAGATAACTTCTCTGAAACTTAGGGATAGAAAAAACAAATATGTTTCAACTCCTGAAAGGTCTTGCCCTTATCCTGAAGGGATTTAAACAGTTCAGCATTAACAGCAGAGCCAAAAAGATTTTTATTATCAAGAGGCGCATCCAATAATTTGGCCTTAATGTCATCAGGTAAAGCCCGAAGATGAAGCCAACAATAACATCTCAGAACAGAACCAATGCAGTAGCCCATCAGCTGCACTTACTGGAGTAGCAGACCACTTGAGAAGTAGAACCCAATAAGGAAAGATTTGAAACCTTCCCTTCAGAGTCAGGAAGGACAGAAACTACTTGAGAAACCTGAGAAAGAAGGACTAAAATACACCTAGTCATATGGGTTTGGTAATTTATAGCCCTAACTAAATGCCACGGAGGCAGCAATATAAACCGCTTTGCCCAAGCGTTCCATGGCCCTATTATCCTCGTGTGAAGGAAACAACATAGTACAAGGCAACAGCTTGGAGAGTTTGTCAGAGGAGACAGACACCACAAAAGGATCAGCAGAAAGTAAAGTTTTGTATCTACCATAAATGTAGATGTTCGAGTGTTCACACTGCTGCAGTCATCACACTTGGGTTATCCTGCCATCAGGCGGTCCCGCAGTCGGCCAGAATTCCAAAGTCTTGGTCCGGCGTCGGTTGCTGTCGCTTCTTCCCTGACGTCATAGCGCCGGGGGTATATAAGATGCATCCAACGCCATTTTCTTCAGTTTTTCTTGCCCCAGATGTCAGGTGCCCCCAAGTAGGTAGGCAATACATATTGCTAATGAAAAATATACATATAAAATAAAAACAATACCTTCACTTACCAGCAAATACACCCCAAAGGTTGTATAGGATAGAAAGGTATAGACAAGTCCAGCTATGTCAGAGGGGATGGAGGGGAGGGTAACCTGGACTACAGCAGTGTGAACACTCGAACATCTACTTTTATGGTAGGTACAAAACTGTACTATGTTCATCGCGTTACACTGCTGCAGTCATCACACTTGGGTAGAATCCCAAAGCTAAGGTTGGGTGGCTGGTCTATAAAGAGTTAGGACTGGCTATGAGGCCCTGCAGAACTGCAGTGGCAAATCCTGCTCTGGATTTAGAGTAAAGAGGCCAGTGGTAATGCTTGGTAAAGGTGTGCACTGAACTCCAAGTTGCAGCTACCAAAATTTCCTTGGTAGGTACTCCTCTGAGAAAGGCTGTTGAAGTGGCTGTTGCCCTGGTGGAATGTGGTCTAATGTTATTTGGGACTGATTTTTCCATGCTGTGTGTAGCAGTACCGAACACAGTGTCCTATCCATTTGGATATAGTCTGCTTTGAAATAGCCATGCCCTGTGATCCTGCAGCATATGCTACAAACAGTTGCTCAGTTTTCCTGAAAGCTTTTGTTTTGTCCAAGTAGAAGCTTAGCTGCCTGTGTATGTCCAAAGAATGCAGAAGTTTCTCCCATTTATTCTGGGGGTTTGGGTAAAAGGTTGGCAAATGGATGGTTTGGTTAAGAGCCACACTAGATACCACCTTTGGCATGAAGGTAGGGTTTGTCCTTAAAGATACCCTGTCCTGATGAAAAATTATAAAAGGTTACACTGCCATTAATGCCTGTAGCTCTGAGACTCTTCATGCTGAAGTTACTGCCAGGAGCATAGCTGTTTTCCATGATAAAAAGTTTAGATTGGCTGTATTGGCTGGCTCAAAAGGTGGTAGGGTCAGTTTTTCCAAAACGAAATTGAGGTCCCAAGTTGGTGTTGGTGCTCTCCGGGGCGGTCTTATGTTTTTAGCCCCTCTGAGGTACTGCTTTAGCAAGGGATGAGAGAATAAAGGAGGACCCGTGTTGTAATGTGCTGAAATGGCAGAGGCATGGATCTTAATTGATGAGGATAGGCCTCTGTCCAGTATCCCAGTTAAGTATTGTAAAATCTGAGGAGTGTTTGGAACAAGAGGGTCAAGGCTTTGAGCCTGGGTCCAGGCGCAGAATCTCTTCCATTTTTCTGAGTAAGCTTTCCTGGTGCTAGGCCTCCTGGCCCCCAAAATGACATCCATAACAGCTTTAGAGAGAGGTGTTGCCTGTTCGACTAATGTATCTGCCATGCAGCCAGGTTTAGGGTTTTGAGCTGACTGTACAGGATCTGATTGTTTTGTTGAGTCAGAAGGTGAGAAATTTGAGATAAAATCCATGGTGGGCCCTGGGCCAAGTTCCTTAAGATAGGGTACCAGTGCTGGCGTGGCCAGTCTGGAGCAATCAGGATCATTTGTGGTTTTTCTTGTCTGGCTTTTAGGAGTACCTTTGAAAGGAGAGGCAGTTGTGGGAAGGCATAAACTTTTAAGTTTTTCCAACTGAAGAGAAGAACATCCACTTTCCATGCTTGTTTGTGATAAGTCCTTGTGCAGAATTTTTGTAGTTGGCAATTCAGTGGGGAGGCAAAAAGATCTATGTCTGGGCATCCCCATTGTTGAGTTACCATGTTGAAGATTTGCGGATTCAATTTCCATTCGTGAGGGTCCATGATATATCTGCTTAGATTGTCTGCCAGAGTATTTTTCTATCCTGGCATGAATTGTGCTTGCAGGTGAACTTAGTACGTTAGAGCTGTGTTCCACAAGGTCATGGCTTGCCTGCATAGGGGATAAGAATGAGTGCCCCCTTGCTTGTTTATGTACCACATTACTGTAGTGTTGTCTGTCTTTAGTAATAGTTGTCCTGAATGTAGAAGGTCCTTGAAAGCTGTTAGGGCATTTTGAACAGCCAACATCTCTTTTTGATTGATGTGAAGATGCATCTGGTCTGTGGTCCACTTGCCCTGAATGCATTTTCCTGCCATGTGTGCTCCCCAGTCGTAATCTGAAGCATCTGTTAGAGTTTTCCTGGCTGTGGGTTGGATAAAAGGATGATCCTTGTTTAGGTGACATGCCTGTGCCCACCATCGAACCTCCTGTTGTAGGCAGGGGATCACTGGTATTACTGCTTCTAAACTGTGAGAGTGTTGAGTCCAAACACTTTTTAGGTACCATTGTAATTTCCTCATATGCAGTCTGGCATATTGTATTAGTGGTATGCAGGACGCCATGAATCCCAGGGCCTGCAGAAATTTTCTTGCAGGGAGATGGGACTTTTGCCAATAATTGAAAATATTGAGTTAGTTGAACTTGTTTGCCTGGCATGAGGTAAGCCATCTTGGCCGTTGTACTTAAGATGGCACCTAGGAATATAATCTGTTGCGAGGGCACTAGTTTTGACTTCTTTTCGTTTACTGTGTACCCTAGAGAAA
Source organism: Protopterus annectens (assembly GCF_019279795.1). NCBI lineage: Eukaryota > Metazoa > Chordata > Ceratodontiformes > Protopteridae > Protopterus > Protopterus annectens. The sequence continues at coordinate 926,934,768 of NC_056745.1, forward strand.
TTAGCAACCTTTTTACAAAAGCCAGATGCTGTAGAAGAATGTCCTTTGTCTCTGCTTGAATGAGGCAGTCGTCCAGGTATGGGTATATTTGAATTCCTTTTTGTCTGCAAAATGCAATTACTGGTGCCAGGCACTTTGTGAAGACCCTGGGCGCAGTAGATAAGCCAAAGGGCAGTGCAGAGAATTGGTAGTGCATTGTACCAGCTTTGAATCTGAGGTATCTTCTGCAATTTTGTCTGATAGGGACATGCAGGTATGCCTCTTTGAGGTCCAGAATAACAAGCCAAGCCTTCTTGCCCAGCATGGGCTGAAGCTGCTGTAATGTCAACATTTTGAATTTTGGAATATCCAGGTAAGTATTCAGAATTGAAAGGTCTAGTATGGGCTTCCAGGCCTTGTCCTTTCTGGGGACCAGGGAAACCTTGAGTAAAATCTTTGTCCTTGTTCCTGTTGTGGTACTTTTTGAATAGCTCTCATGTCCATGAGAGCTGAAATTTGTTTTTGTGCCTCTGCCCATTGATTTTGTGGCAGGTCTGGCATTCCTTTTAGCCTTGGTAAAGTATGAAAGTGGAATCTGTAACCTTGAGACACAATATTCAGAACCCCTTTGTCTTGGGTGATTGTTTGCCAGTTTTGAGAAAAAAGTGCTAGTTTTCCCCCTAAGGGGGCTTCCAAAAGGGACGTGCTTGGCGTACGAAGAGGAAAGTCATTGTGACCGTTTCCTGTAAGGTTGCGACTTGTCCTCACCTCCTTTTGGGGTTGAGGTGCCCCACTGTCATTGCCTGTTTGAACCTTGGGGTTCAGATCTGCCTCTTGGGCATCTGTATCTGCCTCTCTGTGGCCTGTCTGACACTGGAAAGGACCAATTCTTTGTTGGCCAATTTCTGCTAAACCGAGGTGGCTGTACCTGTAAGAAGTCCTTGACTGTTTGCATAGATTTAGCTTTATCCTCCATTTTCTTTAACGCCTCTTCTGCCTTAACACCAAACAAGGTATCATGCTGTAAAGGAGCATCCAATAATTTTGCTTTAACATGATCAGGTAAACTCTGTTCTTTTAACCAAGCATGCCTTTGAATAACAGAACTTGTAACTGCGGCTCTACAAGAGGCCTCTAAAGAATCAAACCACACTGCAGAGTATGTTTTCCCACCTGTTCAACTGCATGCAATAAATCCTGCATTTCTTTACAATCAGGAGCTTCTGAGCTTGCAAGCATATTCTGTTTTAACTGAGCCATTAAATATTGTTGGTACTTAAGCATGTGTAACTGGCAATTTAAAGCTCTTACTGCTAAAGTTGCAGACGTGTATATTTTCTTCCCCCATCTATCCAAAGCTCTGGAATCTCTGTCAGAGGGTACTGGATTTTTTGCAATGGAAGCCTTAACCCCTTTTGGACCCTGGGAAATAGTTTCTGGATCAGCAGAAGGGTTTTTGTAAAGAAACTTATGAGAGTCAAGGACTCTATTATACCTATCTTTCTTGGCTGGAGTAGGTGGCAAAGAGTCAGGAGATAAGCTGGATTCAGAGAACACAATATCTAGCACAGGCGGAATAGCCAGGGGCCGGTGTTGAGGCAATAACAGGAAATCCCTGAGCCTTTTCTTGGATTCTGAGTAATCCTGACTTTCCCAGTGGAAATGCTCCCTCATGGTATGTAAAGTTTCCCCAAAAGAATAATCCTCAGGAGGAGAGGCTGAAGGGATAGATTCTTCAGCATCAGAGTCCTCATGGGGGGTAGAGAGTATCCCTGGTCTGAAGAGGAATCGGAGGAAATGGAAACCTGATCAGAGGAGTCATAGTCTGTATCCTGCCTAGGCCTTTTCTCAGGAGGGGGATGGGAACCCCTGATTAGAGTAATGAGGTCTTCAGCCATTTTAAGCATCTGTTTCTTAGGCATGGAGGACTGTCCAAAAGAATGCTGCACTTGTTTCTTTGTCTTTAATGGTACCTATGTCTTGGCTGTTGTTTTAATGGTAAGTTGTGAAGGTCTGAAAACACCCTCAGAAGCCGATACCTGCTCAGCAGCTCCGGACCCATTTAAGGGATTAATTTCTGTAGGCCCAATACCTTGAATTTCCAGAGGCCTAGCTGTCTCCACGTGGGAGTCGGAAGCAGCCTGTGGCTCTGAGGTAGCGGGTGTCAGGGGCTGCGAAAGCACCTCACTGAGAACCAACAACTGGCCTAGAAGAGGTGTCGTCGTCGGTTTTGGACCTCAGATGCCTGTCTTTATCCTTGTCTTTGCGTTTTTTCAGTATTGAGGTCGTTGGCTGATCCGACGGCATAGTATAATTGAACCTTCGTCCAAAGTAGTGTAAAGCAAAATCAAAACGTCTTTTTATAGTGTGTTTGTTAAATCTAGCACAAAACCGACTAGTGACGTTGTGATCAGGGCCTAGGCATTGAAGTCCTTATGAGATATTTGCTTCCCACAAGAAATACAATTATTAACTTTTTCTGACATCGGTCTGAGGCAAGAAAAAAGTTTCCCCAACAGGGTACTTAGCTTTATTGATGACTTCGGATCTGAAATTCAACTTCGAAAATCTCAGGAGTCGGCCGACCGGCACTTGCGAACTGCTTCTGTTTCGGGCACCGCGCGGCAAGAAAGAAATGGCATTGGATGCATCTTATACCTCTAGCGCACTGACGTCAGGGAAGAAGCGACAGCAACCAACGCCGGACCAAGACTTTGGAACTCTGGCCGACTGCGGGACCGCCTGACAGCAGGATAACCCAAGTGTGATGACTGCAGCAGTGTAACGCGAATATCATTTGTACAGAAATTTACAATCATCAGGCACCTTGTAACATCTGTCAGGCTTCTTGGGAGCTGGAGTATGGGAATCAGGGGCTGCAGAAGCTGCTGAACGGGTAGCCAAAACACAAAATGTTTGGGAGACTCCAGCTAAACGAGTTCATCGTACTTTTTTATGGGTATCAGAAACCCGAGAACAATCCCATTTGAAAAATTCCATTATACATGAAAGTGTCCCAAAACAGAGTTCTTCTAAAGGAGAATTGAGACGGATAGAATCCTTTTCCTCAGACCCATAACTCAAAGGGGAAGGGATCTGAGAAGAGTATCTTAAGGACTCTTACTCAGAATCCAGATCCTCATCAGAAGACTCTTGCTCCCTAGGTTTCTTTACAGGAGTAGAACACCAAGGAGGGGCAGGCAAGGAGACCCATTGAGGAGGTTTTAAAGCCATTAAAATATTAAACACCCTAAGTAAAATCCTGCTATTCACATTGGTGACCTCTAACTGCAGGCGAAATATGATTTTTTTTCTTCTTCTGCGGGACATCTGCGAGAAAAACTCTAGGAGGTTCGGACCCTTGCTGACACTCTACAAGCGTAGTAGGAATCTCTTCTCATACTAAAATCCGTAGAATCCTTCTATGTCCCACAGATATAATCAGTCAAGGTTCCCCTCAATAAAAAGGTTGAAATATCGATGGGTGAAAGTGTAAGTTTAAAGGATAAACTTCTCAGGAAAGAAACTATGTATATTCTTAAGTTTAATACCTTGGAACCCATAGGGTTAAACAAAGAATGCAACTGGAACTTTGTAATTTAATTATTTAATTGATTAATGAACTTATTAGCAGTGAGATGGATTATTATGTTTTTTTCTTTTTTTTTTTGTATTTAAACCTGTGTTTTAGTAATGTTTTTTTACTCTGTGCAGGTCTGGGACCCGAAGCGCTACGTGCAATAAATATATTTCCTACCAGCGTTGCTCTGTGATTGTGGCTGTTGTCGCTAGTGGTATTTTTTGTATTTTTTATTTTGGTGGTATTTGTGTTAAGGCTCCCCTCAATGTCTAATGCGGACGACTGACAAGTAGTGGGATCCATGACAGCCTCCAAAGGGGTCGCTGCAGAGGAATCAGAAGCAACAACCAGATGGTCCTCCAGGCTTTCACAAGCCTCAACAGAGACATCCAAGGGAGGCTGGACAGCCATTTCAGACTTAAGTTTTTTTGGCCGGTGGCTGACCCTCGGGATGGGAAGACTCCATCATAGCATCTTGTGCTAACAACTTTAGACGTTGGTTTTCTAGGTAGCCAGACAAGGAGAAGTAACTACGAAGGGTCTTGGGAACAAACGCTTAGTAGACAGAACACTGTGTACAGTCGAGAGACATATGTAGGGTCTTGGCGGCAAACGATTGGCAATAATAAGAACACTGTATGGTCGACAGATGCATCAAAACACAACCGGCACCGTTTGTAATGATCTTTATGGGGAATATGCTGCCACACTGACATTTTCCCTTTCTGGATGACATGTTAAACAGCAGCACTAAAATAAAAGAGAAGATAAGGAAGAACCCCAATGCCCAATGGGACACTTATCTGAAAACAGCTCAGTAACCAGCACAAAAGGCCATTTAGACAGACGTTCAATGATGGAATTCAGATTGGCAGCAAAGACGTTCGGAGGTGTGTGCATCTGTATGTCACCTTTATGTCTTGTGCCTTCCACAGGGAACATAAATGTGACATACAATGCCTGTAAGCATTAAAGGCTTTGGTTTACTGTCAAGAGTTTGGGCTTTCTTTTCGGGGAGATCCCTTACATAAGGAATACTGCAATAGTGATAAGGAAGGACACTGAGTGGTTCTGAGATAATTAAACCGTCGACAAGCCCCTCGCCCAGCACAGTATCTAATCCCCAAAACACAAACATACAAAACCAGAGTAACAGTTTTGACAAAAAATAGAATGAGTCACGCAGAATGTTCACATAAGCATTTACACATACACTCCCAGAGACATGCAATGGCAGCCCAAAAAAAAAACAAACAATACATTTCCTAGCTATATATTTCAGTCAGAAAAACACAAGTTTTCCTCAGAAAAAGAAGTTTAGTGGAAGGTTTTCCCAACAGGAAACTTACCTGCCCAGTTTTGAAGGACTGCTATCAGACTGACAGTTCCCACTGGTCCCACACTGAAGGAGCGCTCTTTGGCGGCTAAGAAGCTTTGAATCTTTTTGAGCTCCAACTGTCTTTAGTTCCACTCATGATCCTGATAGTTGGAGCATGTAGAAAGCATCCTTTAACTTTGCAAGCTGCCCAATCAGGGGGGAGCAGGAGCCCCGTATAGCTTAGGCTACTGCAACAGTGATCTATGCATTGAACATCAAAACGGGATGTAACAATGTCTTGCACTCTGTACATAACTACTTTCAAGGGTGCAAAACCTGTATTGGCCTTCAAAGGTAATACAGACATTACAGAATTCCATCCAGAAGGCAGCAGTCAAACCCAACTGCAATGATCTACTATTAAAGCTGTCTTCCTAAAGATGACTACTTTACACCACCCTGCAGTTAAGATTTACTTCTGTTCCTGTAAGTAGTGTGGCCATGTTCTGTAAGCACTGCAGCTAAAAGTATTTTTCAACCATATACACCCTCATGCTTAACTTTTCAGGTATTTGTCACTTCAATGTCCTTCCAACACACACCTACACCAAAAAGCATTCAACATACAAACCCACCATCTGAGATGTTTTAGGCCTTGTCTTGGCACCTGCTGCATATGCACTCTGGTAATTACAAGCTCAAAAAGCTTAAAAGCACATCATTTAACAACCAAATAGAGATGTAAAAGTTGCAGACAACATTCTACATTTAATAATTCTAACTATACACAAGCCAGTAAGTATTAATGGCAAAACTAAAATTATAAGAACATTACAGAAACTGTTAATATCACTTCTTTTTCTTAATAAAGCCAAACATTGTTTATTAATCAAAAATCTTTTCAACTGTTATGTTTATTGCAGTACATCAGACTGTCTCTGCAGGCTCCCATATGTACCCATACATACAAAATAATGCTTCCAATAAATATGACATAAAATAATAATAATGCGTGATACAAATACTCAATAGCGCTGTAAATGCATTATACATACCTTGTAAAAGATAGAGAGTCAGTAGCCAGAGAAAGATGAATTTTGAGGTCACCTGGATCCACCATCTGAAGAAGAATGGGAAGAATATGACTCTTACGAGTCCTTTTCTGGTCAATGAAGTCCATGGACTTTCAGGTTTGGCTTTTGCAAATGCAGAACCTACATTTCAAAAGAAGAAAATATATATGTAATATAAACCAACATTTTCCATTTTAGCTGCACCATCTGTAAAATGAATAGGATATCCTAATATAAAAAAAAAAAAAAAACTGAACAGCCTTTAATAAAATATAAACCTACATGTTATCTGCCTTTGACGTGAGCAGATTCACTGGAGATACAGGACAGTTGTTTACTTAATTTTGTCCATAGGGCAGAGCTCCCTGAATCTTGGGTATAGTTTAAAGAAGATGCTAGGTGGTATTAACTCTCAATGTAGTGAAATCTGGTCACAGTATCAGAGAACTCCACTAGTCATTATGACAATTAAGACTGATATGAATAGATGACTAACTCAGCAGTACATGATGCTACCATCAACACAAACGGAAGGTAAAAGCATAAGAAACGTCAGCACTGTAATTTATTCAGCACTGAGGAGAAAAGTTTTGCTACCTGATTATCAGGCTTTTATTGACACGAGAGTAGAGTTGGGGTGTGTAGATGCAGAGATTTAAAGCAGTGAGGCTTTTGCTACTGTGTAAAATTAGTGCTGATGTTGATGCAATCAAGCACATTACAACAGCCTCTGCCCTGGCAGACTGCTTTAACCTGTCCCTGTAAGAGGTTTTCATACGTTTTATAGCAGTACAAAATGTAATCAGACAACCATTTATAAAAAAAGTGTTTTTGGTGATTGGTCTGCCCAGTTTCTGTGGTACAAAGAAACCCCTGTCTGCATGCATCTGAAAGGTGCAGAATTTTTCACCTTTCTTTTCCAGCTATGGAAAGAAACAGGCAAATGAATAACCTGGTTAAGTGAGACCTTTGAGACTATCTTTGGGCCTGAAGGAAGGGCTGGCCCCCAGGTTCATCCTATCTCGCTAAAAGACTGTAAACAACTCTCTGCACATTAAAGCTTGCAAATCTGAAATCTTTCTGGCCAAAGTAATTACTATCAGAAGAACTGTCTTCTAAGACAAGAGTATAAGGGAAGTCAATGCTGCCGGCTCAAATGTTTTTTCTAAGATAAAGGTAAGAATACAGTCCTCTAAGGTGACTGGATATGTGGAAACCCTTAAAAAACTGTTTTAGCAACATGCGGTTTGCTAGCAGCAGATACAGAAGAAGGTAAATCTAAATATTTTATTTATTTTTATTTTATTTTACATTTGTTAACCGGGCTAGTCTGGCTGGATACATTGTCCATTTTCAGCAGAGGCCCGAGGAGAAAAGCTCCATTAACAGACTAGTAAATTACAATAAAAAGAACAACAATCAAAATAACAATCAACACAGAACCAATCATACAAAAAAATGTAAACATACAAGCAAATAAAGGACAAAGTTGTTACTGGTGTAGAGAAATGCAGAGGTATTATAATAAGAAAAAAACAATGGAGAGGCAACATTATTTAGTAGTAATTGCTATAATAAAACTGACTCGTAAGGGAAGAAGAATTGAAATAAACTGACAGATAGGGAGTCAAATAAACTTTACACTATTTACAATTTAGAATAGAACAACTTTTGCCAGAGCACTAGTATAGGAGCGAGATAAGCATAGAAGAGATTTGCATAAAGCTAGAAAAAGAAGAGATGACAAATTGCACAGTTATATAGTAGGAGCAAAAAGTGAAAAAAAAGTTCTGCAGGTGGGTCAGGATAGGGATAATCAAAGGTTGAGAACAACCAGTAGGAGTGAAAAAAGGGGGGGAACTAGAAATAGGGGAATATTTTGCTGAGCTCAGTCAGGATTAGAGCATGGGCATAGCCAGTGGGTTTGTAAGTGGTTTCTTATTTGTTTTTTGAAAAGGTGAGATGAGGCTAGGGTGGTCAGGTGTATGGGAAGTTTGTTCCAATATGATCCTACAGTGTTGGCAAATAAGAAGTCACCTGCTTTATTGTGGGATTTGAGAGTAGTTACTAGAAGCTTACTGGCTGAGCGAAGGGAAGTGAGATTTTTATATGGGGTGATGAGGTTATAAAGTATGGGTGTGTTGGATGGGTAATGTAGAATTTTATAAGTGATGACTAATTGTTGTAGAAGTATTATGTTCTGAAGTTCTAGCCAATTGAGTTTTTTTAGATTGAGACAGTGATGAGTATGGAAAGGGGAACCTGTGGCAAACCTGGCAAAACTATGGTATGCTGTGTTAAGTTTTTGAAGGTTAGCTCTTGAAAGGTTGATAAAAGATGGAGAGGCATACAATAGTGTGGAGATGAGGTGAGTTTGGGCGAGAGACACTCGGGTAGTGGCAGTAAGAAAAGGCTTTAGTCTGTAGAGGGCACCTATTTTTTTATTAACAGTCTTGATGGTAAGATCAATGTGGTAGTCAAAGCTTAGCTGATTGTCTATAGTAACGCCTAGTAGTTTAGTGGAACAGTCAGGTTTAATGATAGTGCCATTACAGGACATAATGGAAAATGAGATTGGGGCAGATTTAAGGGTGGGGGTGAAAAGTAGTAATTTAGTTTTTTTGGGATTAAGGAGGAGACAGATGTGTTGGAACCATTTTTCTGCTGCTGTAAAGACTTTTTGGGTGGAGGAGTCGAGTTCTTCTGGAGATAAAGCAGAGCAGATGAGAGTAGAATCATCAGCATACTGTATACAAGTGGTTGTAGGAAGTGAAGTAGGTAGGTTATTGATACAAATGGAGAAAAGGAGGGGGCCTAAGATGGAACCTTGTGGGACACCAATAGTGATAGGGAGCTGAGAGGATAGATGGCTGTCCCAGAGGACTGCTTGTTTTCTATCTTTCAAGTAGGAGTCAAACCACTGTAGTGCAGATGGATCAAGTGAGAGGGACTTTAAAGTATCTAGGAGAAGTTGATGGTTCACCATGTCGAAAGCTTTTGAGAGGTCAAGGAATAGTGCAGAGGAGTAGAGGTTGTTATTGCGGTTTTTGTTGATCACGTCTGTGAAGGAGAGGAGGGCAGTGGAAGTACTGTGGTGGGGCCTAAAACCATGTTGTGAGTCTACGAGTAGGTTATTTTGCAAGAGATGATACAGGAGCTGATGGTGAATGCAACGTTCCATAATTTTAGATAGTGGAGATAGAAGGGCTATTGGTCGGTAATTAGAAAGTTCGTTGGAGTTACCTCCTTTATGGAGGGGAATGATATGGGAGATTTTCCAGCAGGATGGGATGGTAGATTCAGTTATAGTTCTGTTAATTAATAAGGAGATTGGGTAAGCTAGTTCAGTTGCTGCTAGTTGTAGATATTCAGCTGGAAGTTTGTCAGCTGAAAGGGTGCAAGGTTTAAGTTTAGAGAGTAACTTATGTATATAGGTTGTGGAGACTGTACTAAATTTTAGTGTGGGGGTGCTGTTTTGAGGAGAGGTTATTTGAAGAGAAGGGGGTGGAGTCATGGTGTTTGCTAGAGAGGAGACTATTTCAGAGAAGAAGTTGTTGAAGGTATTGGCTATTATATTGGGTTGGGTCTGGGCTAGGCTAGCTGGTGTAGGAGTTTTGGTGTTCCCTGGATGGAGCAGTTTATTGACTCCTGACCAGAAATGTTTGGGGTTTTGATTTTGGTTTTGTTGGTACTTAAGGTAGTAATTCTTTTTATCCAGGTAGGTGAGTTTCTTAGTTGTATTTCTCAGGTGTTTGAAAATTTGATGGTCAGATGGGTTTTTAGTGGATCTCCATTTTGTCCATAATTTATTTCTAGCTAGCATAGTTTGTTTGGTTTTTTTGGAAAGCCAGGGGGCTGCTTTTGAGCCTATTCTAATTAATCGGGATGGTGCATGATGCTGGAGAATTTGTAGGAAAGTATTGTTGAAGTAGGTAACTGCTTCATCAATTGGGAGGTGTTTTAGAGCTGACCAGTTATATTCTTTGAGTTCATTACGGAAAGATGACAGGTTAAACTTTGTTTTGTTGTGTACAGTACGATAAGAAGCCTGTTTGGGATTGTTGATTTTTTGTTTAGTAATGTAGGTGAGGAGGTGGATCACTGATATTGTCAGGGAGTATTCCAGTTTTATAAGAGAGGGGATTGTTGTTGATCAGTATCCAATCCAGGATGGCTTGTTTATTGGTTGATTTGTGTATTCTAGTAGGGGAGGTTATGGTTTGTTGAAAGTTAAAAAGGTTAAGGTGAAAGGTAGGTTTTGGAGAGATAAATCAGTTGAAACATAATTTAATTCAAGAGTTAGAAAGTCTTACAGTAAAACAATCTGAAAAGTAAGACAGGCATCAGGGCAGAGCTACTGAAATAGAATCCTGTGACTGTTTGTTGCACCAAAAGCAGAATCTTCATCTCATTGCCAGATATTACTTCTTGTGTTATGTCTTCAGGCTTCCATTACAATGTTAAGCAAATCTTCTAAAAAGGGGTGCTTGAGGGTAATGTGTCAGATCATCCTGGTTGTAAGCCCATGGTCCATGACTACTGGGTCAACAGGTCCAGTACTAGAGGCACAGTGTGTAAGGTGGTTACTTACCTAGTTGCACTAAGTGCAAGAACTAATGCTGTCTTCACCAGAAAGGGGTCAAGAGCACCATCCTGTGTCTTTCTACTCTTACCTTCTGTGGAACTTTGGATTAGCAGAGGGTGCTAAGGGGGTACAGACAGAGAAACATACAGTTCTATGGTATCAAAGTACCTATCCTCCATGTCTTCCTGCATGACAGTCTTACAGAACTCGGCTACTTGATCACTGACTGCTCAAGAAATTTGTTTATGTACAGCATAACCATAATAATATATTTGATTAGTTACAGAACTCTGCTTCCCGATCTGTCTAAAATAGCTTCCTACACTAGCATAAATGTTATCTTTCTTATGTCAATATGGTGCTTTCTCTGTTTCTTAGTGCTGTGATTCTGTACCTCGAGGCTACAGATTTGCTGCCCCAACTTAGGTGTGCTGCATCTGTAGTCAAAGTCTGACTGTGACAGCGTTAATGAAAAGACATCTCAACATTGGTCCTGATATGGAATGCCCGTCAGGCAAACGCTTGCATACGCATGCAAGGCCAGAAGTTCCTTCTCCAGGGGGTTATGAATACTGCTCCCATAAGTTTTTCAGGTACCAGTGACATTTTTCCTAATATGAAACATCACAAAGTATACAAATTACTAACTCCATGCAACACAGGGATTTGGGAAGTCCTTTTAGATGAAGATTGTCCTCTATGACTGCTGCCAGGTAGAATATCTTCAAGAAAATTACTTTCTGGTGGTAGGAAGACCTTTTTCAGGGTTGTGTCCAGAAAGATCATGAGACAGGTGGATATACAACTTGACATGGGTATGTTAAAGACAGACCCAAGTTCTGGAGACAACGTAAAGTAAATCTGAGATTTTCTCACAATTTCTCGAACTGGGCTCTTAGGAGGCAGCCATAGAAATACAGGTAAATGTGAATGCCTTTTGTCCTAAGAAAACTACTATGCAAGAAATGTCTTGAGCTCCTTGGTAGCAGTAGACAGCCCAAAGAATAAGAGGGGTAACCTGGAAGTTGCAATCTCCTGTTCTGAACCCAAGGAATCTTCTTTGCCTTTTGCAGGCAAGTAGAAGCCCTTGATGTTGAAGGTGGCCATCACTGCATTGGGTCTTAATGGGAGTAGTGACTGCAGGGTCAACACACTGAACTTACAACACCGTGAAGAAAGAATTTGTTCCCTGTGTCAGAATGGTAATGAAGGCAGGCAAGGCTAACTCCAACCAATCTTGAATTCTACATTAATCCTAAGGTGAGGGTATCTGAGACCTCTATATTTGCATTTAATTCCACCAAGTTTTTTTTCTGAAACAAGTCAGTCTGCTCACTAGATGATGGTGGGATGAGAATGTCTGTGTCAAGAAGAGGATACAATGATTAAGCAGTCATGACTGACAGGCAGATCATTAGTAACTTAACCATTGCAATTTCCATTATATGTTATCTTTTTCCAAAAGGGATTGTGGAAGCAGACCTTGGAAGTATTCATGGTTACAAACCCATTTGTCTGAATTATGTAAAAGGAAGTTCTGAAAGATATTTGTTTAATATGATGGGGAAATCTATCCCAGAACAGATTCATTATTTGGGAGAGGTAACTCTGGTGGCTGCTCATGATAGACTTGGCAATTTTCTGTTCATATTTAATCTTGGTGCACTTGATTTTGTTTCTAAGGTTTAGAGCACTGTATTTTCAGTTAAACTCCTAAAAGGTGAGGAGTTTTTTTTTTCTTTTGTTATAGAGCTTATTTATATCACATTTCAACCACAGAGAATTACACCTAAACTACATGCTGCATATGACGGATCAAAACCAATGTCTCCATGCCCCAAGTATTCAGGTAAGAAGTGGATACAGATCTTAAGTGTGCTTTTGCAGGTCATGATACAGCCAAGCCTTTTTGCTTACAAACTTGGGAGACAGTCAACCATCTAGCTATGGTAACCTTTGACACGCCTCAATCTATCTTGGTCTTTGCACCTGAAACAAACAACTGATGGGATTTCCTAAAAGGTTTGGTTCAATGAAGGTAGAAGTGTATTTGTTTGTGTACATCCCATAAATGAGATATGTATTCTCCTTTATTTGAAAAATCTGGAAAGAAGCCTGGAAGATTTTCACTGTTCGTTACATTAGACCCAAGCATGTGTGGAACAATATGCAAACTTTACAAGAAAACAAGCATGAGTAAACCGGAAAGAGTACAGCAGAAATATACTAGGAGCATCCATGGACGTGAAATAAATTATGAAAGACTAAAATAATCTAAACTTGTACAGCATTTCTCATAGATAACTAGGAGGAGATCTTATTCAGGTATACAAGCCATTTTACTTTTTTATTTCATGTATTTAACATTTGTTAACCAGGAAAGTACGACTTGGAACAAAGCCACCTTTAAGCGGAGGCTCAGGGAGAAACAATCCAGACGCATGTCTTTGTAATGTGGGAGGAAACCGGAGCACCCGGAGGAAACCCACGAAAATGCAGAGAGGTCATGCAGACTCCACACAGAAGGCACTCCAGCTGAGAATCGAACCGGAGAACCTCTTGCTGTGAGGCGACAACATTACCTCTGCACCACTGTACCGTCCAATTTAGAGACAACTATCTCTGGGAATGCTTGGGGCTATCAAGAAGTAGTAGGGAATCAGACAACCTATGTAGAAGACCCTATAAGAAGTGTACTAACTGGTTCTCCGACAGAGCAGATGATGCATGGAACAGACTACCAAATTACATTAAAGCAAGTACTAGTTTAGATATTTTTAAGAACAGCCTGAACACTTACGGGAACAAGTGTTTTGGTATACTGGCAGGCTAGAAGGCATTAATGCCCATGTTTGAAATATTTGTACATATGTATGTATGCATGCATGTACGTACGTTCTTGTGAAAAACAAGGAAGTTGGCAAGCATGAACCTGGAACTCTGACACCTTTCTGGCTGAAGTAACGGCCACCAGGAAGAGAGTTTTACAAGTCAGAACTAGGGGAGAAGCTGTTGAGCTTGATTTCTTAATCAGTAACCTGTTCTCTGGAAACCTTGCAATTTGAATGGTTGTATCCAAATCAGCTCCTATCAATTCCAGGACTTGAACTGGAAAAAACTGAGATTTGTCCTGGTTTACTGTAATTCCCAGGTTGGAGCAAAGCTGAAGTAATTTCTGGCCAGAATTGGCAGAGGCCTGATCGGAGCAGTAAGGAGTCAGTCGTCTAGATATTAGAACACCTGAACACTTACAGACAGAGATGACCTGCAGGCACTGCCAAGCATTTGGTGAACACCTTGTGGGCTGTGGTGAGACCAGAGGCCAGCGCTCTAAACTGGAAATGTCTGGCTCTCAGCTGAAAGCAAAGGAATCTCCTGGTGCTTCTGTCCATTTTTATGTGGTGGCATGCATCCTGATGGTCTATCAAGCACAGCCAGCTATCTTTAGCCTGTAAAGGGAGAAGACTATACCATGACCATCTGGAAAGCAGTTGTGTACATTTACCATAAATGTAGATGTTCCGAGTGTATTCACTGTTGCAGTCATTACATTTGGGTAATCTGCTGGCAGGTTGCCCTCAGTCGACCTGAATATCAAAGTCTTGTGTCCTGCATCAGTTGCTGTCTCTTCTTCCATGACGTCAGGTCGTCAGGGGTATAAAACAGGCAGCCGACGCCATTTTCTTTAGTTTATCTTGCCCAGATGTCAGGTGCCCCCCAAATGGGGAGCAAAAAAAATATATATAAATTTATATAACTATATATACATGCAATTGTAACAACATAAACTTTACCTTCATCTAAAAGCAAATACACCACAAAGGCTGTAGAATATAGTGAAGGAAAGAGAAGCTCTAGAGTAAAGGGGTATGGCGGGTGGTTAACCCAGACTGAAACAGTGAATACACTCTAACATCTACACTTATGGTAAGTGTACACAACTGTACTATGTTCTTCGTGTTTCACTGTTGCAGTCATTACATTTGGGTAGAATCCCAAAGCTATGGATGGGAGGCTGGAGCTAAATAGCATTAGGAGTGGCTATAAGGCCCTGCAGAACTGCAGTGGCAAAGCCTGCCCTGGACTTAGAGAAGAGAGGCAAAAGATAATGCTTTGTAAAAGTATGAACAGAGCTCCAAGTAGCAGCTTCTAGAATATCTTTGGTTGGCACCCCTCTGAGAAAAGCTGCTGAGGTAGATGTAGCCCTGGTGGAATGTGACCGGATTCCCTTGGACACCGGTTTACCATGATGCAAATAGCAGAAATGAAGGCAGTGACTTATCCACTTTGAAATAGTCTGCTTTGAAAGAGCCTTTCCCTCTGATCCTGCAGCAAATGCCACCAGTCGCTGCTCCGACTTTCTTAGAGATCTGGTCCTGTTTAAGTAGAATCTTAGTTGTCTGTGGACGTCCAAGGAATGCAGAATCCGCTCCCCCTTGTTCTGCGGATTTGGGTAAAAGGTTGACAGGTGAATAGTTTGGCTAAGAGCCACACTGGATACCACCTTAGACATAAAGGAAGGATTGGTCCTGAGGGACACCCTGTCTGGGTAAAATATAATAAAAGGCTCCACAGCCATGAGGACCTGTAGTTCTGAAACCCTTCTTGCTGAAGTGATTGCCTGAAGGAAAGCTGTTTTCCAAGATAAAAACTTTATATCTGCAGTAGCTGCTGGTTCAAATGGAGGCAGGGTGAGCTTTTCCAACACAAAATGGAGGTCCCATGCAGGAATTGGTGATCTTCTGGGAGGCCTTAAATCTTTGGCCCGTCTAAGATATTGTTTTAGCAGAGGATGAGAAAATATAGGAGGCTCTGTGTTGTAATGAGCCGAGATGGCAGAGGCGTGGATTTTTATTGATGAAAAAGACAGGCCCTTGTCAAGCATCTCAGTCAAGTATTGTAAAATCTGAGGAATATTTGGGTTTGCTGCATCAGTCCCCTGTGCTTGGTTCCAAGCACAGAATCTCTTCCATTTATCAGCACAAGATTTTCTAGTACTAGGCCTTCTGGCCTCCAAAATGACATCCATCACAGATTTCCTGAGAGGTGTTGTTTGAATAATTACATGATCAGCCACACTGCCAGGTTCAGAGTTGGGAGCTGATTGCGTAGAATTTGCTTGTTCTGCTGAGATAGTAGATGAGGTATTTGAGGCACGTACCAAGGAGGGAGTTGAGACATATTCCTTAGAATTGGGCACCAGTGCTGGCGAGGCCAGTCCGGGGCAATTAGGATAATTGTTGTTTTTTCCTGTCTGACCTTTAGTAGGACCTTAGGAAGAAGAGGCAGAGGAGGAAAGGCGTAAACAGATAGGTTTTTCCAACTGAAGGTTAGGGCATCCACTTTCCATGCTTGTCTGTGATGAGTCCTTGTGCAGAATTTGTCCAGTTGATAATTCTGGGGAGAGGCAAATAGATCTATGTCCGGGCTCCCCCATTTCTCTGTTATGTTGAAGACTTGTAGATCCAGTTTCCACTCGTGAGGGTCCATAAGATTTCTGCTTAGGTCATCTGCCAGAGTATTTTGTTTTCCTGGCAGGAACTGAGCTTGAAGATGTACTTGGTAAATCAGGGCTGTGTCCCACAATGCCATGGCTAGTCTGCAAAGGGGGTAGGAATGTGTGCCGCCCTGCTTGTTAATGTACCACATAACCTTGGTGCTGTCCATCTTTATCAGTAGTTGTCCTGGATGAAGTAAGTCCTTGAAGGCTGTCAAAGCATTCTGAAAAGCTAACATCTCTTTTTGGTTGATATGCAGATGCATTTGTTTTGGGTTCTATATGCCCTGAATGCATCTCCCCGCCAGGTGGGCCCCCCAAGCATAGTCTGATGCGTCTGTAGTTAGGGTTTGGTTGGCAGGGGGTATCGTGAAAGACTGCCCCATGTTCTGGTGACATGTCTCTGCCCACCAAAGAAACTCCTGTTGTAGGCAGGGAATGAGAAGAATCATTGTTTCCAGACTGTGACAATGTTGACTCCATAAACTTTGTAGGTACCACTGTAGTTTCCTCATATGCAGTCTTGCATATGGAATTAGTAGAATGCAGGATGCCATGAACCCCGAAGCCTGCAGAATTTGTCTTGCAGATAAAGTACAGTTTTGTACCTACCATAAATGTAGATGTCCGATAGATATGCAACTGCAGTCATAACATATGGGTTGTCCTGCCTCAGGCAGCCCTCGGTCGGCCGAATTCCAAAGTCTGGCTCCGGCGTCGGCTGGTGTCACCTCCTCTCCGACGTCACAACGGCTGGAGTATAAAGGCATCGGCCGACGCCATCTTCTTCAGTGTTTCTTGCCCCAGATGTCAGGTGCCCTCCTAGGAAGGCTAAATTTGGTAAAGGGATAAAATAATCCCAAACATGCACAACAGTAATAAACAGATACACCATAGGAGATACCCCCAGCTGAAGGGAAGCGGGATAGGGACCCAAAAGGAAGGATACAGAGGGGTAGGAGGGTGGGAAAATCCGACTGCAGTTGCATATCTATCGGACATCTACATTTATGGTAGGTACAAAACTGTACTATGTCCTTCAAGAATGCAACTGCAGTCATAACATATGGGTTGAGTACCATAGCCAAGCTGGGGGTGGATGGAACTATGATAAGGATGGTGTAGCTAAAATCCCCTGCAGGACTGCCGAAGCAAAGCCTGCTCGGGATCTGGAGTATAAGGGCAGGTTGTAGTGCTTGGTAAATGTATGCACGGAGCTCCATGTAGCAGCTTCTAAAATGTCCTTTGTTGCCACTCCTCTTAGGAAAGCTGTGGAAGTGGCTATAGCTCTGGTGGAATGTGGCCTGATATTGGCTGGCACACCTTTTCCATGGAAAGAATAGCAAAATCTGATGCAATGTCCAATCCATTTTGAAATTGTTTGCTTGGAGATTGCTTTTCCTTGTACTCCAGCAGCATAGGCTACAAACAGCTGGTCAGACCTTCTGGTGGCCTTAGTTCTGTCCAAGTAGTAGTGTAATTGTCTGTGTATGTCCAAAGTATGCAGTAGTTTTTCCCCCTTATTTTGAGGATTAGGGAAGAATGCAGGTAGATGAATAGCTTGATTTAGAGACACCCTGGAAATTACTTTTGGCATGAATGTAGGATTGGTTCTTAAAGAGACTCTGTCTTGATGAAAAATGAGGAAGGGGGGCACTGCCATGAGTGCCTGTATCTCCGAAACTCTTCTTGCAGAGGTGACTGCCAATAAGAAGACCGTCTTCCATGACAGAAATTGCATTTCTGAGGTTGCTGCTGGCTCAAATGGAGGAAGAGTTAGTTTTTCCAACACGTAGTTGAGGTCCCATGCAGGTACTGGCTGTTTTCTGGGAGGTTTGATATTCTTTATCCCTCTTAGAAACTGTCTTAGCAGAGGATGCAAAAACACTGGAGGGTCACAGTTGTATTTTGCGGAGATTGCTGAGGCATGAATCTTTATTGAGGAGTATGAGAGTCCAGTATGAAATAGTTCTGCCAAGTATTCTAATATCTGAGGAATACTCAGTAATGCTGTGTCCTGACCCCTGTTGGCATTCCAGATACTGAATCTCTTCCACTTGGCTGAATAGGTTTTTCTGGTGGAAGGTCTGCGTACTTCCAGCAAGATCTCTTGAATAGATTTGGAAAGAGAGTTTGGTGCTGAAGTCATAGTATCCTCCAGGCTGTCAGATGCAATGTTTTCAGGTCTTGATGTACAGTCCTGTAATTGTGTTGAGTTAGGAGCAGGGGCCATAGGGTCAGAGGCCATGGCTTGGTCCGAGTTATGGTCAATAGCAATGGGTACCAGTGTTGCCTCGGCCAGTCTGGAGCTATCAAGATGCCTGTTGGTTGTTCTGCTTTGATCTTCAGTATCACCTTGGTCAGCAGAGGCAGGGGAGGGAATGCATAAATTTTTAGAGAATTCCAGCTGAAGGAGACAGCATCCGTTTTCCAAGCTAGAGGGTGGTGAGTCCTTGTGCAGAACTTTTCCAGGTGATGATTTAAGTGGGAAACAAAAAGATCTACGTCCGGTCTTCCCCATGTCCTTGCCAGTTGAGAGAAAATGTGAGGGTGCAGCATCCATTCGTGTGGATCCATGAAATTTCTGCTCAGATTGTCCGCCAGTACATTGTCCTTGCCTGGTACAAACTGGGATTGTAAATGTATCCTCAGGCTCAGGGATTTTTCCCAGAGAAGCATTGTTAGTCTGCAGAGGGGGTAAGAATGAGTGCCTCCCTGCTTGTTTATGTACCACATGACAGTAGTGTTGTCTGTCCTTATCAGTAAATGTCCCTGTTTTAGTGTTTTTTCGAAAGTCTCGATGGCATGTATCACTGCCAACATCTCCTTTTGGTTTATGTGCAGATGTCTTTCCTTTGGCGTCCAAAGACCTTGAATGCATCTGCCCTCCATGTGCGCCCCCCATCCATGATCTGAGGCGTCTGTTATCATTTGGTCTGCTTGAGGTCTGTTGAAAGGCATGCCTTTGTTTAGTTGACTGGCTTGAGCCCACCATAGAAATTCCTTCTGTAGACATGGAATAAGTGGGATTATGTCCTCTAGGCTGTTGTGTTGAGACCATAAGTTTTTTAGATACCATTGCAGCTTTCTCATATGAGGTCTTGCCAAAGGTATCAGAAGGATGCAATATGCCATGAAACCCAGGGCCTGCAAGATTTTCCTTGCAGTCAGCTGGGAAAGCTTTGCTAGGCCTTTGAAGTACTCTGGTAAATGCTGCTGTTTTTCCTCTGTGAGGTAGGCCATTTGTTTTTCTGTGTCTAGTTTGGCTCCTAGGAACATAATTTGTTGGGATGGTAGTAAGTTTGACTTCTGAATGTTGACTGTGTATCCCAAGGCCTGCAGTAGATGCATGACATAGTCCAAATTCCCTTTTAAGGTTTGTTTGTTGTCTGCTTGTATGAGGCAGTCGTCCAAGTAGGGGTATATTTGAATCCCCTGCAGTCTGCAGTGTGCCACTACTGATGCCAGGCATTTCGTGAACACTCTGGGCACAGTAGATAAGCCAAACGGCAATGCTGAGAATTGATAATGCTCTGTCCCTGCAAGAAATCTGAGGTATCTTCTGCAGCTTTGTCTGATTGGGACATGCAGGTATGCCTCCTTGAGGTCCAGAGTGACCAGCCAAGACCCCTTGCCCAACATGGGAAGAAGTTGCTGCTACGTCAGCATTTTGAACTTTGGCACAATGAGGTAAGTGTTTAGAGTTGACAAGTCCAGTATAGGTCTCCATTTGTTTTCTTTTCTTGGAACAAGGAACAGTCTTGAATAAAATCCCTGGCCTTGTTCCTGAGGAGGAACCCTTTCTATTGCTTTTATACTTAATAGCTTGGAAACTTTGAGTGCCTCTGCCCTTTGATGATGTGGCAGATTTGGCATGCCTTGTTTTATTGGTAATGTGTGGAAGTGGAATCTGTAACCTTTGTCTATCAAATCCAGAATCCAATTGTCCTTGGTTAGGATATGCCAGTTTTGTGAGAATAAGGCTAATTTCCGCCCAAAAGTGCTTCTCTTTGAACCTTTGTAGGCGGTACGAAAGTCAAGTCATTGTGATTGTCCTTGTGGTGCAGCTGAATTGTCTGCGCCACTTCTTTGATTTGGAGGTTGCCATTGGCGTCCCCTGTAAGATCCTCGGTATTGCACTCTACCTCAGGCACGTCTGCTTTTTCCCCTTTGAAACTTGTCAGAGCCGGGGAAGGACCAATTCTTGGAGGGCCAGTTTCTGCTGAATCTGGGTGGCTGAACCTGTAGGAAATCCTTGACTGTCTGTACTGACTTTGCTTTTTCCTCTATGGATTTCAATACATCTTGTGAAGTAGCACCAAAAAGCTTTTGTTTTTCCAAAGGTGCCTCCAGTAACTTTACTTTAACATGGTCAGGCAAAGACTGATCCTTCAACCAAGCATGTCTACGTATTACATGCCCCAGTCATAGCTGCCCTACATGAAGCTTACAGTGCATCATAACCACACTGCAGAAAATGGTTATTAACCTGCTGAGTGTTATGAATATGATCCTGCAGTGCCTTTTTATCAATAGGCACAGAGGCTAACTTGTTCTGTAAATCATCCAGGAGAAAGTACAGTTTTGTACCTACCATAAATGTAGATGTTCGAAGATCCACATTGCTGCAGTCCTTACACTTGTGTGGGAAACAGATACCGCATAGAGATTATCATACCTTGTGTATTCCTTGTTTAGGGCCTGAGCACGACGTTGTTGGGTGTCGCTTTTGTGCTAGATTCAATAAGCGCACTATTAAGAGAAGGTTAGATTGTGCCAGGTTAGTCTTTGGGAAGCGGTGCAATTACACTATGCCGTCGAATGCTCCGGCGTCCGCTTCTTCAAAGAAGCGCAAGGATAAAGCAGCTAAGCCCAGGGTAGACGAGTCGTCCATACCGGACGCCGGTTCTTTAGAGGTATCGGTGGAGCCGGTAGTTCCACCGGAGGTTTCTCTGGAGGCCCAGGGGGAGACCTTGTTATTACAGGATGTGGCCTCTCAGGAGGCAAGTCAGGCTGAAGGGGCTTCTCAGGTTACTGTACTCCCCTCCCTTCCTAGGGTGGTTAGGCCTTCTGTTTCCAAGGCTTCTCCCAGAGGCAGGCCAGGTTTAGCTTCAGTTGGTGTCACTCCTAGTTCTTCAGGATCTGTGCCCAAGAAGCATATGCTTAAAATGGCAGAAGATTTGATTACCTTAATTAGAGGTTCTTTGCCCCCTCCTGATAAGAGGCCTAGGGTGGAACCTGAGTTGGGAGGTTTTGAGCAGGCTTCAGATGTTTCAGAGTCTTCGGCTGAAGACTTGCAGGAGTATTCCCCTTATTCTGATTCTGGGCTTAGCTGCTTTATCCTTGCGCTTCTTTGAAGAAGCGGACGCCGGAGCATCCGACGGCATAGTGTAATTGCACCGCTTCCCAAAGACTAACCTGGCACAATCTAACCTTCTCTTAATAGTGCGCTTATTGAATCTAGCACAAAAGCGACACCCAACAACGTCGTGCTCAGGCCCTAAACAAGGAATACACAAGGTATGATAATCTCTATGCGGTATCTGTTTCCCACACAAGTGTAAGGACTGCAGCAATGTGAGATGAAGAACATCCAGGGTTGGCACTGGAGTCAGAGAAAACATCATCCAAAACATCCATAACTGGAGGGATTGCCAAGGGTCTGTGCTGGGGAAGCTTGAGGAAAGTACGAAGCCTTTTCCTGGAGTCAGAGAATTCCTGACCCTGCCATTGAAAATGTTCCCTCATGGAATGCAGGACTTCACCAAAAGAGAAATCCTCTGGAGGGGAGGCAGAGGGAATTGATTCCTCAGCATCAGAGTCCTCGTAGGCCTGGAAGGGTTCTTCTTGGGTATCGGAATGCTCAGAATCCCCAGAGGCTTCATCCGAGGAGAGGTCATCCGCCTGCTCAGTTCTAGGCCTTTTTTCTGCAGGTGGCTGAGAACCCCTGTCCGGATGAGGCTGAGACCCCCTGATAAGGGAAATAAGATTTGCAGCCAGAGACATGATCTGCTTATCAGATCAAGGGGCCTGGGCAGGTTTAGGATGGGCCCTGGCCTGACTGGCGGCCTTAGCACGTGCAAAGGCCTTGATGGACATGGAAACAGGAGGCCTAGCAGCCCCACGTGCAGGCGTTACCTTGTCCACAGGAATGGTGTCGGGTAGCTCCAGAACTTCGGTTTCCGGAGGAAAATCCACAACCGGCACCGGAGAGATCTCCGAGACCGAAGGTCGTGTTAACGCTGTGTCGTCGGCCTGGAGCGGTTGATTTACCACTTCCGAGGGGACCGGAACGCTAGCAGAGGATTTAGGAGTAGCATCGGTAGTGGACGCGGGCCGAGGATGTCGGTCCCGGTCCTTGCGTTTTTTAGCAGATTGGGTTGTCAGTAGATCCGACGGCATGATATACGCAAAGGATTCGCCGAAAAAGTCCTCAGTGAATTCTGCCCGGCGCCTGAGAGTGCGCTTATTAAAGCAAGCACAGGCAGCACAGGCCGAGACGTCGTGGTCTGGGCCCAGGCAAGGAAGGCAGAGAGAATGGAAGTCCTTATGAGGTATTTGCTTACCACAAGACAAACAATTATTAACTTTCTCAATTTGTTCTGACATCGGCTGAGGCAAGTATAAATGTTCCCCAACGGGGTACTTAGCTTTTAGATGACTTCGGTACTGTAAACACAGGAGCTGACCGACCGGCACTTGCGAACTGCTTCTGCTTCAGGCACCGCGCGGCAAAAAAGACTGAAGAAGATGGCGTCGGCCGATGCCTTTATACTCCAGCCGTTGTGACGTCGGAGAGGAGGCGACACCAGCTGACGCCGGACCCAGACTTTGGAATTCGGCTGACCGAGGGCTGCCTGAGGCAGGACAACCCATATGTTATGACTGCAGTTGCATTCTTGAAGGACATCTGGGTTTCTGTTGCCATCTGTTTGAAGTAAACAGTCAGTTGCCTTTGTCTGGCGTAAGGTAAGCCATCTGGGCAGTTGTATTCAAGCTTGCAGCCAAGAATGTAATCTTTTGAGAGGGTACCAGTTGTGATTTATTTTCGTTTATTGTGTACCCTAGGCATGTTAGAAGCCTTTTTACAAATGCCAGATATTGAAGAATGTCCTTGCTTTCTGCTTGAATGAGACAGTCGTCCAAGTATGGATAGATTTGTATGCTTCTTTGTCTGCAAAATGCAATTACCGGTGCCAGGCACTTTGTAAAGACCCTGGGCACAGTAGATAAGCCAAAGGGCAGTGCAGAGAATTGGTAATGCATAAAACCAGCCTTGAAGCGGAGGTATCTTCTGCACGATTCCCTTACTGGGATATGCAGGTATGCCTCTTTTAACTCTAGTCACTAGCCAAGTGTTCTTGCCCAGCATGGACAGAAGCTGTTGCAAAGTCAGCATTTTGAATTTTGGGATGTCCAGGAAAGTGTTCAAAATCGATAAATCCAGTATTGGGTGCCAGGCATTGTCTTTTCTGGGTACCAAGAACAGTCTTGATTAAAAACCTTGTCCTTTTTCTAGTTCTGGTACTGGCTGAATAGCCCCCACATCCATGAGGGACGTAACTTGTTTCTGTGCCTCTGCCCATTGATTTTGTGGCAGATCTGGCCAACAGTTTGGAATTGGCAAGGTATGGAAATGAAATCTGTATCCCTGGGATACTGTGTTTAATACCCACCTGTCCTGGGTTAACTGCCAATTTTGAGCATTAAGTGCTAATTTTCCCCCCTAAGGGGGCTGCCAAAAGATACGTGAATCTTGGTGGCTGCACTTGTAAGAAGTCTTTTACAGTTTGCATAGACTTAAGCTCAGTCTTCCATTTTCTTTAAAACCTCTTCTGCCCTATTACCAAACAGAGTATCATGTTGTAAAGGTGCATCCAACAATTTAGCTTTAACATGATCAGGCAGATTTTGCTCTTTGAGCCAGGCATGCCTTCTAATCACAGATCCAGTAACTGCGGCCCTGAAGGAGGCCACCAAGGAATAAAAAACACATTGCAGAGTATGCTTTCCAACCTGTTCTGCTGCATGCAATAATTCCTGTAATTCTTTATTTTCCACACATTCAGAAATCAACATCATTTTCTGTTTCAATAATCCCATAACATGCTGTTGATATTTAAGCATATAAAACTGGCAGTTTAAGGCCCTAATTGCCAAAGTTGCAGACGTATAAACCTTCTTTCCCCATCTATCCAGCGTACTGGAATCTCTATCAGAGGGAGTAGGATTCTTAGCTGTTGAGGCCTTTACACCTTTGGGACCCTGTAAGATAGTTTCAAGGTCAGCAGCAGGATTTCTGAATAAAAATTTGTGGGAGTCATGAACCCTGTAATACCTGTCTGGCTTGCTAGGAGCCAGAGGTAGGGAATCTGGAGCCATGCTTGATTCCGTAAAAACACATCAACAATGTCCAATACAGGAGGTATGGCCAAAGGCCTATGTTGAGGGAGAAGAAGGAAATCCCTAAGCCTCTTTTTTATTCAGAGAAATCTTGACTCTCCCAATGAAAATGTTCCCTCAAAGTATGCAAGGTTTCACCAAAAGAATAATCTTCAGGAGGAGATGCAGATGGGATGGATTCCTCTACATATGAATCCTCATGGGGTGGTATAGAGAATTCCTGATCAGAAGAGGGATCAGAAGAAATAGAAACTGATCTGAAGATTCATAATCAGTGTCTTGCCTAGGCCTCTTATCATGGGGTGGTTCGGATCCCCTGATCAAGGTAATTAAGTCTTCAGCCATTTTGATCATCTGTTTCTTGAGCATAGAGGCCTAAGTACGTGGCTTATGCGTCAGTTTTTTAGCTTTAGAAGTTGCTTTTGTCTTTGTTTTTGAAGCTGGCGTCGGTTTTTGTATAGAAATGCTGAGGCCTGAAGATGCTCTCAGAAGCCGGTGCCTGCTCAGCGGCTCCGGACCCATCTGAGGGAGAGACATCTGCGGGTACAAAACTTTGAGAATCTCGTGGCATGCCGGACTCCACATGGGTCTCGGTAGAGGCCTGCGACTCGAAAGTACAGGGTATCAGGGGCTGCAAAAGCACCTCACCGAGTACCGGCGACTGGCTTAGGAGAAGCTTCATCAGTTTTGGACCTCGACGGTCTGTCTCTGTCCTTTTCTTTGCGTTTTTTGTGAACTCTGGTAGTCGGATTGCTATCCGACGATATTTCAGGGTAGTTACATCTATTTCCAAAATATTTTGAAGCAAAGATTTACAGACGCTTAATAGTGCATTGGTTAAATCTAGCATAAAACCGACAGCAAGGCACGTTATGATCTGGGCCTAGGCAAGGAATACAGTACAAATGGAAATTCTTATGAGGTATTTGCCTCCCACAAGTAATGCAATTATTAACTTTTACTGACATCGGTATGGAGGAAGAAAAAGTTTCCCCAACGGGGTACTTAGCTTTAATTGAAGACCTCGGTTCTGAAATTCAAATGCGAAAATTTCAGGAGTCGGCCGACCGGCACTTGCGAACTGCTTCTGCTTCGGGCACCACGTGGCAAGAAAGACTAAAGAAAATGGCATTGGCTGTCTGTTTTATACCCCTGACGTCATGGAAGAAGAGACAGCAACCGACGCAGGACCCAAGACTTTGATATTCAGGCCGACAGAGGGCAACCTGCCAGCAGATAACCCAAATGTAATGACTGCAACAGTAAAACACGAAGAACATCTTTGTATGTTTGACACAGTGGTTTAAGTGACTGAGGTCTAAAATTGGCCTTAGGACTTTTTTTTTTGGCACTTAAAAGAATCTGGAATAATTTCTGAACCCCTGCTGGTCTGGAGGGATCTTCTGAATGACACGCTTGTCTAGTAGGTTTTTTTTTATTTCTAATGTTGTTACTTTTTCTTGCGAAGGTGGTAGGTTAAGGGGTGTCTTTCTTAGTAAGGGTTGACACAGAAAGGAAATGTCAAAGCCTCTGGTAATTATTATTCCCACCCAATCATCTTTAGTGATGGACGTCCAGGCTTCTGAGTGAAGAGACGAGCACTACCTGACTGCCTTCAGACTGCAGCAGTCAGGCAGCCATTCAGAGGCACTGGCAAGGCCCCTCAGAAAAGGGACCCCTAAAGCCTTAATTCTACAGGCCTCCTCTGCCACAAGGTCAATGTCTACCATTAGAGTACCCCCACTGACTCAAGAGTATCTATATCCTGAAGAATTTTAGGAAAAACCTTGACATTTCTTAAACCATAGTTTCTTATCCTCCCTTCCAGTTTCTAGAGAGGATCCAGGGGGGGGGGGGGGGCTGATTAACAAAGTCTTGGGTCAAGCATTGGTTGCTGTCCCTTCTTCCATGACGTCAGGGGTATAAAACATGCAGCCGACGCCATTACATCAGTTTTTCTTGCCCCAGATGTCAGGTGAGCCCCTAATGGGACGCAATTACACATAAAAGCACAAAGGTATACCTCCAACAAAAAAACAAATACACCAAAAAGGATTTTAAGCATAGTAAAGGAAATCAGAGGTACAGCCAAAATAAGTTAGGGGGCTGGAGGGTGGGTAACCAGGACTGCAACAGTGAAAACACTATTTATGGTAAGTGTAAACAACTGTACTATGTTCATTTTGTTTCACTGTTGCAGTCATTATATTTGAGTAGATTCCCAAAGCTATGGTTAGGAGGAGGAGTTTAGATAGCATTAGGGCCAGCTATAAGGCCCTGCAAGACTGTAGTGGCAAAGGCAGCTCTGGATTTAGAGAAAATTGGCAAATGCCAATGCTTGGTGAAAGTATGTAAAGAACTCCAGGTAGCAGCTTCTAGGGTGTCCCTGGTAAGGACGCCTCTGGGAAAGGCTGTAGAGGTAGATGCAGCCCTGGTGGAGTGAGGTCTGATCCCCTGGTGGCTAGGTTTTCCATGGTGCTTATAGCAGAAATGAATGCAATGGCTTACCCATTTAGAAATGGTTTGCTTTGAAGTAGCCTTCCCTTCTGCCCCTGCAGCAAATGCTACCAGCAGTTGTTCAGATTTCCTTTGAGGTTTATTCCTGTCCAAGTAGAATCTAAGTTGTCTGTGCACATCTAAGGAATGCAGTATCCGTTCCCCTTTATACTGTGGATTGGGAAAGAAGGTTGGCAAATGAATGGACTGATTAAAAGCCACACTGGATACCACCTTGGGCATGAAGGATGGATTGGTTCTGAGTGACACCCTGTCCGCATGAAAGATGATGAAAGGCTCCACTGCCATGAGGGCCTGTAATTCAGATACCCTTCTAGCTTTAGTGATTGCTAAAAGGAAAGCTGTTTTCCAAGAAAGAAATTTTAAGTCTGCAGTAGAAGCTGGCTCGAAAGGAGGTAGAGTGAGTTTCTCCAAGACAAAGTTAAGATCCCAGGCTGGGGTTGGAGCTCTCCTGGATGGTCTTAAATGTTTGGCCCCTCTGAGAAACTGCTTGAGCAGTGGATGAGAGAAGGGGGGGGGGGTCTGTGTTATAATGAGCTGAAATGGCTGAGGCATGGATTTTAATGGAAGAAAAAGACAGGCCCTTGTGAAGCATCTCAATTAAGTATTGTAAAATCTGAGGTAAATTGGGTACTGCTGTGCTCATCCCTTGAGATTGGTTCCAGGCACAGAATCATTTCCATTTTTCAGCATAAAATTTTCTAGTACTAGGCCTCCTTGCCTCTAAGATGATATCCATTACAGATTTGCTGAGGGATGGTAAAGGAGAGATTAAGTAATTAGCCAAGCTGCAAGGTTCAGTGTTGGAAGCTGAGGGTGCAGAAGCTGGTTCTCCTGCTGAGACAGCAGGGAAGGAGTCTGAGGCACGTGCCATGGAGATAACTGTGACACACTGTGCAGGAGGGGATGTACCAGTGTTGGACCGGCCAGTCTGGAGCAATCAAAATCATCCTTGGTTTGTCCTGTTTGACTTTTAGTAGTACTTTGGAGAGCAGAGGCAGAGGGGGGAAGGCATAGAGTGATAGGTTTTTACAGCTGAAGGACACAAGCATCCACTTTCCAGACTTGTTTGTGGGGAGTCCTTGTGCAAAATTTGTCCAATTGGTAGATCTGGGGAGAGGCAAACAGGTCTATATCTGAGCTCCCCCATTTGCTTGTCAACATGTTGAAAATCCTTGGTTCCAGTTGCCACTCGTGTGGGTCCTTGATGTTTCTGCTTAGTCCGTCTGCCAGTGTATTTAATTTTCCTGGCAGGAATTGAGCTTGTAGGTGCACTTGGTAGCTCAAGGCTGTGTTCCACAATGCCATGGCTAGTCTGCAGAGGGGGAAGAATGCGTACCCCCCTGATTGTTTATGTACCACATAACAGTGATGTTTGTCCGTCTTTACCATTAATTGTCCTGGAAGAATGTGGTCCTTAAACTGTCAGAGCATTCTGTACAGTTAACATTTCTTTTTGATTGATATGCAGGTGCATTTGTCTTGGGTTCCCATTTGCCCTGAATGCACTTCCCTGCCAGGTGAGCCCCCCCCCATGTATAGTCTGATGCATCTGTTGTTAGGGTCTGGGTGGCACGGGGTGGTGTGAAAGGTAGTCCCTTGTTTTGGTGGCAGGCCTCTGCCCACCAAAGGAATTCTAGGAGTAGGGAATGTATGATAGGAATCATTGCTTCTAGATCCTGAGAATGTTGACACCATATGCTTTTTAGATACCACTGTAGTTTCCTCATATGCAGTCTTGCATATGGAATTAGAAGAATGCAGAAGGCCATGAACCCCAAGGCTTGCAGTATTTGTCTTGCAGATAGAGTTTCTGTGGCCACTTGTTTGAAGTAGGTTGTGAAATTAATTTGCTTTTCTGGTGTGAGGTAAGCCATCTGGGAAGTTGTATTCAAGCTTGCTCCCAGGAATACAATTTGTTGACAGGGTACCAGTTCTGATTTCTTTTTGTTTATGGTGTACCCCAGACAAGTTAGAACCCTTCTTACAAAGGCCGGATGATTCAAAAGTATGTCCTGGCTTTCTGCCTGAATTAGACAATCGTCCAGGTATGGGTATATTTGAATATTCGTTTGCCTGCAAAATGCAATAACTGGAGCTAGGCACTTTGTGAATACCCTGGGTGCAGTAGATAAGCCAAAGAGCAGTGCAGAGAACTTTGAAGCGTAGGTATCTACTGCAAGATTCCCGGACTGGGATGTGTGGGTATGCTTCTTTTAAATCTAGTGTTGCCAATCAGACATCTTTGCCTAGCATAGGAAGTAATTGGTGAAGTCAGCATCTTGAAATTTGGAATCTCCAAAAAGTTGTTTAGAGTAGACAGGTCTAGGATGGGATGCCATGAATTGTCTTGTTCCTTTTCCTCTTCTGGTACCAATTGAATAGCCCCCATGCCTAAGAGAGAAAGTACTTGTTTTTGGGCCTCTACCCACTGATTTGGGGGTAGGTCCGGCCACCCACTTGGTGTTAGCAACGTGTGGAAGTGAAATCTGTATCCCTGGGACACTATATTTAAAACCCATTTGTCCTGGGTAATGAGTTCCCAATTCTTTGCATGAAGAGCAATCTTTCCCCCCAAAGGGGCAGTCAGATGATAAGTGCTTGGAAATTTTAAAAGGAATTCATTGAGACAGTTTACCATAGGGGGGAGTCTTATTATTCCCAGACTTGGAAGTAGAGCCCCCCCCCCCCCCCCACTGCCTAGTTCTGCGAGTCCCCTGCGACTGAAACCTGGGATTTTTGCTGTGTCTGGGTTTGGCTTGAGAAGACCTGGAAGGGGCTGGAAAGGACCAATTCTTAGAGGGCCAGTATTGGAAGGGGCTGGAAAGGACCAATTCTTAGAGGGCCAGTACCTACTAAATCTAGGAGGCTGAACTTGTAAAAAAAAATCTTTTAACAGTTTGCATAGATTTAGCTTTATCTTCCATCTTTTTAAGAACTTCCTCAGCCTTTTTGCCAAACAGGCAGTCCTCATTTAAAGGAGCATCCAACAATTTAGCATTAACATGATCAGGGAAAGATTGCTCCTTAAGCCAAGCATGCCTTCTGAGCACAGACCCAGTAACAGGAGCCCTGTAAGAGGCCTCTAATGAATCAAAACCACACTGCAAAGAATGTTTTCCAACTTGTTCGGCAGAATGCAATAAATCCTGTAATACTTTATTTTCCACAGTCAGGAATCAACATAATTTTCTGTTTAAGCAGTCCAATAACATGTTGCTGATATTTTAACATATGAAACTGTCAGTTTAAAGCCCTAATGGCCAAGGTTGCAGAAGTGTAAACCTTCTTAACCAATCTATCCAGCGCCCTGGAGTCTCTATCAAAAGGGGTAGGATTTTTAGCAGTAGAAGCCTTAATGCCCTTGGGCCCCTGTGAAAGAGTCTCTGGATCTGCAATAGGATTTTTGAAAAGGAACTTGTGGGACTCAGGGACCATGTAGTATCTGTCAGGTTTTCTGGCAGCAGGAGGCAGGGAATCAGTGGCAAAACTAGATTCCGAGAAAGCATCATCAACGATGTCTAGTACAGGAGGAATAGCTAAAGGCCTATGCTGAGGTAGGAGAAGGAAATCCCTAAGCCTCTCTTATGAATCAGTAAAATCCTGGCTTTCCCAGTGGAAATGCTCCCTTAGAGAATGTAAGGTTTCCCCAAAAGAAAAGTCCTCAGGAGGGGAAGCAGAGGGAATAGAGTCCTCTGCATCAGAATCCTCATAAGTATGTAAGGACAAATCCAGGTCATCAGAATGGTCAGAAAAAACAGAATCCTGATCAGACGATTCATAATCAACCTCAGACCTAGGCCTCTTAGAAGGGGAGGATTGGCTACCCCTGATTAGAGTTATTAGATCTTCAGCCATTCTTATCATTTGTTTTTTAGGCATAGATGCCTGAACATGTGGCCTGGGCGTCATTTTTTTTAGACAAGGATCGAGATTTAGGCCTAAGTAATGAAGGAGGCATCGATTTAATATGCAAGTCCGTAGGTCTGAATACACCCTCAGAAGTCGGTGCCTGCACAGCAGCTCCGGACCCATCCAAGGTAGAGACATCCGCGGGTTCCATAGTTGAAGCATCTCGCGGCACACCAGACTTTGAATGGGTCTCAGTAGAGACCTGCGAATCAGAAGTAGTGGGCATCAGGGGCTGCGAAAGCACCTCACTGAGTACTGGCAACTGGCTTAGGAGAAGCATCGGTGGCAGTTTTGGACCTTGGCGGCCTGTCTCTGTCTATCTGTGTTTTTTCGGAATCCCGGTAGTCGGATGGCTAACCGACGACATTTCTGAATAATTAAACAGAGAACCGAAATATTTAGAGGCAAAAATATACCGATGACGGACAGTGCGCCGATTAAATAAAGCACAAAACCAACAGCAAGGTAGGTCGTGGTCAGGGCCTAGGCAAGAAATATAGTACGAATGAAAATCTTTATGAGGTATTTGTTTTCCACAAGTAATGCAATTATTAACTTTTACTGACATCAGTAAGGAGCAAGAAAAAGTTTCCACAATGGGGTACTTAGCTTTAGCTAAGACTTCGGTTCTGAAACTTGAAAATGAGAATTTCAGGAGTCAGCCAACCGGCACTTGCGAACTGCTTCTGCTTCGGGCACCGCATGACAATAAAGACTGGGGTAATGGCATCTGCTGCATGTTTTATACCCCTGACGACATGACGTCATGGAAGAAGGGACAGCAACTGACAAAGGACCCAAGACTTTGTTAATCAGGCCAACTGAGGGCAACCTGCAAGCAGATTACCCTAATGTAATGACTGCAACAGTGAAACACGATGAACATCTGTAGCTGTGTGCCACTCAGTGGGCATGAAGCCTGAGGTGAGGCTATCATTAAACATGACACTTAGGTGAGGTGCCAGTTCATTTTGTAGTTCATGTAATACACAGCCCGGGATGTCATTTGGTCCCATGGATGCTGTATTCTTAGCTTTGGAGAGTGTGTTTTTTTTACCTGTGTGGCCGTTATTAATAGAATTTGGAAATCTTCCGGCATTGAGATGGGCCATTTAGGGTGTGAGAGGGGGGTGAAGCTGGCACTGAATTGGTCTGCCAGGATATTGGCAATATCCTTGGGATCAGTACATTTAATGCCATTCTGTTATCTGTGCATTGCCATTTAGATTCTTGACAGTTACAGAATGCCTTGTGATTGTCTTTGGAATCTTTGGCAATTTTATTTTCATAACTATCTTTGGAGGATTTTATGCGGGATCGCAGCTTCTTACGGAGGCTGGTAAAGGAGTTTTTTGCATCCTGGGATTTTCCTCTTTTCTGCAACAGTTTCTTCCTTTTGTTGTAAAGTTTGTTTATGGCAGAGGACCACCAGATTGGCTTCCATTTTTTGGAGGAGAGCATCTTGGTTCTATTTGGGATGGCACGATTCATGCATGAGTGGATGTGCTCGTACAGTGCCTTAGTGTAAGATTCAGCAGTCGAACGTTCAGCTCCCATCTGCATGGGTGTTATGAAATTTGTCACTTCTGACTTGAGTAGCATGAAGTTGGCTTTGGAGAAGTATTTTACGGAGGTTTACTTACTGGGGGGTAAGGGTGGGATGTGGATGTTAAGCGTGATTAGCTTATGGTCAGACCAGACAAACAAGGGGGTGACCATAGGTGTGGAGCATCGATTTCCCTTGCTGGTAATGACCAGGTCTAGGATATTGGTGCCCCTGGTGGGACTATGGATTAGTTGATCCAGGGCATTGGAGTTTATGAATTCCAAGAACCGTTGGGCAAAGGTGTTGGTACCAAAGTAGCTTTCCCAGTTAATGGCAGGGTAGTTGAAATCACCCAGTATTAGGGTGTTTGGTTGTATCTTAATATTTTCCAGTATGTTTAGAAAGGTGTAGTGAGAATCTTGGGGCATGGTGGGGGATCTGTAGCAAGCTACAATTTAGATTGCAGTCTTACCTAGTGTTAGTTGCACCTGGAGAATTTCAGATGCATTGTGCTGGGCAACTAGCCTGGTGGTGTGAATATGGACACTCCTCCACCTTTAGTGTTTTGATCCTGGTTTGGTGGCCGAAAAGTGTGTAAGAGTTGTAGCCTGGTATTGCAGGGGTGTTCTCTGGAGCCTGGAACCAAGTCTCAATTACTGCACAGACAACGATGTTCTCCATTTTTAGGAGTGCCTCGAGAGAGTGCATTTTGAGGTTTAGGCTTCTAGCATTGAGTAGCATTACCTTTAGTGTCTTGCAAAAGCAAGCTGTGAAGCCAGTGATCCTGCAGCACCAATATAATCCACATAAAAGTTTCTGAAAGGGGCATATAAAGTAAACATGGATCAGGTGGAATGTGCTACTAGTTTGGAAGGAAGAGTTTTAATGGTCTAACACAGAGGAAATATAAACTGACAGCCATCTGGAAAAGGTAACTGGACATCTTCTGACCCATTCTAGCAGATGCAGAAAATACAAACAGCTGACCATGTTTTCTGAACTGCTCCACTACCTGTAAATAAAATCTTAGTTGAATAAGCACAGCAAGACAATGAAGAACATATTCCTTTCTACTGCATGTACTGAGGGAAATAGCATGGCAAGATGAATAGTGTACTGCTGTTGGTTTCTGAGGTCATCTTAGGCATAAAGGAAGAATTACTTTGAAAAGAGATCCCAGCTTTATAAAAGGTCAAGTAAGGAAGAGGCAGCTGAAACTTTTTTGGCTGATGTACAGGTCAGCAGGAATACAGTTTTCCACGAAATATATTTCAGATCATCTCCAAAACCAAGTCAAGACCCAAAGATAAAACACAACCTTTGTGGGGGGGGGGGGGTGATGAAGGATGTTCCCTTTTAGAAAGGTCTTACACACTTTCTCAGATACCAGCTTTCATTGTTATTGAACATCGCAGTCTTCTAGGTGTACTTTGATAGTGGATAAGCTGGAGCACACACAAAACAAGGACGACAAACAATATACAATGTATGGGAGCTGATAAGGGGTCTAAACCTCATTGAATTGTTGATATATAGATTTTATTTTACTCCCCCCAGTACAGCTTTTCTGGAAGAAGGTTTCTGAACAGTGGGAAAGAAATGGTCCACTCTTGGCAGGTACAAATGGTTTCTGTCCATAAAGTGTGTGTAGAAAGAGAAGATTTTTCTTGAGATAAGAGCAAAGCAAAGGGAACCATATTTTAAAGAACAGAATGGGGCTATGGGAATCTCTGTTGCCCTGCACAAACTGGATCTCAGTAGGAACTTCATGACTATGTGAAGTGGTGTAAATGCTACAGAAGTCCCAGATGACAATGATGAACCTAGTATGTCCCTGTGGAGGGATATGCGTACAGAAGTTGCTGTACTAGGTGTTGAATTTAAATGCATACAAGTTGCAGCAAGGCTTTCTCCCCTCTGGCAGAAAAATCATCTGTGCCATTCTTGAGTTGAAGGACCACTTATGAGGCATCAGAATACACCTGTTGAGCCTATTTGCTATACAACTGATCTGACTGGGGATGTACATTGGTAAGAGAAAGTGCTACAACATGCAGTGGCAAAACAAAGTGCTGTGAGGTTATCACCCACTCCAAACATCCTGGCGTCTTGACAAACAGGATAGTATCTGATGCCACCCTGACTCAACATACCACACCACACCACTTGACATGTTATCTGTGTGCAATGCTGTGAAGCCCTAGAAAAAGTGGCCTTGAATGGCCTGCAACACAAGGAAGGTCATCCTCAGCTCCAGAACACTGATATGCAGACTGGCGTCTTGTTTGGTCCACTTTCCTTGGACTCTCTGCCCCACTCAGTGCCCAACTCCAAGGTGGATATGTCCGTGGTGACACCAGGTTCTAGATCTAGAAAAGTACAGTTTTGTACCTACCATAAATGTAGATGTTAGACTGTTCACACTGCTGCAGTCATCACACTTGGGTTATCCTGCAGTCAGGCGGTCCCGCAGTCAGCCAGAGTTCCAAAGTCTTGGTCCGGCGTCGGTTACTGTCGCTTCTTTCCTGACGTCACTGCGCCAGGGGTATATAATATGCATCAGACACCATTTTCTTCAGTTTTTCTTGCCCCAGATGTCAGGTGCCTCCAAGTAATACATAATACATAAAACAGTAATACATGGGCAATACATACTGCTAATCAAAAATAAACATAAAAAGTAAAAAAAAAAAAAAAAAAAACAATACCTTCAGTTACCAGCAAATACACCCCAAAGGTTGTATAGGATAGAAAGGTATAGATAAGTCCAGCTAGTTCAGAGGGGATGGAGGGAGGGTAACCTGAACTTCAGCAGTGTGAACACTAACATCTACATTTATGGTAGGTACAAAACTGTACTATGTTCATCATGTTAAACTGCTGCAGTCATCACACTTGGGTTGAATCCCAAAGCTAAGGTTGGGTGGCTGGTCTGTAAAGAGTTAGGATTGGCTATGAGGCCCTGCAGAACTGCAGTGGCAAATCCTGCTCTGGATTTAGAGTAAAGAGGCAGGTGGATAATGCTTGGCGAAGGTGTGCACTGAACTCCAAGTTGCAGCCTCTAAAATTTCCTTGGTAGGTAATCTTCTGAGAAAGGCTGTTGCCCTGGTGGAATGAGGCCTAATGTTATTAGGAACTGATTTTCCATGCTGTGTGTAGCAGTACCGAATAAAGCGTCCTATCCATTTGGATATAGTCTGCATTGAGATAGCCTTGCCTTGTGATCCTGCAGCATATGCTACAAACAGTTGTTCAGTTTTCCTGAAAGCTTTCGTTTTGTCCAAGTAGAAGCGTAGCTGTCTGTGTATGTCCAAAGAATGCAGAAGTTTCTCCCCTTTACTTTGGGGGTTTGGATAAAAAGTTGGCAAATGGATGGTTTGGTTAAGAGCCACACTAGATACCACCTTTGGCATGAAGGTAGGGTTTGTCCTTAAAGATACCCTGTCCTGATGAAAAATTATAAAAGGTTCCACTGCCATTAATGCCTGTAGCTCTGAGACTCTTCGTGCTGAAGAGCTGTTTTCCATGATAAACATTTTAGATTGGCTGTATTGGCTGGCTCAGAAGGTGGTAGGGTCAGTTTTTCCAAAACAAAATTGAGGTCCCAAGTTGGTGCTGGTGCTCTCCAGGACGGTCTTATGTTTTTAGCCCCTCTGAGGTACTGCTTTAGCAAGGGATGAGAGGATAAAGGAGGATCCGTGTTGTAATGTGCAGATATGGCAGAGGCGTGGATCTTAATTGATGAAAGGGATAGGCCTCTGTCCAGCATGTCAGTTAAGTATTGTAAAATCTGAGGAATGTTTGGAACAAGAGGGTCAAGGCTGTGAGCCTGGTTCCAGGCACAGAATCTCTTCCATTTTTCTGAGTAAGCTTTCCTGGTGCTAGGCCTCCTGGCCTCCAAAACGACATCCATAACAGCTTTAGAGAGAGGTGTTGCCTGTTTGACTAAAGTATCTGCCATGCAGCCAGGTTTAGGGTTTTGAGCTGACCGTGCAGGATCTGATTGTTTTGTTGAGTCAGAAGGCATGGAATTTGGGGAAAAATCCATGGTGGGCCCTGAGCCAAGTTCCTTAAGATTGGGTACCAGTGCTGGCATGGCCAGTCTGGAGCAATCAGGATCATCTGTGGTTTTTCTTGTCTGGCTTTTAGGAGAATCTTTGAAAGGAGAGGCAGTGGTGGGAAGGCATAGACTTTTAGGTTTTTCCAGCTGAACAGAAGAGCATCCACTTTCCATGCTTGTTTGTGATAAGTCCTTGTGCAGAATTTTTGTAGTTGGTAATTCAGTGTGGGGGCAAAAAGATCCATGTCTGGGCATCCCCATTTTTGTGTTATCATGCTGAAGATTTGTGGATTCAATTTCCATTCGTGAGGGTCCATGATATTTCTGCTTAGGTCATCTGCTAGAGTATTTTTCTTTCCTAGCAGGATTTGTGCTTGCAGGTGAACTTGGTACGTTACAGCTGTGTTCCACAAGGTCATGACTTGCCTGAATAGGGATAAGAGTGAGTGCCCCCTTGGTTGTTTATGTACCACATTACTGTGGTGTTGTCTGTCTTTAGTAATAGTTGTATTATAAATGAGAAACGACAAACTAAAAAATAGATGAAAACTAAAGGAAATGGTTGAAACTTTCTAATATATAATATAAATATAAGGTTACAGATTTAATACCATTTAATATGTCTTATAGATTTCTGTAATGGTAAAAATAAGGTTTTTTGTAAAATTATGTATTTATAGGTTTTTAATTTTTATATAAGGAAAGTATTAACATATTTAATTAATAATTTAAGAAGGTTTTATAATATAAATGAAACAGTAGTGTATATTAAATGTATTTATTATTGTTTCCAAGTAGGCTAATATCATATGTAATGTTTATAGTGATTTTATATAATTTATTTAATAGTATATATTAATAGTATCAGTTTTTTTTAAGTATGTATAAATGTATAAAGAAGAATTATAATTCTTAATGCAATATAATAATTTATAATATATATGTGAGACAAATCAAAATATTTTCAAACAGTCATTTTTTCATCATCGGGCATGCCAGAGTTGTAGGAGTCATGTGAGCAGGATTTTTTGAAAAATGAGAAGGTTATATAAGGAAGTGATGTAATTTAACTGATTATCTGATGAAGTTTAAAACTTTTTAAACGAAAGCACCTATGGTTTATCGTTTGTGTATGTGAAGTTATTTGAGTGCCTATTTTATGTTTGTTTAGTTACAAGTTCGTTGTTTCAAATAAAATAATTTATGTTTTATATCCGGCTGGTGGATTTCCGCTTTCTTTAGTAATAGTTGTCCTGGATGTAGAAGGTCCTTGAAAGCTGTTAGGGCATTCTGAACAGCCAACATCTCTTTTTGATTGATGTGAAGATGCATCTGGTCTGTGGTCCACTTGCCTTGAATGCATTTTCCTGCCATGTGTGCTCCCCAGGCGTAATCTAAAGCATCTGTTGTTAGAATCTGCCTGGCTGTGGGTAGAGTGAAAGGCTGACCCTTGTTTAGGTGACATGCCTGCGCCCACCATCGAAACTCCTGTTGTAGGCAGGGAATCATTGGAATTACTGCTTCTAAACTGAGTGTTGAGTCCAAAGACTTTTTAGGTACCATTGTAATTTCCTCATATGCAGTCTGGCATATGGTATTAGTAGTATGCAGGATGCTATGAATCCCAGGGCCTGCAGAATTTTTCTTGCAGGGAGATGGGACTTTTTTGCCAGTAATTGAAAATACTGAGTTAGTTGAAGTTGTTTGTCTGACATGAGGTAAGCCATCTGGGCCGTTGTATTTAAGCTGGCACCCAGGAATGTAATCTGTTGTGAGGGCACTAGTTTTGACTTCTTTTCATTTACTGTGTATCCTAGAGAAATTAGCAACTTTTTCACAAACGCCAGATGCTGTAGAAGAATGTCCTTTGTCTCTGCTTGAATGAGGCAGTCGTCCAGGTATGGATATATTTGAATTCCTTTTTGTCTGCAAAATGCAATTACTGGTGCCAGGCACTTTGTGAAGACCCTGGGTGCAGTAGATAAGCCAAAGGGCAGTGCAGAGAATTGGTAGTGCATTGTACCAGCTTTGAATCTGAGGTATCTTCTGCAATTTTGACTGATAGGGACATGCAGGTATGCCTCTGAGGTCCAGAGTAACAAGCCAAGCCTTCTTGTCCAGCATGGGTAGAAGCTGCTGTAATGTCAACATTTTGAATTTCGGAATATCCAGGTAAGTACTCAGAATTGAAAGGTCCAGTATGGGCCTCCAGTCCAGGCTTTGTCCTTTCTGGGGACCAGGAAGAGTCCTGAGTAAAACCCTTATCCCTGTTGTGGTACTTTTTGTATAGCTCTCATGTCCATGAGGGCTGAAATTTGTTTTTGTGCCTCAGCCCATTGATTTGGTTGCAGGTCTGGCATTCCTTTTAGCTTTGGTAAAGTGTGAAAGCGGAATCTGTAACCTTGAGACACAATATTCAGCACTCATTTGTCTTGGGTGATTGTTTGCCAGTTTTGAGAAAAAAGTGCTAGTTTTCCCCCTAAGGGGGCTTCCAAAATGAACGTGCTTGGCGTACGCAGAGGAAAGTCATTGTAAGGTTGAGACTTGTCCTCACCTCCTTTAGGGGTTGAGGTGCCCCACTGTTGTTGTCTGTTTGAGCCTTGAGGTTGAGATCTGCCTCTAGGGTGTCTGTATCTGCCTCTCTGTGGCCTGTCTGACAATGGAAAGGACCAATTCTTTGTTGGCCAATTTCTGCTAAACCGAGGTGACTGTACCTGTAAGAAATCCTTTGCTGTTTGCATAGATTTAGCTTTATCCTCCATTTTCTTTAACACCTCTTCTGCCTTAACACCAAACAAGGTATCATGCTGTAAAGGAGCATCCAATAATTTTGCCTTAACATGATCAGGTAAACTCTGTTCTTTTAACCAAGCATGTCTTCGAATAACAGAAGCTGTAACTGCGGCTCTACAAGAGGCCTCTAAAGAATCAAAACCACATTGCAGAGTATGTTTTCCCACCTGTTCAACTGCATGCAATAAATCCCGCATTTCTTTACAATCAGGAGCTTCTGAGATTGCAAGCATTTTCTGTTTTAACCGAGCCATTAAATATTGTTGGTACTTAAGCATGTGAAACTGGCAATTTAAAGCTCTTACTGCTAAAGTTGCAGACGTGTACACTTTTTTCCCCCATCTATCCAAAGCTCTGGAATCTCGGTCAGAGGGTACTGGATTTTTTGCAATGGAAGCCTTAACCCCTTTTGGACCCTGGGAAATAGTTTCTGGATCAGCAGAAGGGTTTTTGTAAAGAAACTTGTGAGAGTCAGGGACTCTATAATACCTATCTGGCTTGGCTGGAGCAGGGGGCAGAGAGTCAGGAGATAAGCTGGATTCAGAGAACACATCATCCACAATATCTAGCACAGGCGGAATAGCCAGGGGCCTGTGCTGAGGCAATAAGAGGAAATCCCTGAGCCTTTTCTTGGATTCTGAGTAATCCTGACTTTCCCCAAAAGAAATGTTCCCTCATGGTATGTAAAGTTTCCCCAAAAGAATAATCCTCAGGAGGAGAGGCTGAAGGGATAGAGTCCTCATAGGGGGGTAGAGAGTATCCCTGGTCTGAAGAGGAATCAGAGGAGTCATAGTCTGTATCCTGCCTAGGCCTTTTCTCAGGAGGGGGATGGGAACCCCTGATTAGAGTAATGAGGTCTTTGGCCATTTTAAGCATCTGTTTCTTAAGCATGGAGGACTGTCCAGGAAAATGCTGTACTTGTTTCTTTGTCTTTAATGGTACCTTTGTCTTGGCTGTTGTTTTAATGGTAACTTGTGAAGGTCTGAAAACACCCTCAGAAGCCAATGCCTGCTCAGCGGCTCCGGACCCATCTGAGGGATTAGTTTCCGTAGGTCCAATACCTTGAGTTTCCAGAGGCCTAGATGTCTCCACGTGGGAGTCGGAAGCTGCCTGTGGCTCTGAGGTAGCGGATGTCAGGGGCTGCGAAAGCACCTCACTGAGAACCGGCGAATGGCCTAGAAGAGGTTTCTTTGTCAGTTTTGGACCTCGGATGCCTGTCCTTATCCTTGTCTTTGCATTTTTTCGGTATTGAGGTCGTCGGCTGATCCAACGGCATGGTATAATTGAACCTTCGTCCAAAGTAGTGTAAAGCAAAATCAAAATGCCTTTTTATAGTGCGTTTGTTAAATCTAGCATAAAACCGACAACTAGTGACATCGTGATCAGGGCCTAGGCATGGAATACAGTAAGAGTGGAAGTCCTTATGAGGTATTTGCTTCCCACAAGAAATACAATTATTAACTTTTTCTGACATCGGTCTGAGGCAAGAAAAAGGTTTCCCCAATGGGGTACTTAGCTTTATTGAAGACTTCGGATCTGAAATTAGACTTCGAAAATCTCAGGAGTCGGCCGACTGGTACTTACGAACTGCTTCTGCTTCGGGCACCACGCGGCAGGAAAGACTGAAGAAAATGGCGTTGGATGCATATTATATACCCCTGGCGCGCTGATGTCAGGGAAGAAGCGACAGCAACTGACGCCGGACCAAGACTTTGAAACTCTGGCCGAGTGCGGGACCACCTGACGGCAGGATAACCCAAGTGTGATGACTGCAGCAGTGTAACACAATGAACATCATCATTGTGAGGGAGTCCTGCACACCCTGGACAGGTGAACTGCTTTGTGCAAATCTCTGCCCAGCTGTGTCCACTGAAACACCCTTATGTGATAACCTATATGCATGGGATAACAGACAAATGATGCCATCAGTCCTAGTACCTTGAGAACTATGTAACCTGGGGGTTGCTGGATGACTTAACAGATGTTGAACCACGGACTATAGTAAAAGTATTTTCTTGAAGTTGTTTCACAATTGTTTTCATGGTGTCCAGATGGCAGCATAAAAAGATCAAGTTCTGCAATGGGTCTGGCTATGACTTTGCACTACTCATTGTTATTTTTCCAGAGAAAGAGGTGCAGTAAGCAATTCTTTGTTTTTTCCAAAGGCTCTGGTGGTAGAGACTAGCAGCCAGTCATCCAGATAAAGCAAGATATGGCTCTCCCAAAGTTTCATGCAAGATGCAACCAGTACCATGCACTTGGCGAACACCCTGAGGGATGTGGGCAAGGCCAAATATCAGTGTGAGAAACTGGTAGTGACTGTCTCTTACACAGAAGCACAGACACCATCTTGAAACTCTGAAAGCATTTTATGTGCAAGAATGCATCCTGAAGGACTACTTAACACATCCAACCTTTCTAGAAAGCACAGGACTGACTGCAGCATAACCACCTGAAACCTGGTTTACTTTACACAGAATAACAGACTACTGAGATCTAAGCATGGTCTGAGGGCTTTGCATTCTTGGGAACCAAAAAATAATTCTAAGTAAACCCTGGACCATCACTGGTGTGGTGAGACCTCTAGGATGGTTCTTTTTACAAAAAGGTTCCCTGTTTCTGTTTTGGCCATCTCCTACTGAAAGGGTGGGAAATCTGGCAACAGTGCAGAGGGCAGTGGTATAGCCTTTGGATGCTATGTCCCTGACCTATTTGTCATACATGATGGCGAACAATGCTTCCTCTGAAAGGCTATACGACCCCTGACTGCTAATGTCACGTCTTCTGATGCAGAAAAAGTGAACATTAAAAGCTGAGGGTTCAATACTGGCAGGAACCTGGATGTCACAAGTCAGCTGTAAAAAGTCAAACACTGAAGGCACAGATGCAGAAAAAGGTCCCAGATGGTTCACAGCCAATACAGATAACCAGCACTTCAAGCAGACATCTCAGTGCCTGGTGTGACGCCCCTGCACTGGTCTAGCAATCAATGAGCCTCAATCCTCAACACTGGCAACAGTGGGGGACGTACACAATGGGAAGACGACAAGTAAACACACAGTAAAGTGCAACTTCCCTTAAGAGCATGACACCACAGTTTGAAATCTCAACTGAGTGGCCAAGCCAAAACCTCTAGCACCCTCTCAGTCCAACCAGTGCTTTGTGTAAATTCCCAAGTAGTGGACACACACACACACACACTCCTGGGAAGGGCTGGCACAGGTTTACTAGCTGTGCCCTCTTCTGCCCAGACTATAAGGTAGTCATCACTGCCACCAACCACTACTTAGCTACTTTTAAGGCCCTTAACAAAGGGTGTCCACCCCTACTGTGTAATGTTACTAATACACCAAATGGTAGCCTGACCAAGCAAGGCTGTTTAGGAGTGGCCTGTACAGTGCCACCAAACACATATGCAAGTACTCTAAGTACAGTCGTGTACACTTACCAAAAATGTAGATGTTCGAGTGTATTCACTGTTGCAGTCATCACATTTGGGTTATCCCTGCCAGGGTAACCTCGGCTGGCCCGAATACCAGAGGCTTAGTATTTCTGCGTCGGCTGCTGTCGCTTCAGGACTGACATCAGGTCATCAATAGTACAAAGCAATGCAGCTGACGCCATTACATCAGTTTTTCTTGCCTTAACCTGTCAGGAGCCCCCAAGTAGGAGCCAGGTTCTAGTGGAAGAAACCCACCAGTAGAAATACCAATATATCCCTTGTAAGGAAAGAGAAGAAAAAAGGGGGATGGAAGAAGGGAAACTAGGACTGCAACAGTGAATACACTAACATCTACATTTATACACAACTGTACTATGTTCTTCGTGTTTCATTGTTGCAGTCATCACATTTGGGTTATCTGCTCGCAGTAGCTCTCAGTCGGCCTGATTATCAAAGTCTTGGGTCCTGTGTCGGTTGCTGACTCATCTTCTGTGACGTCAGGAGTATAAAGCATGCAACAGACACCATTGCACCAGTTTTTCTTGCCCTAGGTGTCAGGTGCCCCCCTTAATGGGAAGCAATTAAATAAAGAAGTTATGTACTCACCATAACGTTCCATCTGAGTAGTTATACTTCATTTTTCTGCAACCTGTGGGTATACGGATCCGTATCGGATCCAAGCCAGCAACTTTTTTTCTAACATATCTGCTCCAAGCTCTGAGCTCCTCCCCTTACCCATAATGCCCTACCATCTCCTATCTTCCCTCAGATCGCGTTTGCTGCAACTAAAAACATAAGCAACTCAACCCAATAAACCAGTCCTGAAAAAACAGGATAAGGTCCAGGGGACGGAGGGAGGGAATGTTGCAGAAAAGTGAAGTATAACTACTTAGATGGAATGTTATGGTGAGTACATAACTTCTTTATCTGAAGTAGTTAACTTCATTTTGTATGCAAACTGTGGGACAGAGTCCCCAGCTACTCCAATCCTGGGAGGCCCTTATGGAAGGATATTCCTGAGCACCGCAGAGCCAAAGGATGCTCTACCCCTCGAAATCAGATTAATTTGTAATGGGAAATGAAGGTATGCGAATCGGCCCAGGTCGATGTTGCACAAATATCGTCCAAAGGCACCCTAGACCAAAAAGCAGCAGAAGTCACCATGGACCTGCTAGAGTGAGCCTTAACAATACCAGGAGGAGATAAACCTTTTGATTTGTAGGCATGTGAAATACAAAGAGTGATCCATCTGGCCAAAGAAACTTTAGAAATAGCTTTTCCCATAAATGCTTTGGAAAAGGAAACAAACAGTTGGTCAGTCTTGCGGAAAGACTTTGTTCTATGAAGATAAAAACGAAGCTGTCTATGAATACCTAACAAATGGAGTTTGTATTCACCTTTATTTTGGGAGTTAGGAAAGAAAATGGGCAGATTAATGGACTGGTTTAGGTTTGCTTCAGATGTCACTTTAGGTAAGAAGGAAGGGTTAGTATGGAGGGAGACCCTATCCTTATAGAAGACCAAATACGGAAGCACGGCAGACAGAGCTTGAAGCTCAGAAACCCTCCTAGCAGATGTAATGGTGACTAGGAAAGCGGTCTTCCAGGACAAAAATTTCAAGTCCACCGAAGCAGCAAGTTCGAAAGG
Organism: Protopterus annectens; assembly: GCF_019279795.1. NCBI lineage: Eukaryota > Metazoa > Chordata > Ceratodontiformes > Protopteridae > Protopterus > Protopterus annectens. The sequence goes on from NC_056745.1 coordinate 926,979,120, forward strand.
AGGAGCCACCAATGCCTATAAAACAAAAGTAAGGTCCCAAGGAGGCACTGAATCCTTGACAGGTGACCGTAACAGAAAGGTACCTTTAAGAAAAGCCTTAAACAGCTTAGAGGCAGCTAAGGCCATGTTGTCTTCACCAACGTGAAAACTGGAAATGGCTGCCAATTGTACTTTCACTGTGGAAGAACTAGCTCCTTGCTGAAAGATACCAGACAGGAAATCCAACATAGCTGGAACAGGGGCTGTAAAGGGATAAATTTTTTCTCTGTGAAGCCCAAATGGAAAAGCGCTTCCATTTACTGCAATAAAGTTTCCTAGTGGAGTCTTTAAGAGAAACCACCAGAATGGATTTTACCAGGGATGAAAGACCGGGAGTCCTGGCAATTAACGGAACTGGAGCAACCAAGCTGTCAGCTTGAGGTTGCCCAAATCGGGCGTACGTGCCCCCGATGGATGGGAGATTAGATCCGGGCAGGGATCCAGAACCCACAAGGGAGCTAAGAGATGAGACCAAAGGAATGGGAACCAAACCTGACGAGGCCAGAACAGGACAATGAGGATCACTTTGCACCATAGACGGCAAGCTTTCTGAAGAAACTTTGGAATGAGTGGCAATGGTGGATAAGCATACAGAAGCCTGGGGGGCCAAGCATGGACAAGAGCGTCTCTGGGGACTTCCCCTGGTGAGGGAATCAGAGCGAAGAACTCGCTGCATTTCACGTTAAAAGGAGATGCAAACACCCATGCAAGGAAGATCTCCGCTACTGACCGTTTCAGAGACCACTCGCAAGGCATCAGAATGGCCTGACTCAATCTGTCCACTAAAATGTTGGAGCACCCCGGGATGCGAGTTGCTACCAGAAACCGACTGGTGGAAATCACCCATTCCCACACACTCATGGCCTCGCAACATAGGAGGTAGGATCTGGTTCCCCCCTGCTTGCTGATATACCAGACAACCGACATGTTGTCTGATGGAATTGCAATCAATCCGAGAGGGAGGACTGTGTGAAAGGCTTCCAAGGCTAAAAGTACTGCCCTCATCTCTAGAACATTTGTGTGCAACTTGGTCTCTGACTGGGACCATGTGCCTTTGACTGCACTTCCCAAACAGTGTCCCCCCCCCACCCTAGTTGGGAGGCGTCCGTGGTCACTGTGGCTTAGACTGGAGAGGACGCAAAGGGGTGTCCTTTTGATATCTCCGGTGAACTTAACCACCAAAGAAGAGACGTCCTGCAGACTTGACTGATTTTGATCGGAAATTCCATGGGGAGGTCTAGGCAAGACCATTGAACAGCCAGAGTCCATTGAAGAACCCGCATGTGAAGGCGCGCACAAGGGAGAATCGATATAGCGGCAGCCATGGAGTCCAGAGCCCGGAGAACCCCACTCGCCTTTGAAGACTTGGAGTTCGCTATGTGGCAACTGAGGTGTAGGATCCTGTCTGGAGTTAAGAATACCTTCATTTGCAAAGTGTCTAGTCGTGCCCCAATGAAGTCTAAAACTTGTGCAGGTTGCAAATGGGATTTGTGAACACTGACTGTAATTCCCAGTAGATCTGCCAACCGAATGAAATAATCTCGGGCCAGAAACAAGTGATGCTTGTTGAGCGCAGCTAAGAGCCAGTCATCCAGGTATGGAAACACCTGAATACCCCTGAAGCCTCAGGTGAGCCACTACAACTGCCATTACCTTGGTGAACACCTTGGGGGCTGTGGTGAGACCAAAGGGTAGGGCTCTGAACTGAAAATGACTGGCTCCCAGCTGGAAGCGCAGAAACCTCCTGGAGCTTCTGTGTATTTTGATATGGTAGTAAGCATCCTGGAGTTCTAACGAGCACATCCAGACGCACTCTTGGAGATAAGGTAGAATGGACTGTAGGGTGACCATCCAGAATTTCTGTTTGGCTACCAACAGGTTTAATGTTGACAGGTCTAGAATGGGCCTGAGGTCCCCCCCGTCCTTTCTGGCACCAAAAAGAACCCTGAGTAGACACCTAATCCAGACTGATTGGGGGGGGGGGACCTGTTCGATGGCTCGTTTAAGAAGCAGCTTTGAAACCTCTAGAGCTGCGGCCTCCCTGTGAGTGGGTGGAAAATCCAGGAGGTGTTTTGCAATATTTGGAGAGGCAACAAATGGGACAGACTAACCTCTGGATATTATCTGTAAAACCCTGCGATCTGTCCTAATGGACTTCCATGCCACTAGGTGTAAGGACAATCATACCCCGACTGCCTCCAGTGTAGGACAGTCGGGCAACCCCTCAGGGCTGCTGAACGGGTCCCATCAGAAAAGGGTTCCCTAGACCCAAAATTCCTGAGACCCCCTCTCCCTCTGCCTCTGGGGGAATAGTTGTCCTGAGAATCCCGGGAAAACTGAGATTTTCGGAACCACATTTTCTTCTGCCCTCTGATTCCTACAGAAGGAACGCTGAGGGTTAGAGAAGCGGACTCCGATGGCAGACAAAGTCTTCCCGTCCTTTTCGCTCTGGACAATTGTGTCACGTACTGTCTTCCCAAAAAGGGAAGAACCGTCGTAGGGAGCGTTGATAAACGACGCCTTGAAAGGGTCCACGAACTAACACAACCTGAGCCAGGCATGACGCCTCATGGCTATGTCTCTCACAGCTGCCCTAGCTGCTCCTTCAGTGGCATGGGAAAGGAGTCACATTGACGTGTTTGAGACTGACTTCAGAGTAGACATTTTCACCAAGAACTGTCTGTCCTGTGGTGACAAAGACTCTGGGGGAGACTCAGCGAATTCCTAAGTAAGGTCTCGCTGAAGCCGAATCACATGTGCCAAATAATTCAGCGCACGGACAGAAAAGGTCAGTAAGGAGTAGACACACTTCCCAAACCTATCCACCGACCTGGACTCCTCGTCTGGAGGGTGGACTGAGGAACTCTCCTGTGCTAGTTCCTTCTTTGTGGCCACTGCAACCAACATAGCATCAACTGGGGCTCCTTTCGATCAAGATTGTCTGTCGGAAGGGGAAGATAAAACCTTGTCAGGGCATTTGGTGATGGGCTCTACGGTGTCAGGCTCCTTCCATGCCCTTGTGGTGATGAGTTCCACCAAGGTGTCTGCTGGTGGGGACACCCAGGAAGTAGATGGGCCTGTGCCAAAGGCCTCCAGGAACACTGACTCATCCCCAGAAGGTTTTGGGGCTGACCAACCTCCCCTCTGGCGGAGGGATCTCCATAATTTTTACAAAAGAGACGTCTTCGGGAGGTGACCTGGGGGAACCTTCTCCTTCATCGAAGTCAGAGTCCATAGTGAGGGACTCGGTAGAGTCCAAGTGCCTCCTTTTGCACTTGCGCTTATGGTGACCCTCTCTTCAGTGGGACTTTCAGAAGGGGATCCGTGAGCCGCACGGGAGCGGGGACCGGAGCCGAAGCCAGGGTAGCCTGAGGTCTGAGGGAACGGCTAGAATCCGAGAAGGTCAGAGCCAAAGAATCCATTTCCCCGGGTCCGACTCCCTGTCCGCGGCTCCGACAGTTACTCGGATTCGAACAAGTCAGATCCAAGGAACTCAAGGTAACAGCCGAGGTTGGAGGAAACGTCGGCGCTGAGCTACCAGCTCCGAAAAACCTCTGATCCAAGAGCCCCGAAGCATGGATCGGGAAGGAGCGATGGGGCGGAAAAGAAGCATGGAGGTCCCATCTGAATTTGGGTCTGAATAAATCTCCGCATCATCCTGTCCATATCCATGTCCGATAGGCTCAGAGTCGACCTCGAAGAGGCCACCGACTCTGATTTGGCTGGTCTGCGCAGTGGGAAAGACCATCACGGGTCCGAATGTTCCAACTGCGCAGGCGAGATACGAGGAGACCAGAGCCATGGAGAAATAGGCCTCATGGTCTTAGATAGGGGACTGAGAAAGAGCTTCCTGTTTGGGGATCTCTTATAATGTCTGTCCTTTTTCTCCCTTTCCTCTCTGCGCATTTCTTTATCGTTTTCTTTCTCTTTTTCTTTGTCAGCCACGCTGACTGAAGATTTGTCCTTAGAAGACCCATCACCAGAAGAAGAGGGGGGTTAAGTCCCTGTCTGGGAGGGAGGTGGGACACTAGAGACCGAGGCCGAGGCAGATTCCAGCATAGCAGCAGGGAGAAAGCCTTTGGCAACTAGATTGGCCTTCCGATCCCTAAGGGCACTCTGGTTAAAACCAGAACAGATAGCACACATTGGGTGGACAGATTTGCCACTCCCAAGCAAATTACACACAGTGTGAGACCACTGGCCAGGGAGAGCTTATGGCCACACTCTGTGCATTTTTTGAAGACAGGCTTCGGCTGATCAGCCATAGCCCTGCACTCAAAGGTACAAACACTACCTCTCCAAAAAAACACACACAAACACAGTTAGAGGAAGGGCAGGCCTAACTACTACTCTCTACAAACTTTTTTTTTTTTTTTTTAAAACACCGATGACCAAGCGAGACACTATACAAGGGGAGGAAGGGAAAAATTCACTCAAGCACACCTAGACACCAGAAAAAAATATCACTTACTATCCCTGAGCTCAGAGCAAAGGAGACCACGATGCACACTACTGGTGCAGCAAACGAAATCTGAGGGAAGATAGAAGATGGTAGGGCATTATGGGTAAGGGGAGGAGCTCGGAGCAGATGCCAGAAATAAAGTTGCCGGCTCAGATCCGTATACCCACAGGTTGCAGATAAAATGAAGTTAACTACTTTTTATATATATATATAAAAAAAAAATATATATATATATATATATATATATATATATATATATATATATATATATATATATATATATATATACACACACACACACACATACATATATACACACACACACACACACACACACACACACACACACACACACACACACACACACACACACAAGGTTATACCTCCAACAAAAAAGCAAATATACCAAAAAGCTTTTAAATATAGTAAAGGAGAACAGAGGTATAGCCAAAAGAAGTCAGGGGGCTGGAAGGAGGGTAAAGTACAGTTTTGTACCTACCATAAATGTAGATGTTCGAGTGCTAATACAGCTGCAGTCATAAGAGATGGGTTCTCCTGCCGTCAGGCGGGTCCTCGGTCGGCTGAATTCCAAAGTCTAGGTCCGGCGTCGGTTGTCGTCGCTTCTTCCCTGACGTCAGTGCGACACGGGTATAAAAGAACCAGCCGACGCCATTTTCTTCAATTTTTCTTGCCCCAGATGTCAGGTGCCCCCAGAAGGAAGGCAATACATAAATTTATGTAATAATGCAGTGCAATATAATCAAAAAAACAGTAGTTGCAAGCAAATACACCATAAATGAATACCCCAATCAAGTTGTATGAGGAGGTGTAAGCCAACAGGCCTGTCCCAAGAGGGGAAGGAGGGAGGGAAACCTGGACTGCAGCTGTATTAGCACTCTAACATCTACATTTATGGTAGGTACAAAACTGTACTATGTTCATCGTGCAGACAGCTGCAGTCATAACAGATGGGTAGAATCCCAAAGCTAAAAAAGGGGTGGTAGGCACTAGGTGGAATTAGGAGGAGCCAGGATGCCCTGCAAGACTGCAGTGGCAAAGCCTGCTCTAGTTTTGGAGTATAATGGTAGGTGGTAGTGCTTGGAGAAGGTATGCACAGAACTCCAAGTGGCTGCTTCCAAAATATCTTTGGTAGGAACTCCTCTGAAGAAAGCTGCAGATGTAGCTGTGGCCCTTGTGGAGTGAGATCTGATGCCTGCACGCACAGTTTTATCATGAAAAGAGTAACAAAAGCGTATGCAGTGGGCTATCCATTTTGAGATCGTCTGTTTGGAAATTGGCTTCCCTTGAGCTCCTATAGCATAGGACACAAAGAGTTGTTCTGATTTTCTGAAAGGCTTTGTTCTGTCCAAATAATAACGTAGCTGTCTGTGGATGTCCAAGGAATGTAGTAGTCTCTCCCCTTTGTTTTGAGGATTAGTGTAAAAGGTAGGTAAGTGAATCAAAGCTACCCTGGATACCACCTTTGGCATAAAGGACGGATTGGTTCATAAGGAAACTCTGTCCTGATATAAAATGATGAAAGGCTGCACAGACATGAGGGCTTGTAGTTCCGATACCCTGCGAGCTGAGGTGATGGCCAGAAGGAAGGCTGTTTTCCAGGACAAATATTGCAAATCTGTTGAGGCAGCTGGCTCAAAAGGGGGTAAAGGTCAGCTTTTCTAAAATGAAATTGAGGTCCCAAGCAGGTATTGGTTGTTTCCTTGGGGGTTTTATATTCTTAGCCCCTCTGAGGAACTGTCTTAAGAGGGGATGAGAGAATAAAGGAGGATCAGTGTTGTATTCTGCAGAAATGGTTGAGGCATGGATTTTGATGGAGGAGAATAAAAGTCCACTGCTTAGCAGCTCAGCTAGATACTGTAATATTTGAGGTAAATTCAGTATTCCAGGATTCTGTCCCTTTTTCTCATTCCAGGCACAAAATCGCTTCCATTTTGCGAAGTAAGCTTTCCTAGCAGAAGGCCTTCTGGCCTCCAAAATGACATCCTGCACCTCCTTGGAGAGTAGGGTCTGTTGTGAAGTTAAGGAATCTTCCATGCGGCCAGATTGAGTGTTTTCAGCTGACTGTGAAGAGTTTTGAAGCTGTGCTGAGTCAGAAGAAGAGGCATTAGAGGTAGGGTCCATGGTGGGGAATGCGTCAGGCTCCTCAGGAGTGGGTACCAGTGTTGTCTTGGCCAGTCTGGAGCAATGAGAATGATCTTTGGTCTGTCTGCTTTGGTTTCTAATAGAACTTTGGGCAGCAGAGGAAGAGGTGGAAAGGCATAAACTGTCATTGTTGTCCAACTGAAAGGGAGAGCGTCCACTCTCCAGGCCTGTGGATGAAAAGTCCTTGAGCAGAATTTTGTCAATTGGTGATTTTTCTGGGAGGCAAAAAGATCTATGTCTGGCCTTCCCCATGCTTGAATTATTTCTGTAAAAACTCGAGGGTGCAACTTCCGTTCGTGTGGGTCTGTCATATTTCTGCTTAGGTTGTCTGCCAGCGTGTTTTCCTTGCCTGGCAAGTAACTGTGCTTGAAGTTCGATTTGTAATTCCAGAGCCATGTTCCAAAGTGACATGGCCAGCCTGCATAGGGGGTATGAATGGGTTCCTCCCTGTTTGTTTATGTACCACATTACTGTGGTGTTGTCCGTCCTTATCAGTAGTTGGCCTGGATGCAGAAGGTCTTTGAAAGCCATAATAGCATTTATTACTGCTAGCATTTCCTTTTGATTGATGTGTAGGTGCTTTTCTTTTTGGGACCATTTGCCCTGAATGCACCGATCTGTCATGTGCGCCCCCGAGGCGTAGTCCGAGGCATCTGTTGTGATGACTTGATTTGCTTGAGGCTTACAGAATGGGAGACCTGTGATTCTTTGGCATGCTTGAGCCTACCACAGAAATTCCTTTTGAAGACATGGAATCAGTGGTATTACTGTTTCCAAACTGTGGCTGTGTTGAGACCATAGGTTTTTCAGGTACCATTGAAGTTTCCTCATATGCAGCTTTACACATGGGATTAGTAGGATGCAAGATGCCATGAATCCCAGAGCCTGCAGAATTTTCCTTGCAGTCAGCCTGGTGAAATTTGCTGGTTTTCTGAAGTATTGAGTTAGTTGCCCCTGTTTCTCTGGCGTGAGGTAAGCCATCTGGGTGTTTGTGTCCAAGTTGGCACCCAGGAAAATTATTTTTTGTGAGGGTATTAGCCTTGATTTCTTTTTGTTGACTGTGTACCCCAGAGAATTCAACAACATTATTACAAAAGCCAGATGTTTCAGAAGTATGTGCTTGCTGTCCGTTTGGATTAGGCAAGCGTCCAAATATGGGCATATTTGTATCCCTTGAAGTCTGCAGTAGGCAATTACTGATGCCAGGCATTTCGTGAATACTCTGGGTGCAGTAGATAAGCCAAAGGGCAATGCAGAGAATTGATAATGGGTTGAACCTGCAAGAAATCGGAGGTATCTTCTGCAATTTTGTCTGATTGGGACATGCAGGTACTTGAGGTCCACTGTTACCAGCCAAGACTCCTTGCCCAGCATGGGAAGAAGCTGCTGTAATGTGAGCATCTTGAATTTTGGCACGAGTAAAAATGTGTTTAGGATGGATAGGTCCAAAACAGGTCTCCAATCTTTTCCCTTCCTTGGTACCAGGAATAGTCTGGAATAAAAACCATGACCTTGTTCTTGAGTAGGTACCTCTTGAATAGCTTTCATGTCCATGAGATCTGAAATTTGTCTTTGTGCCTCTGCCCTTTGATTGTGTGGCAGGTTTGGCATGCCTCTCTTTTGTAGAAGGGTGTGAAAATGGAATATGTAGCCTCTGTTTATAATGTCCAGGATCCATTTGTCTTTTGTGACAAAATGCCAATTTTTCGAAAATAATGCCAGTTTTCCGCCTAAGGGTGCTGCCATTTGAGCCTTGCTTGGCATGCAAAGGGGAAAGTCATTGGGTTTGCTTTCTGAATGGCTGTGAACTATCCTCACCACCTCTTTGTGTAGGAGCTTGCCATTGTCTGCCTCTAAACGATCCTTGAGCTTGCCCCCTGCCCCTCGGGCGCCTGTATCTACCTCTTTGGGGTCTGTCCGTGGCTGGAAAGGACCAATTTTTGGAAAGCCAATTTCTACTGAAACGTGGAGGTTGTACCTGTAGAAAATCTTTCACTGTTTGCATTGATTTAGCCTTTTCCTCCATTTTCTTTAATACTTCCTCAGCTTTAACACCAAATACATCTTTTTGTAGAGGGGCATCTAGTAATTTAGCTTTGACATGATCTGGTAAGGTTTGCTCCTTGAGCCAGGCATGTCTACGTATGACTGATCCTGTAACAGCAGCTCTACATGAGGCCTCTAGAGCATCAAAACCACATTGCGAGGTACGTTTACCCACTTGTTCTGCACTATGCATCAAATCCTGCAACTCCTTCAAGTCTGGTTGTTCAGGTTGTGACATTTTGCTTCTCAACTGTGATAACAGAAACTGTTGGTACTTTAACATATGGAACTGGCAGTTTAATGCCCTCATGGTTAAGGTGGCCGAGGTGTATACCTTTTTCCCCCACCTTTCTAAAGCTCTGGAATCTCTCTCTGAAGGTAATGGATTTTTAGCAGTGGAGGCCTTAATTCCCTTGGGGCCCTGTGAGATAGTTTCTGGGTCAGCCGCATGGCTTTTGTATAAGAATTGGTGTGAGTCAGGAACCCGGTAGTACCTGTCAGGCTTGACTGGGGCTGGAGGCAAAGAGTCTGGGTTAAAGCAGGCCTCCGAATACACATCATCTAGTATGTCTAAGACAGGAGATATAGCCAGAGGCCTGTGCTGAGGGAGCAAGAGAAAATCCCTAAGCCTTTTCTTGGAGTCTGAGTACTCTTGGCCTTCCCAGTGGAAGTGTTCCCTCAAGGTATGCAAGGTTTCCCCAAGAGAGTAATCCTCAGGGGGGGAGACAGAGGGAATGAACTCCTCTGCATCAGAATCTTCAAAAGGGGAGTAAGAATGTTCCTGTTCATCAGAGTGCTCTGAAATAATGGAGGCCTGGTCCGAGGAGAGGGATTCTTCCTCCACTCTGGGCCTTTTGTCCGGGGGGGATGAGAACCCCTGATAAGAGTAATTAAATCCTCAGCCATTTTAAGCATCTGTTTTTTAGGCATGGGGCCTGGAGAAGGGCCCTGTGTAGCTTGTCTCTCAGAATGCATGGCTGCTTTAGACTTAGTGAAAGCCTTGATGGAAAAAGAAGAGGAAGACCTGAAGACACCTTGAGAGGAGGCAGAGTTGTCTACATTCTGAGTTTCACCGCCTAGAGTGGCTTCGGTATCTGTAGTCGGGGTGTGGGCCGAGGAGCCTGTGACCTCGGGCACAGGAGACACCGCCAATGAAGTGTCGTCGGTAGGCAGGGGCTGCGTAGGCGCCTTGCTGAGAACCGGACCACCTGTAGTCGGCTTTGGCGTGGTGTTGGTAGAGGCCACGGACCTTGTGTGTCGGTCCTTATCTTTGCGTCTTTTAGTCAAAACTGGAGTCGGAGTATCCGACGACATAATGTAGTTAAATTTTTTACCAAAATAGTGCTGGGCGAACTCCGCCTGACGCTTAATGGTGCGTTTGTTGAATGTAGCACAAAAACGACAGACTGAGACGTCGTGGTCTGGGCCTAAGCAAGGAATGCAGAGGGAATGAAAATCCTTATGCGGTATTTGCTTCCCACATGAAATACAATTATTAACTTTGTCTGACATCGGTCTGAGGCAAGAAAAAGTTTCCCCAATGGGGTACTTAGCTTTCAAGAAGACTTCGGTCACAAAATTTTCGTAATTTCAGGAGCTGACCGACCGGCACTTGCAAACTGCTTCTGCTTCGGGCACCGCGCGGCAAGAAAGACTGAAGAAAATGGCGTTGGCTGGTTCTTTTATACCCCTGTCGCACTGACGTCAGGGAAGAAGCGACGACAACCGACGCCGGACCTAGACTTTGGAATTCGGCCGACCGAGGACCCGCCTGACAGCAGCAGAACCCATCTGTTATGACTGCAGCTGTATGCACAATGAACATCCAGGACTGCAACAGTGAATACACTCGAACATCTACATTTGTGGTAAGTGTAAACAACTGTACTATGTTCTTCGTGTTTCACTGCCGCAGTCATCATATTTTGGTAGATTCCCAAAGCTAAGGATGGGAGGAGGAATTTAGATTGCATTAGGACCAGCTATAAGGCCCTGCAAGACTGAAGTGGCAGAGCCAGCTCTGGATTTAGAGAAAATTGGCAAATGGTAATGCTTGGTGAAAGTACATACAGAAGTCCAGGTAGCATTTTCTAGGATGTCTCTGGTAAGGACACCTCTGAGAAAGGCTGTAGAGGTAGATGCAGCCCTGGTTGAATGGGGTCTAATCCCCTGTGGGATAGGTTTTCCATGGTGCTTATAGCAGAAATGAATGCAATGGCCTATCCATTTAGAAATGGTTTGCTTTGAAATAGCCTTCCCCTTTGCCCCTGCAGCAAATGCCACTAGCAGTTGTTCAGATTTCCTTTGAGGTTTAGTCCTGTCCAAGTAAAATCTAAGCTGTCTGTGCACATCTAAGGAGTGAAGTATCCATTCCCCTTTTTTCTGTGGATTAGAAAAGAAGGTTGGCAAAAGAATGGACTGATTAAGAGCCACACTGGATACCACCTTGGGCATGAAAGAGGGATTGGTCCTGAGGGACACCCTGTCCGCATGAAAGATGATGAAAGGCTCCACTGCCATAAGGGCCTGTAAATCAGATACCCTTCTTGCTGAAGTGATTGCTAAAAAGTACAGTTTTGTACCTACCATAAATGTAGATGTCCGATAGGTATGCATCTGCAGTCCTAACATATGGGTTGTCCTGCCTCAGGCAGCCCTTCGGTCGGCCGGATTCCAAAGTCTGGCTCTGGCCTCGGCTGATGTCGCACTTCACCCGACGTCATAGCTGCTGGGGTATAAAGGCATCAGCCGACGCCATTTTCCTCAGTGTTTCTTGCCCCAGATGCCAGGTGCCCTCTAGGAAGGCTAAATTTGGATAAATGCAAATAATTCCAAACAGTAGAGAGCAAAAAAATATATATATATATATACAGATATATATATATATATATATATATATATATATATATATATATATATATATATATATATATATATATATACACATATATATATATATATATATATACACATATATATATATATATATATATACATATATACAAACAAATACACCATAATAGATTCCCCCAGCTAGCTAAAAGAGGGCTAAGTACCCTAGGAATACC